>NW_019154095.1:28997293-29340987 GCF_002288905.1 Enhydra lutris kenyoni
GACGCCTAGGTGGCTCAGTTGGTTGAGCAGCTGCCTTCGGCTCAGGTCATGATCCCAGCGTCCTGGGATCGAGTCCCACATCGGGCTCCTTGCTCAGCGGGAGCCTGCTTCTCCCTCTGCCTCTACCTGCCATTCTGTCTGCCTGTGCTTGCTCTCTCTCCCTCTCTCTCTGACAAATAAATAAAAAATCTTTAAAAAAAAAAAGATGTTAGTAAACTATAGTAGGTAATTTAATGTTCTAGAACAGCAACACAAAAAAATACACATTGAGTCAGTTGCCAGTTAAAGCCCTCTCCTCACTTTTCACTGCATCAATGCTGGGTACAACAGGAGTTGGAATAATTTGTAAGTAATTGCTTACTACCTAGCTTTGAAAGAGAACGTCTTTCACATCCTTATAGAAACTTTTTCCCAAAGTGATGATGAAATAACCAGCTCTTTACCACATGGAAGAAGCATAATATCCTGCAAAAATAATGGTATTGAGTAAAGTTAAATAACTCCCAGATACTCATCACTATTCATGCTGAGAGGTTCATGCTTCAAGGAGTCATCAAACAAACTAGTCTGGGATGAATCTTTTTGCCTGGCTATGTTTGGAGAAGATGTTGATCTTTAACATTAAATTTGTGAACGTATCTCATATTTATATAATATTCAAAGGCCAGGAAAAGAGCATAAGCATATTCATGGACTGATTCCTCTGCCACCTCCTCCCAGCCCATTCTCTGCTTTAGAGAAAACCAGCTTCCTCTTAAAATTTCCTTCAGTTAATCCTGGAATTATTCAGAATGGCTTCTCAGTTGCACCCGGCAACAAGACTGCTCAAATTACAGCATACCTGATTTTACTGTGCTTTGCTTTATTGCACTTGGCAGACACTATGTTTTTTAGAAGTAGAAGGTTTGTGGCAGCTCTGTGTTGAGCAGTTCTGTTGACACCATTTTTCCAACAGCATTTGCTCATTTTTAGTCTCTGTGCCACAGCTTGGTAATTCTTGAAATATTTCAAATATTTTTATTACTATATTTTTTATGGTAACTCTGTGATCAGTAATCTTTGATATTAGTTTTATTATTGTTTTGGGATGCCGTGAACTGAGGCCATCTAAGATAACAAGCTTAATCTATAAATGTTCTATGCATTCTGACTACTCCACTGACTGGCCATTCTCCATCTCTCTCCCTTCCTTTGGGTGTTCCTGTTCTCTGAAACAGCACTATTGAAATTAGGCCCATTAATAACCCTAGACCGACCTCTGAGTGTTTAAGTGAAAGGAAGAGACACACATGTCTCACTTTAAATCAGAAGGTAGAAATGATTGTTTAGTGAGAAAGGCTAGTCAGAAACTAAAATAGGCCCAAATCTAGGCCTCTTGTACCAAACAGCTAGCCAAGTTGTGAGTGCAAGGGAAAAGTTCTCGAAGGAAATTAAAAGTGCCACTCCACTGAACACATGAAAGATAAGAAAACAAAACTACCTTCTTGCTGATATGGAGAAACTTTTAGTGGTCTGGATAGAATATCAAACCAGCTACAACATTCCCTAAGCCAAAGCTTCATCCAGAGCAAGACCATAACTCTCTTCAATTCTATGAAGGCTGAGAGAGGTGAGGAGGCTGCAGAAGAAAGGTTGGAAGCTGGCAGAGGTTGGTTCACGAAGTTGAAGGAAAGAAGCCATCTCTGTAACATAAAGGTACAAAATGAAGCAGTGAGTGCTGACGTAGAAGCTACAACAGGTCATCTAGAAGGTCTGGCTGAGATCATTAATGTAGGGGCCCCCACTGAACAGCAGATAATTCTGTGTAGATGAAACAGCCTCCTACTTGAAGAAGATGCCATCTAGGACTTTCATAGCTAGGGATGAGAAGTCAGTGCCTCCCTTCAAAGCTTCAAAGGTCAGGCTGACTCTTTTGCTAGGGGCTCATGCAGCTGATGACTTTAAGTTGAAGCAATGCTCATTGGCCATTCTGAAAATCCTAGGGCCCTTACAAATTATGTCAGATCCACTCACTCTGCCTATGCTGTGTCAATGGAACAACAAAGTCTGGATGACAACACACCCGGTTACAACATGGTTTACTGAATATTTTAAGCCCACTGTTAAAACTTGCTTAGAAGAAAGATTCCTTTCAAGATAATGACTGCTCACTGACAATATACCTGGTCACCCAAGACCTCTAATGGAGATGTACAGTGAGGTTAATTCTGTTTTCATGCCTGCTAACACAAGATCCATCCTGCAGCCCATGAATCAAGGAGTCATTTGGATGTTCAAGACTTATTAAGAAATACATTTAATAAGTTACAGCTGCCATCGATTGTGATTCCTTTGGTTGATCTGGGAAAAGTAAATTGAAAACTTTCTGGAAAGGGTTACCATCCTAGATGCTGTTAAGAACATTTGTGGCAGGAGAAGAATACTTTTCTTGGGGAGAGTTCAAAATATCAACATTAGCAGGAGTTTGGAAGTTGATTTCCAAATGATGTGCCTTATGGACAACTTTGAGGGGTTTAAGACTTCAGCGGAGGAAGTAACTACAGGTGTGGTTGAGGTAGCAAGAGAACTAGGATTAGAAGTGAAGCCCGATGTCCTGATTGAATTGCTGTAATCTTATGATAAAACTTGAGCAGATGAGCAGTTGCTTCTTACAGATGAAAAGTAAAGTTGTTTTTGATATGGCAACAACTCCTCGTGAAGATGCTGTGAAGACTGTTGAAATGACAACAAAGGATTCAGAATAAGACATAAATTTAGTTGATAAAGTAGAAGCTGGGTTTGGGAAGATTGACTCCAGTTTTGAAAGAAGTTCTACTGTGGGTAAAATGCTATCTATCAATAGCGTTGCATGCTACAGAGAAATCATTCGTGACAGGAATAGTCAGCGGTTGTGGCAAAATGTCATTGTCTCATTTTAAGAAATCACCATGGCCACCCCACCTTCGGCAACCACCACCCTGATCAGTCAGCAGCCATCAGCATTGAGGCAGGACCCTCCACCAGCAAAAGGATTATGACTCACTGAAAGCTCAGATGATGATTAGTACTTTTTTAGCAATCAAGTGTATTTTAATTAAGGCCTGTACATTGTTTTTTGAGACACAGTGCCATTGCACATTTAATAGACT
The DNA here is from genome assembly GCF_002288905.1 of Enhydra lutris kenyoni. NCBI lineage: Eukaryota > Metazoa > Chordata > Mammalia > Carnivora > Mustelidae > Enhydra > Enhydra lutris. The sequence goes on from NW_019154095.1 coordinate 29,000,422, forward strand.
ACAGTATGGTATAAGCATAACTTTTATATGCACTGAGAAACCAAAAAAGCTGTTTGACTCACTTTATTGTAATATTCGCTTTATTGTGGTGGTCTTGGAGCGGAGCCTACAAGATCTCTGAGGTGTGCCTGTGCTACTTCTGCCTTCTCATTTAGCTCTCACTTGGTTGTGCTGCCCCTGCCCTCCTTGCAAATATTACTGTTTCTGCTGTGGGTGTAGCACACTGATGTTCCTGAAACACCGTCCTTCAGATGCCCAGACTATGCAGGGCAGTGAGTTACACCTTCAAGCCTCGTAGTTCCCCGAAGTCTGCTCCTTTGGCATGTCGCCTTCACCCTTACCTCCGTGAGGGCACATGATGAAGAGCGTGGGAAATTTCTTGCTCTCTTCTCCGTCCTCTTTGCCATTTTTTTCTGATCTTCTCCCACCACTCATTCCACAAACAAGCAAACAAACCAAAAAAAGCCACATTTGCTTTCTTGAGTCAAAACATTAAAAACCACTATGCATATTCGTGCACAAAAATGGATCCCTGCAGGGGTCACCCAGGCCGATGACAAACACATTTGGCCTCCATTGGAAACCTGACCACACAGCACTGCCTCCACTGATGGGAGACAGCCAGTTTAGTGTTTCCGTTTGCAAAATCAATCCCACAATCATTTACTGAAGAGTTGTAGCGTGTTCCTGTGGGGACATTGAAATGAATATGGATTAAAAGCCAGAAACATAATCTTCTCAGTGCGTGGTATTTAGAACAGCTTCTACTTCACATGGCCTCTTTGTTTTGTCTTTATTTTTTCAAATTAATGAAGAACCAGCTCATTATTTTCCAGGCATAAATATTTATCCACTATATTTAAACACATAAATATTGGATGTCTGGCAATTAGCAGTGGACATTTGACTGCAAATGGAGTGGAGCTGATTGTGACATTATATGCAAATGAGAAGTCTTCCGTGTAATCATGCACTGAGATTCGCAGACAGTCAAAAATGACACCCTCTTGAAAAACCCAAAGCTTTACATTCAAAGGTCTATACAGGACTAAAGTTAATACCGGATGTTACTACTTGTAGTCATTTAATTTAATCGCCGGTGCCCAGAACGATATTTAGAGGATGACTGAGAACATGAGCATCTTAAAAATACCAAACCTGTTCCTTCCCTGCATTGTTTCTGAATCCTTCACTCCCAAGCCTAGTCCGATATTTTCCTGTGTCTCCTTCTCACCAAATTGGAAAAACAAAAGCTGGAACAAACAAAGACACCATCTCATTATTTAATCATCATTTCTTAAATAAATGCAGTAGTTAATACTCCTATTTATAATAACCAGGAGTATAATAATGCATCCTTCCATAGAGAGAGATTCTCCTTTATAATATAGATAATTTTCTGAAATCCTCTGCTCATTTATCAAGCTGGAAGTTTTGATGAATAAATCAGAATATAAAAAAATTTTTTTTTAGTTTGCTTCCACTCTGTGAAAATTTAATGAACTGATCTGGCTCATAACGTATACAAACATGAATATATGTGTTTCATTCTTCCGTAAAATTTTGGCAGCAGCGAGGACAGAAAAGGTTTAATTCACTATTTCTTTGCTGCCTCAATTAGAGATTTTAAGCCTGTTCCTTCAAGCTGCCACTGCATGAGTCATATCAGGAAATATGAGGAAATCAGCATCCTGAAATAACTTGAATTGGGGTTTGGTTAATGGTAGGATGGAGCGGTATCTCACAAAATGAAAGCCTTTTATTAGCTGAAGAAAAGAAAACCACCATCGGGCTAGGAGTCTTTAAGGGAGCTTGGGAGGGAAAACTTCCCCACTTTGGTCGTGGATATTTCCATGCTGAGAAAGACCAGCTCTGCCCAGCTCACATGGCAGTGACCTGCTCATTTCCTGCATTTACTATCACTAACATTTCAGTCCCAATTTCATATCTGCTGATTGGTTTCATATCCTCCTCCCTCTTCTCTTCCTGTTAAAATTGGAGCCATTTTTCAAGATTTTCAAGATTTAGCCCAGGCCTTTTCTGATCCTCCTGGCTTGATTGAATCTCTTCTTCCTCTTACCTCCAAATAACATTTCTAATCTGTACTAGTCATTTGACCCTTAATCATATGCTACTTTATATAGTTCATTGCATTTTCAAACCTATTTGTCTGATCTCCACAGCTAGATTAAAAAGTCCTTCAGGGCAGGGCTGTTGTTTTATGCTTGTGTGGCCCAATCAGTGGTTTGTTCAAGGGGAACTATTATGGCTTGATGATCTGGAGGCATAGGCCATAATCCTTTTGCACCAGGAAGCCTGATTTCATTGGGATAGAAATGTACCCGTGAGGTCTATTCTAATTTATGTTCATAGGTGTGCTAGGTAAACCTAAGTTCAAATCCTAGATTCAGCACTTTTCAGATGTGAGTGTTGGTAAGTTTCTTTATTTCTTCAAGCCTCAATTTGCTCACCTAGAAATAAGAGAAATAATAAAATTGTTGAGAGGAGGAAATTAGATAATGTCTATGAAATGCTTAGTTAGCATGGTTCCTGGCACATAATAAGCACTAAATAGTGGTAATTTACTATTATAAGTGCTGCTGGTGTTGAAGCACGGTGGCTGCTTGGTGGCACTGGTCAGTGAGGAAGGACAGTTGCTCAGGCAAAAAACGCAGGGACTCGTGCTCATCAGCCAGTGGTCAGAACTCACAGTGTCAACCCAGTGGGGTGAACACACACCTGTTGTAGGTCACTGTCAGGGAGGCAGGCAACGTGTAAATGATACCCATGCCAACATGATTCGCTAGCAGTAACAATACCAGAAGTTCAGCATCTGACCAGTACTGGCTTGGGTGGTCTTTTCTGCTTGGGTTAGGGCTTTGGACATTATCTGGCATTTCTGACACAGGATCAGTTTTTCTAAAAAGCAGATGGGGGAAGAGATAGGGATTCAGGTGCCTAGTCAAGCAGGTAAAGGTTTACTGTTTTGTTTGTGTAATGGTAATACTCTTTCTTTCGGCAACCGCCTCAAGTCCTTCTTTCTCTCCCCCTTGTTTGTAGAGTCATCCGTAAATGTTACAATTTTCTCATCTTCATGCTTTCCACCAGCCCAGTGCAAGAGGGCTTCCCTTCCCACAGCTCCACCCAAATCTCTCCCACCTGGACTGTTAATGGCCTTATTTCTGGTTCCATGGACTCCTCTTTCATCACTCTATAGCTTTGACTCAGTTACCTGTGTTCTCGTTCCTGAATTTTTCTCTGCTTTTGGCTGCTGTCATATCAATCATACCCTTAGTATTCCTTTTTCCTTTTTGTCTCCTTGTGCACAGTTTTTTTCCCCCCTAGGTTCTTCTTTCTTGAACTATTGGTATTTCTCAACATTATTAGTCCTTGCTCAGTGTATAACCCTGCACACTGTGCTTTATTGATCTTGCCTACCCTACCGAGTAGTGCTCACAAGTTCACCAACCACCTTTGTGCTCGTCTTCTAAATCTCTAGTGTTAGTCCAAATCTTTTTCCTGAGCTCTGACCTGTAAGTCCAGTCAACCACCGATACCCCCAGCAGGATTCAAAACACAGCTCTTCACTTCCCAGCTCTCCAGATTTTCCTTTCTCCCCCGTTGCTTCTCTCAGGGAACAACATCACCACCTACTCTGTTGTTATTCAAGTAAAACAAATGTGCACCCTCCTTGCCATCTCATTTCCTATATCCTATTAACCACCAGATTCCGACTCAAGCTTCCAGAACCCATATTTTCCTTCTGGGTAGATGTATCTTGTTTTGTCTGCCATCTGCAAATATATGGACTTGAGTGCTTACTTAAAAAATGGCTCTTTCGTTTTTCTTTCCCTCTACCTATTGCCACATAGCTAAATTAGTTTTGCCACTTTCCTTTATGTATGGATTTAGAGAATGTACCCACAAAAGAGCTTCAGTGTTTCAAAACTGCATAATCAAAGTTTCTACTTTTTTCCTATGGTAGGCCAAATACCTTGTTTGTTAATAACAGTAAATAATGATAAAGAAACTGGGCATGATTTGTTACAGAAACCAGTGTGCGTGATGATTACAGTTCCCACATCAGTGGGGCTTATACCAGTACTATTTGCAGCACTACTACTTGAAATAATGCTCAATGAATTTTTATGTTTATTAAGATAGAAATTGCATATAACTAAGTAAGTCGAATAGTATTACAAAGCTTATAATAAGAATGGCAGGCAGAGCCCCGGTGATCAATGCTGAGAGAGTGGAGTACACTGTAGCAGTTACTGATCCCAGGGGAGGACCCCAAACGTTCTGCCAACTGCATCTTGTTATCGAGGAAAGCACGATGCAGTCACGTGCTGGGTAGAACAATGCTGTCTTCACGTAGAGGAGAGGCAGAGCAAGACCAGCTTCCATAGTGGGCTCCTTGGGCTCTTTATCTCTTGGTGAGAAAGTGTTCCAGGCTCTAGGTTCTTTTTTTATGCAGCTGATTGGGGGTCAAAAGATTGTGCACATTGACTGCCTTCCCCAACAAAAGCAACATCCCCAGAACGCGGCCCTCCCACATCCAATGTTTCGTGTCACAGAGGCAGCCATTTTCCACTGTCTAGGCTGTGTCTTCGACTGTTGCCCCCAGGTATCTAAACAAAGTGCTTATACTGTGAATCTTGATTTCAAACTTTAGGTTTTACTTGTTGATGTCTTATTTTGAGAGTTTTGCTTTCTTTACTCATTCCTGCTTCCCTGTCCCCTGCCCTGACTACCACTGTCTCTATCCTCCTAATACATTTGTATCATAATTCCCATTTTAAATGAATTTTTATTATGATAATAATAAATATACGATATATATATGATATACATATGATATAAATATATGATAATGATTTTTATTATCATGACTGTTGATATTACAGGGCTGAGCCCTGTAATATACTATATTTTCTTTTTGCTATGGTTTTGTTTTCCCTGGAGTTAAATTTTCTTTTTTTTTTTTCTTTAAGATTTTTTTTATTTAAGAGAGAGAGAGCATGAGAAGGAGGAGGTTCAGAGGGAGAAACAGACTAGGATTCTGGAATCATGACCCCAGCTGAAGGTAGGCACTTAACTGACTAAGCCACCAAGGTGCCCCTGGAGTTATATTTTCTTATTTTAATGTGTTTTCTTAAGTTTCTTTTTTACCTGTTACTTAATCAGCCACATGCTTCTCACAGAACTAGAAACATCTCACTGTGGTCAGGATCATTTTTTTTTTTTTTTCTTACAGAATTCCTTGTGGAATCCTCTCTCCTTCTACTGTAATCTTAACAGGCTACTTTCAAAGCCTGCTCCAGAGCTGTTGTGGACACTTCCCCTTCACTATTTTTGGGAATTCTCTATCTTTCTCCTTCATTCTTTTTAGGATTACTGGATTTCTTGATTACTGTTTCCCAGATTACATCTGGCGGGGGGAGTAACATTTGGGGGAAGCACATTCCCCCACATCTTTCTGAGAAAGTCAAAGGAACTAATATTGGAGGAACCTGAATGTCTGAAACTGTGTGTTCTGTTATCACATTTGCTTAATAGTTTCACATGATACTGACTTTTAAATTAAAAGTTATTTTCTCCCTGAAATTTGAAGGTCATTTCCCACTGTCTTCTATTTTTGGTGTTGCTATTGAGAAGTTAATGATTCTTGGATTCCTAATTTTCATAGATAATTCTTTTTTCTCTGTAGTTTTGGGATCTTCTCTTTTTCCTTGATATTCTGAAGTTTCACAATAATGTGCTGTGGTGTGAGTCTTTCTCATTTGTTTTTGTGGGCTCTAAGAGGGCCATTTAAATCTGGAAAATCACATCCTCATTCTGGAAGATATTCTTGTATTATTTCTTGCATAATTTTTTCTCCTTTGTTTTCTTACTTCTCTTGGTCCTTTTATTCTACCGTCTAGGTAATTTCCTTAATTTTATTCTTCAACCTATTAGTTTTTTTCTACATTTGCTATCATATTTTTAATTTCAAAGGACTTTTTTTCCCTCATTCACTCATTCACCAACATTTAGTGAACCACCATGATATGCCAGGGACCATTATAGGTGTTAAAGATAAGTGTAATTCCTTGCCCTAGAGGGTCTTATTTTTTCATAGCTAAAGCCACACAGGGATTGCAAGAACAAGAGGTGGGCAGTACTGCATTTTAAAAAGGAGAGTCAGGGTAGGCCTCACTGAGAATATTACACTTAAGCAGAAATTTAAGGGAGATAAAGATATTTTTATTTCCGGAACATTTTTTTTTTTTTAATATAGTCATCTCTTCTAATTCAAGGGTGTGATTTTTTTTCTCATCACTTTCAAGATACTTGCTGTAGATTTTTTTGAGGTTCTCTTTTGGAATGCACATATTCTCATTTCTATTTCCTATAATTTCCTTCTTCCCTGCCTTTTTTTTTTTAATTTTGTCTTTCATTTTTTTAAAAAGTTTTATTTATTTCAGTACTTTCTACACCCGACATGGGGCTCAAACTCATGACCCTGAGATGAAGAGTAGTAAGCCTTTCCAGCTGAACCAGCCAGTGCCCCTCGTCTTTCATTTTGAAGCCCTGCCACAATGTTCGGTGATTCTTCACTATTCATCATATTTATAAATTAGGTATGAAAACATAAATTGGAAGCACTATCCATATGTATGTGTGTTGAAAACGGGGTTGGTTTGGTCTTACCGTGGATTGAGTGGACATTTAACTATTTCTCTAGGCTCTTTTTTGGGACTGGCTTTCTCCGGCTTTCTGAAGCCTAGATGCCTTACTGCCAATGGTCTGGGGCCAAGTCAGTGCATAGGTGGGATTCTCTCTTACCTACAGCTGTACTGCCAGTCCCAGAGTCCAGAATCCCTTCCGTTCTATCTAGCCTGAGAACAGTCTCCAGTTTTCTGCCAGTGTAGGGGAGGTGCAACTACCTGGCACTGTAGGTCTGGGAAGAAGATACAGGTATGGAATTGATTTTTGTACGTATCCTGATTTTTTTGACCAGTACTCTGTTGTCAGCCCCAACCCATACCTCTGTCTTGAGAATTAGAGTTCCTCGGTGGCTCCGATTCCTGAACTGCTCAAGTGTCCTGAACTATGAGAGATTTTGCTCCCTTTTGACAACCTACCCTTCCCTGCAAAGCTGCAGGGATTTCAGTTTTCTCATCTCTGCTAATTTAATCACCGCTCATCCATCCACACTTCATCTTCCAAAACTATGTCAACATTCTTCATCTCCTGTTAGTGCAGGATCCATGTCCTTTGTAGTCATATGTTTATACCTGTTCCTTTTTACTTTAATGGTGTTTGGTTGGGGAGAATAGATTAATCTGTCCTTTCAACAGGGCTCAGCTGCCCTATTGAACTTCTACTTGCAAATCTTCTTGAATGTGTTAAAGTTTTCTCTTTTGGAAGGAGAATGATCTTTCCTTCTCTATAAATCCTCCAAAATAATTTAGCGATTAAGAAAGGAGACATATTTCCTTAATATTTCATATTTGTTGGATGCTAACGTTATTTATTAATGCTTTGCTCAGATAATCCTATTTAAATTGGTTCATCAGGTTCTATTTCACTATTTTGAATAATTTGGTTTTCTCTTGTTAGAAAGCCTTTTTTGAATTTTAAGATAAAAGGGGATTTTTAAGATGTGACTTTAAAGTTTAACATTAATAAAAGCCAAAACACACCGTCTTGGCAAAAACATTTGCTAAACATTTGCTAATCAGAATTAGTCAAGCATTAATATGAAACAAAAAGAAAGAACTCTCTTTGGTGGTTCTCTAACATCTCTTTTCTTCCAGTTTGTCCTGTAATAATAATCTTACGAAAAGGAAGCTGGGTCACGGAATTTCCTAGTTCGAGAATCTCCCCTTGGTCCACAGGATAAATACCACGACTCCTTTTTCTTTTTGTTTTTGATCCGTGCACTTTGTAGCAGCCTTTGCAAGTGATTTCATATTCTTCAAGACTTTTCACAGAGCAAATGCTCAATGAGTATTCATTGATTTGAATGGAATAGTAAGCAGACCAAGATGGACTGTTGTTAGTCCTGAAGCCTTCTTTTCCCGGTCTGTTGTTTTCTTCTGTGCTAACAGTAACATTGCTCAGATTTCTTTCTTTCTTTTCTTTTCTCTCTCTTTTTTTTTAAGATTTTATTTATTTATCTGACAGGCAGAGAGGCAGGCAGAGAGAGAGGAGGAAGCAGGCTCCCCGCAGAGCAGAGAGCCAGATGCGGGGCTCGATCCCAGGACCCTGGGATCATGACCTGAGCTGAAGGCAGAGGCTTTAACCCACTGAGCCACCCAGGTGCCCCACATTGCTCAGATTTCTAAGAAATCTGGTTCAAGATGATACTTACTTTGGTGGGTGACTGACGAGAGTTCAGTGGGTAGGAAGATTTTACTAGTAAAATGATTCTGCAATAGGTGAAATCTGAGCTCGTCTACTGCTAAATCCCAAGTCTTTCTCTGATCCTTAGAGGGAAGAAAAAATTAATAATAGATTTTGCTGAATTTGAAATATTTCTCTCATGTATTTTTCATATCCTTTTGATGCTTACTTATCATAAGATCACATTTTTCATTACTTTAAATTTGTCCTTATTTCATGCTGCCTTCTGTGTGATTACTCTAGGATTAAGCTATGAGGAGAAGCAGGGGAGATACGGGAGGAAACAGATCATGGCATTTAAATTGAGAAGCGTCTAAGCAGAGAGGAGAGGAAACCAAATCGAGACTTGGTGGGCAGTCTCAGAAGGAAAAAAGGATGAGTGGGGAATGAGGACTTCTAAACTGGAAAAGGCAAGTTACCACCCAAGGAAATCTGGCTCCGGAGAACAATTTATTTTAATTAGCTTCCTTTTGCTGTTTCCTTAACTCAGGAATACTTGGCTTTTCACTGTTACTATGGAGGCGTGGTAGGAAATATAAACTTACTGGTATAAAACAAGAAATAGCTTATTTATATGGCAGAAAGACCAGAAAAATCACATTCATTTTGTTCTTCTTACTGTAAGCTCTAATTGCCCATGTTGCTTTCCTCTGCACAGAATATTTATTAAGAAAAAAATTTTGGTGATGATATTACAGTGTCATGTCAACATTTGGAACTAAATGATCAGTGGGTAATATAAAAAAGGCCAGCATATAGTAAAATTTGTAATATTTTAAGTCTTATTGATGAGACGTTTGATAAGAATACAATTTGCTTTTATTCTGGCATCATCGTTTGTTTTGAGTAAAGCTGGAAAACAAATAACATAATTTGCATAATGAAACCATTGAGAGTAAACCGCTGTCATTCATCAGAGGTATCTGTACCATTTTGACTTACGGTTTAAATTCATTCATGTTTATTTCTCTCCTTACCCCAACTAAACAATGCTTTTGATTTATTCTTGCCATTTAGTGTCATATAAAATAAAGTGTTCCTCTAGGAGAAGAAACAATTTGTCAAGCAGAAACTATATTAAGTGAAACATTCTCTCTGATATGTTTTTAATTTGTTTTATTCCCATTTTGCTATCGTAATTTCCCCACCTGCCACTGGAGATAAGGGAGGATTTCATTCTTACTCTCTTGGCTCACAAAGGCTCTATGCTCATTTTGTCAAGGAGGGTCCACCTATCTCCAGCAGGAGGAATGGAAGTCAGCTCAGGAAGGGAGACCCTGTAATGGGTCTTAACCAGGAGGTCTGACCATCCATGAATCTGCTAACAGGTGCTGTTGGAAACTATCTACGTTGTTCCAGTGGCTCTGGGGAACTTGAAGAGAGCAGGAAACAGTGTGTTCTTATCTGGGCTGATGAAATCTAGGGCTAATTCAGTCCTCTGTGAATACTTCCTGTGCATTCTTGTTGCTCTTACTCTTTCCTTCCTCCTACCGCACAAGTCTTAAATATAGGATCCGTGGACCCACAAGAAACCCTTGGATAGAATTCAAGAGGTCTGTGAAAATTCCATCTGTTTAATTATTAATCACTGACTGAAATTTAACAGATCTTTCAATTCTATATGTGGGTGCAAACCACAGTAGTGTTAAGAATATCTGTGACCTTATCACCGATAGAAATTATAGATATTTTCATATCACACTGCAGTTGTTGCAGATTTCTGTAAATGCCATTCATGCTTTGTCACTTTTTTTTAATTTAATTTTTTTTTCGCTGTTCCAAAATTCATTGTTTTTACACCACACCCAGTGCTCCATGCAATATATGCCCTCCATAATACCCACCACCAGGCTCACCCAACCCCCCTTTCCTCCAAAACCCTCAGTTTGTTTCTCAGAGTCCACAGTTTCTTATGGTTTGTCTCCCCCTCCAATTTCCCCCTACTCACTTACTTGTGGAGGATAAGGAATAACACAGAAGTCATTGTCACTATTTTTAAATTAGAGTAGCTATTAGACCTGCCATCAGAATTTCTTATTAAATATGTTAATACAGAAGTACATAATATCACTAAATCACAATTTTCCCTTCTGATAGTTGATAACTGTGTTTCATTTTAATTGTTGTCTTTTGTAAACCTAGGTATTTTCTTTTGTACATTAAAAACATTAGTCTGAGAAGTGGTCCACAGACACTACCAGTTAACCAAAGGGGTAGGAACATGCACAAACAAGGTAAAGCATCCCATTGGTTATCAGACTTGGTCATTTCTTTATTTCTTCTTAGTTTCAGCAGAAAAAGAAGGGAAAATGAAAAGAAGTAAAATTTACAGGTTTCATTTCAAATATTAAATTGGAAGCAGTTAACTGCATTGAGGTTTCTGAGTTTTCAGAGGCTCTACGTTTTTCCTTGATATATATTCATCATGTGGCTAATTGAGTTATCAAGCAACCAACCTTTACTATCTTGACGAATTTTTCTGTCGTTTGCCAAACTTTTCTCTAATGTGTCATCTTGTAACCTTGGGATACCACTTTACATCCCGGCCTTCCTTTCCTTTATTTGCTGGATGAAGGTAATAATACCTAGTTTGCCTTGTTGTTGTCATTGTATGTTTACATGTGAAGGTTATTTTCTTGGCTCATTTTCAGATCTTAAAATTTGTTGAATGAATTTAATCAAGTAGGATATATTTATAGGGGCACCTGGGTGGCTCAGTGGGTTGGGCCTCTGCCTTCGGCTCGGGTCATGGTCTCAGGGTCCTGGGATCAAGCCCCGTGTCGGGCTCTCTGCTCATCGGGGAGCCTGCTTCCCCCTCTCTCTCTCTGCCTGCCTCTCTGCCTGCTTGTGGTCTCTCTCTGTCAAATAGATAAATAAAATATTTTTTTAAAAAAAGGATATATTTATAGACAATTTGAAAACTCTAAAGCATTATACAAATGTACAAATGCCATCAGTTACTATTATGGATGTTACAGAATGCTGGGTAGTTGACAAATTCTTTTTTTTTCTTTAATTTAAATTCAATTAGCCAACCTGTAGTAGTACATCATTAGTTTTTTATATAATTTTCAGTGATACATTAGTTGCATACAACACCCAGTCTCATCACATCACGTGCCCTCCTTAATGCCCATCACTCGGTCATGGTTGGCAAATTCTTAAAAGAAAACTCTTGTCTATGAACTAAAAAGTGCTATATTATTGTTGGATAAGGCACACGAAGTCATAAAATACCAGAAGTAGCACCCTGTGCAATTTCTAAAGGGCACGTGGTACTTGGAAATGTTTTACCTCTCAATTTTCCAAGATATAATGTGCTGCTGTCAATTTCCTGTTAAATACAGCTCTCCCCTGACTAATAGCATAGCGCATTTCCACAGTTAGGGTAGATGGTTGAATGCGGGGGGTATCAGCATCATTAGATGCTCCCATGATGGTGCTCCCATGACCATAGTTCTTCTTCGTAATTGAAAGAATTGCTGTAATTTGCCCTTGCAGAGCTGAGAATGTGTTATGCTAGTAGAGTTAAGGAACTTACGAGTCCATCCATCATCTTTGTACTTGCAGACATTATATTTTCAATATGACTAAGAGAACAAAATTTTCAATAAGTAACAAACGTAAACTTTTCTAACACCTAATATTGCATACTATGGCCGAAAAACATGGAAGAGGTTGAGTGTGAATTTCAAAGAGATGGTTGTAATGCAACACCTCTCCTGTCACTTAAATCAACATCACAGCCAATATATTTTAAACTTTAGGTTATTGGTGATTAACCCAGCATCCCTCATGTGCGAGGTGTTTTTATACTGGTTTTTCTTAGTTTCTGTTCACAGCGTCTCTTGGTGGCGCTGCTGTCCCCATTTTGAACTATTCTGAGTGTTGCACTTATGCGGCACACCATCTCCAACCTTCTCTCCCTTACTGTGCAAGGAGCATCATTTAAAGAACCGAAGGGCTTTGAGGAACACAGGTAAACATTTCCTTCCCCTCAAGAAATCTCATAGCCAGCATTCTTTCCTTGCTTGCACATAGTGTGGCATTAATGTTACCTCTCTGATCTTAGGTCAGTGTTCTGAGCTCTGTCGAACAGCAGGATAGGTAGAATAGGTTGTGATTTGATCTGTGTCAATAAGCAAAGAAATAAAGAAAATAATTCTGAGTGTGTTCATTGATCTTATGGGATGAGGAGCAGCAAATGCTTTTGTCTTAAAACTATTTGAACCAGGAATTGAGAATAGGGTAACTTGGACTACTTTGGAATTTAAGAAGGTTTGTAGGAAGAATACTCAGAATTAGGGATATTTTAGTTTATCACAGTTAGGCTTTATCCTCTTACCAGTTCAGGGCAATTTAATGGCAGGATTTGAAAAAAAAAATAAATAAACCAAAGACTATTGTTGACATTCATTGAGCAGTAAGGATTAAAGGAACTTTGAGAAGGTAACAAGCAGTAAGGAGCATCTGGGAGACATTAACAGGAGCCCCACTGCTTCTCACTTTCCCTACTCTGCCATGAAGTCTCTGGTTCACATAGCTTAGAGTCTGCAAACCAGGAGAATACATATTTATTTTTAATGTGATTCTTTCTAAAGTACTTTGAGAGAGATGAGAAGGGAAAGAGGAGGTAGGCTTTTATTGTATGACTTAAAACGATTTTCACTGCAACTTTGATACAGGTGAGCACTGCGACCTTCATTTCATGGACTCTGTGGGCTGTCAGTCAGGACATGAGTAAAGATCTTCCTTTAGAGAGTAACCACTTTCTGACATTAACTGTGTCTTGATGGAGAGCAGAGCGTATGAGTTATGAGTTTTGGCCTGTGAGCTGTGAAAGATGACTCAGAAAATATAGCCTCGAGAACTAAATGAGGAAACTCCTCTGACAGCACTAAGACCTGAACAGACTCAGCTTATTTCTAATTTTGATTCCTCCTCAGATGTCCAGAGTGGCACAGCCAGCCACCAACCCCATTTCTAATTGCTCCTGTTGCAATGTGTTGGTATCTCTTTCCTTCTTCATGGGAATGTGGGGGGGCCAGTTAGTGGAGAGCAGGGAGAGCAGGGAGAGCAGAAGGGGTAGTTTTAGGCATCCCCTATGATAATGACCAGAAAGGGATTCAAACAGAGTGTAAAAGAGCAGATTAGGTACTAGGGAAGGAAGAACATTTGGTAAGACTTGAAAATGCTTCTGGAGGAGCTTTGGTAGTAAACATGCTATAAATATTGACTAAGAGAAACAAGCTAGAGAGCCTGTATAATGCAGCAGAGGCTGTAAACACAGGGAAAAGGGAAGAGAACATGAAGTGTTTGAAACTAAGCTTTATAATACTTGTATGCCAATACTGAATACTCATTTTACTCCCCTATTATTTGCTCAGAGTCTCCTAGGAATGGGGGCAGGGGACATACATGCCAAAAAGGATTTGAGAAAAGGTCAATAAGCGAGGAACAAAGAGATGAGAAAAATGAAGTAATAGGATTAAAGAAATAATAATTCTTTTTGGCAAGGACTATAAACATTTTATCATAAGGACTGAAAAATTTTTTTTCTTGGCAACAAAGTTATTGATAAAATTGAAAATGCCATCTTTAATGCTAAGTTACAGAAATAATGATGTGGGATTTATATACTTAGGTTTGGAGACTATTAGAGCTATAAAGGACACTAAATAAAGATCATTTAGTCTACCTCTCATTTTAGAGATAGGCCCAGAGGTTTGGAGTGATAATCACAAGGTCACAAAAACCAATTAATAGCCACTCGGGGAGTTAAATTCTGGTTCTTAGTCTAGGACTATGGACCACAGCAATTACTTTTTCTTCTCAATGAAAATGATGAGGAAAATAAAGGTCATATAGTTTATTGACTTGATTTAGATCGATCAACACATTAGAACCAAACATCTGACTAGAACCAGTCTCTTCATTTCTGGTCCACAGCATGAGTTTACTTGATATGGTACCATCACTGGTTTCATACATTGGGTTCTTTGAAATGACATGGAGATTAGTGAGCAGAAAACTTATTAGGGAGTTCTCTTGGAAGCAAAACCTTTGGAATGGAAGAGAAAGAAGCAGAATTGGGCACAGGGGAAAATTGGACTGCGATGCTATCTAATGAAGGTCATAGGTCATCCAGAGGAATATCTGAAACTGAAATGGGCCTTGGGGGTTATTATGAGTTGGGGCAAAGGACAGGACTTTAAAACCCCATGATCAGTCTTTACGTGCTGCACCCAGCTAGGAACCATGACCTTGAGCAAGGATGCTCTCTTCAGCCAAGGCACTTTACAAAGGCAGCCGACAGCTGGCAGCAGTTCCAGAAGCTGGTAGACTAACATCTTCATTCCTAAAAGGGGCATCTTGGCAGCATATCAGTGAACTGCTTGTACATATTGGATTCACTTTTTCATATACATACTAAGGATTACTTACATACTTCCAGGATTCCAATAGGTTTCTTTTCATGGAGGATTCTTATAAGAGTAAGTTTGGTAGGATAAACTAGCACCGCTAACGATAGCGGTAAGGTCTCAGGTAATACTCACCATCTCCCTTCTCCATTATCCACTCTAGATTTCCCTCACCTCCTGCTAGTTTTGGTGGTTTTCCTGTTGGCATGATTCTGACCATCCTGAGCCTTCGCTTACCTTGGCTTCTTCAAGCCTTAGTTGCATTAGTCCACTTGCCTCAAGCTTGGGCAGGTGGATCACATAGGTGTCAAACATACTTCTTCCTGTTCCCATTGTATACAAGAAGTCTTCCTTTCTCCCAATAATCAGGGTTAATTACCACTGCCAAGATGGTGACTCCTTTTTCTGTTACAAGCTTGTCATTTGGCTTAAGGAGCTGAAATGACCAGGTGCCAGCCAAAGCTTCTGGTACAACTGGAATCTTTCTGCTCCCTGTTGGAAACACTTCCCCTTTGAAAAGTTGGACATCAGACCATGTAGTTCCTAGAGTTAAGGAATGGGAAGCACAACTTACTCAAGTGGGTCAGTGGGAGTGGTGGTAAGTGGGACCACACACTTGCTTCCACGTATCAGTTCTCGGCGCTATGTATTCCTTCACCTGGGACATAGCACCACTTTAAGACCATTGACTTAGAGTGTGCATTTCCTTTTGGAGATGGAGCACCATATTCACAGGATGACCTACAAGCTGGTGCTTCAGCTGTGCTTTTAGGAGGTCACTCCATTATTCCTTTGGGCTAGCAGGTTTTGGTCAGTTTGGTAGTTGACATGACCAGTGATCTCATGGCCAGGTGCCAGGTACCCATTCCTGCACCTCCTTTCTTCGATGTGGGTCCCTTGGTCTGACATTATCTTATTTAGGATGACACTGGTAAATCTAACACTGTCAAGCCTAAATAGTGGTGGATATACATGACTGACATGCTATAGGCAGAAAATTCAAATCTAAACCCCAAACATGTGTCTGTTCCTGTCAACATGCATTATAGCCTCTTCCAAGCTAAAAGGTCCAATGTATCCACCAAATGGCTCTTTGGTCTCCTATAGAGATGGTGCCATTCTGGGGAATTACTGTTGGGTTTCTGTTCCTGGCAGATTGAACATTCAGCCAGATCAATAGCTTGATTAACCTTTGTAGGTGGAAGCGATGCTGACGAGCCCGTGAATAGCTTCTGTCCCTGCCACTCTGTTTCATTTATGTGCCCATTGTGCTAGCGCTGGCTAAGTTGATGACAGAGACTGACTGATACCAGCTAATTCAGTTATATTGTCCACTGGGTTATTTACTGCCTTTTCTATAATGGGTGCTCTCTTAAAGGTGTTAAAGGTGTTAACATTTGATACAAAGATTTTCACAGCTCATGTCTGTTCCCACAGTTTTGTCCAAATCCCTTTATCCCAGACCTTCTTTTCCTGCCCTTCCAGTTTTTATTCTTCTTGACCACTGAGCTCTGGTCAAGTCATTCATCACTGCACATAAGGCCAGGCACATTATAACCTCACAAAGAACTGCACTGCCTTAAGCTCTGCCTGTTGGGAGCATTTCCCCTTGCCACTATTGTCAAGAGCCACCTCTAATATGGCCCTCATCCATTTCCAGCTTTCACCTGTATATCAAGAGAATCCATTTGTAACCAAACCTGGATTTTTTTTTTCCCAAGAAAAAAGATATCCAAACTCATAACATATCTGTTATGGTCTAGTACATTGACTATGTAAGAGATCCCCCATGTGATGTTAAGTATGACTTAATGGTCAAGTGCCACAGCAACAACAGTACATAACTTCAGGGTCTAAGCTACCAGCTTATGTTGCTTTTTTATGTCTCTTGGTCCTGTTAATGCTTAGTGTTGGGTGTATCTCTTCTATTGCATGATGGATTGGTCCTGGACTTACCTGACCTCATGATTGCTGTCTGATGGTACCCAGCTCATAATGAGAAGTTCAGGCTTCCTCGTTATTTGGTGTCTATGATCAGGCCCTACATTTATACCTGAACCCAGTAATATACCAGGACCTACTTTTCAAAAGGTGTGTAAATGCCTGTCTTAGACGGCATGATGTTATACCAAACCCCTAGACATTTGTGCTGTGATTCTTCCATTTGGGCTTGCTATAAACACCATATGACATCTTATCCTAACACAGATATGTCTAATACTATTCCATTCTGGTGGGTTATGCTACTCAAGTGAGAGGGATACTTGTACCACTGTGCTATACATTATTTTCCTGCTTTGGTTTTTGCTCAAAGCTAGAAATTGTCTATGCTGCCTGACATATGACTTGGTACTGTATTCCTGGCTATGGGATATGCTAGGTAAGGTTCTTCTTTGTGGTAGGATGTAAATATTGTGATAATCTTTCCTTTCTTTGGAGGGGATGTCCTGAATGCCCAAGACCATAAGACTCCCAAAAATGTTACTGATGTGGCAGGACCTAAATTTTTATAGGATGTATCTCCCACCCTCTGTTATGACGTATTTTACTTAGGCCAAGAGTGTAGTGGCCACTTCTTTTTCATCTGATCCAGTTTGCATGATATCTTAGATACAGTTCACCAATGAGATTTTCTATGGTATGCCTAGTCAGTTAACATCTCTTAAAACTATTTTATGACTGGGAAGAAGAGCTAACACAGCCCTTGGGCAAGACTGCAAATATATACTCTTATCCATTCCAAGTGAATGTGAACTCTTTCTGATTTTTTAAAAACTGTAGTTAGAAAATAATGTGTTGGTTTCACTTACTTGTGGAGCATGGAGGACATTAGGAGAAGGAAAGGAAAAGTGAAGTGGGGTAAATCAGAGGGAGAGATGAACCATGAGAGACTGTGGACTCTGAGAAACAAACTGAGGGTTTTGCAGGGGAGGGATGTGGGAGGATGGGTGAGCCTGGTGGTTGGTATTATGGAGGGCACATATTGCATGGAGCACTGTGTGTGGTACATAAACAATGAATCTTGGGACACTGAAAAAATAAAATTAAATGAGAAAAGAAAGAAAACAATGTATTTGAAGTATTCTGTGGTTTCTAGAGTATAGATTATTTACCTCTTTAGTTAGGTTTATTCCAAGGTACCTTAAGGTTTTTGGTGCTATTTTAAATGGAATCAATTCCCTAATTTCTCTTTCTACAGCTTCGTTGTTAGTATATAAGAAAGCAACTGATTTCTGTGCATTGATTTTGTATCCTGCCACATTACTGAGTTGCTGTATGAGTTCTAGTAATTTGGGGGTGGAGTCTTTTGGGTTTTCCACATAAAGTATCATGTTATCTGCAAAGAGAGTTTGACTTCTTCTTTGCCTGTTTGAATATTTTTTATTTCTTTTTGTTGTCTGATTCCTATATTATGTTGAATAATAGTAGTGAGTGGGCATCATTGTTGTGTTCCTGATCTTAAAGGCAAGGCTCTCAAATTTTCTCCATTGAGAATGATATTTGCTGTGGGCTGTTCATAGATGGTTTTTATGAAATTGAGGAATGTTTCCTCTGTCCCTACACTCTGAGGAGTTTTAATCTGGAAAGGATGCTGTAGCTCTAAAAACTACAGAACACTTATGAAGGAAATTGAAGAAGACATAAAAAGATGGAAAAACATTCCATGCTCATGGATTGGAAGAATAAACATTGTTAACATGTCTGTGCTGCCCAGAGAAATCTATACTTTCAATGCCATCCCGATCAAAATACCGAAAGCGTTTTTTGAGTGTTGGAATATATGAATCATCCTAAAATTTGTATGGAACCAGAAAAGACCCCGAATCACCAAGGAAATGTTGAAAAAGAAAAACAAAGCTGGGGGCATCACAATGCCTGATTTCAAGCTCTGTTACAAAGCTGTGATCACCAAGACAGTATGGCACTGGCACAAGAACAAACACATAGATCAAGGAACAGAAAAGAGAGCCAGGATATGGACCCTCAACTCTGTGGTCAGCTAATCTTTGACAAATCGGGAAAAAATATCTAAAGGAAAAAAGACAGTCTCTTCAATAAATGGTGCTGGGAAAATTGGACAGCTATGTATAGAAGAATGAAACTCGACCATTCTCTTACACCATACACAAAGATAAACTCTAAATGGATGAAATACCTTGATGTGAGACAGGAATCCATCTAAATCCTAGAAGAGAACATAAATAGTAAACTTTTTGACATTGGCCACAGCAACTTCTTTCAAAACACAGCTCCAAAGGCAAGGGAAACAAAAATGAACTTTTGGGACTTCATCAAGATAAAAAGCTTCTGCATAGCAAAGGAAACAGTCAACAGGAAAAGGAAACAAAGAGACAATCTATGGAAGAAGCCAAGATGCCCTTCAACAGACAAATGGAAAAAGAAGATATGGTCCATATATACAATGGAATATTACTCAGCCATCAGAAAGGATGAGTAACCAATATTTACATCAACATGGATGCAACTGGAGGAAATTATACTAAATGAAATAAGTCAAGCAGAAAAAGCAGAAAAAGTCAATTATCATATGGTTTCACTTACTTGTGGAACATAAGAACATAGGAAATAGCACGGAGGACATTAGGAGAAGGAAGGGGAAAATGAAGGGGAGGCATCAGAGGAGGAGATGAACCTTGAGACTGTGGACTCTGGGAATCAAACAGGGTTTGGGGGAGGGATGGGTGAGCACAGTGATGGGTATTAAGAAGGGCATGTATTGCATGGAGCCCTGGGTGTTATTCACAAACAATGAATCATGGAACACTGCATCAAAAACTAATTACTATATGGTGGCTAACATAACATAATAAAAAAATTATTTTGAAAAAAGAAAGTAATGTGTTTGACAAATCGCTGGTCATACACCATGTGCCTGAGGTCATAGTAATATGTACTGTCAAAGATGCTACATTTGGCAGGCAACTGCATTTGGGCTACTACTGCTTAGCTGAGTTTTTGGTCATCCAATGTTATTATTAAGAATCCATCTGGTTTCTTTTTGGCGAGTAACTGGTGAATTAAGTGAGAATATGATGGAGATCATCACCCTTGTATCCGTTAGGTCCTTAATAGAAACCACTAAATTTATACTATTCTTCCTGGAATGTGATAGCTTATTAGAGAGTGTTCTGAAAAAAATTACTGTGTAAGGGAAGAGAAAAAAAGCAAGATTGAGCAGAAGGAAAAGGTGGTGGCCACAGCAACCCATGGGGAGCTCTTGGTGTGGATTGGATTTGCAGCAATGTCCTGAGTTGAAGTGAGGGGACTGGACCTTTATACTCCTGTGTTGACCAATCAGTGGATGAAGGATGTCCAGGGAAGGGACATAACTTTGGGCAAGGCAGCTCTCTTCAACCAAGGCACCTCAAAAAGAGGGCTGATAGCTGAGGACGGTCTTCTGGCCGCTCTTCCAGCAGCTGGGAGAATAGGTCCTTCAGTCTTGAAGGTGAATTTGTCACCTTCAAGTATGTCACAGAATCAACTATCAAATGAAATATGGAAGCCCTTCCATAGTATATATTCTTAATTTTGGGGAAGGGAGACTTTGAGTGATTTGTAGGATATTTGAAATGAAGTACAACAAAAAATGATGGGGTGGGGCAGAAAAAGAAATGTTATGGCTATACTTTAATTAAAGAAGAGTACCACTAACCATTAGCATACTGAACAGACAAGGAACTCAGAAGAGAATGATATTTGTAGACTAATAAGTGAGTCTAGAATAACCTGCTTTCTATAAATTGCCCTAATGTAGCTCAGGTTAGCATACTAGTTGCCCCAGGCTGACTTCGCTGTTTCACCAGCCACAAGTGGCACTTCACATTATGAACTGAATTCCTGTTGAAGTGCGTGCTCAAGAACAGGAGGTAGACTAAGTAATCCGTAATTAGTATTTATATTCTTCTACCTAAAAATTTGGGCACAGTGATCTTGGACAAGACTTTATACAATTAAGAATGTATATTGTTAGGCTTAATCTCTTCTATTATGCAAAATAAGAGAAGGTGAATTCAATCAGGGACTTAAAAAAGTGCTAACTCATCTGAGAAGTCCTCTCTAACTTCCCCACTTAAGTAGCACCTTATTATTCTCTGTCTCTTTTATATCTTTGCACTTACTGCTGTGTAATATATAATATACGATATTTATTTTGGGATGGAATGACTGTATCTTCCATCTTCACTTGGAATGTGACTCTCATGGAAACGGAATTTGCCTTCAAAAAGTACCTGACACATGGCAAATGCTAAATAAATGTTGGCTGAAGGATGAACCAATTAATATATGAATCACTCTGCATTTGCTTAATAGAGTTCTCTGCTTTTGGAACACACATCATTGTTAAAGTTGTTAATTAGGTTAAGAATCAGTGGTTGGTTTTGGTGAATTCAGGACTAAAATTGCTGTAACTTTTTCTCTTTGAGAGTTTCAGAAGTTTTGATCAGAGGGGTTAATAATGGTTAATACCTCATTAAACATACTTTTGCTTGATCATAGGGTAGTTTTCTATTTTCCTTTTTTGAGGAGCCTCCATGCTGTTTTCCCGAATGGCTGCACCAGTTTGCATTTCCACCAACAGTGTAAGAGGGTTCCCCTTTCTCCATACCTTCATCAACACCTGTTGTTTCCTGTGTTGTTGATTTTAGCCATTCTGACAGGTATGAGGTGATATCTAATGTAGTTTTGACTTGCATTTCCCTGATGATGAGTGATGTTCAGCATCTTTCCAGGTGTCTATTAGCCATCTGGATGTCTTCTTTGGAAAAATGTCTGTTCATGTCTTCTGCCCATTTTTAATAGGATTATTTGTTTTTTTGGGGGGGGGTGTTGAGTTGTATAAATTCTTTATTTTGGATAACTCTGGGCTAGTGTCAAAGTATTCCCATAACACTAGCAATATGTAAGGAGATATAGAAGTGATAAATAAATCAAGCACATGTTGTTAATCCTCTAGAACAAGCTTATGTCTAAGTGTGGTTATACGTTTTGAAAACATTGTATTTCTGTATGTTTTATTTGCTGATAAGGATGCTTAAGATGTTCAAAAGAATTAGCCAGGCTAAATTTTCAAGTCTGTTGAAATCACTTAAGGAGATTTAATTATTCTTATAATAAAGCTTGAGATATTTAAGGAAAATTAACTTATACATTTTATTGAGAATTATCTAATAAATTGAACATTTAAGCAATGTAACAAGGAATCAGTTTTATCCAAACACAAAAGCCCCTTGATGTTGAAAAGTTGAGGAATGGATTAGTGCATCCTGAGGTGGGATGTGGACAGAGCATATGAGAGGGACCTTAAAAATATCATACATTTTATAATTTGGATCCTTAATACAAACAAAGGAATTCAAACACTTGCTAAGTATCAGTTCCTCAAAGTACCAAAAATAGGCTAAGACACTACCCTGTGTTTCAGGTTCTCATACTCTATTCTTCATAACAGTTTCGTATCAAAGATTAAAGGGGGGTGTACTAGGCAGTCTGTGTCTCACTGCATATGTGTTACAGAAATCTGTGCCAGATACTGCCTCTGAGAAGCCCTAGAAGAACCAATAAATTACAAATGGAAGCTGGTTCTGTTGGTTTCTTCTGCCAAGGTAAAAAAAATGAAGGGGCTTAATTGGTGAAAATAAAGCTATTGCATAGAAATTAGCCCATACAGGTGGGAACATCACAGTCACTACCCAGGATAGTTGAAATTGAGTAAAACCTAGAGGCAAGGAATTGAACTAGTGACCTGGCAATGTCCCATCACCCCTTTAGCTGTGGAACTGAATTGAGAAAGTATTATTGTTTTTAATTGGTTCCCATTTGACCTTATTAAAAGTTTAAGTGTGCTTTTACGCTAACCTTTTATCCTCTTGACATTTCTTTCCTTGTATTTTATAGGTTCTTTTGTCTTCCTTCATCATAATTTTCCCTTTATATTGTACTGTTTCCTTCTGGAAAAAAAAAATGGTCTGTCTCCTTGCCCTTTGTTAAAGGGACCAACAGCAAAATATTCTTGAGGGTGGAAATTGTCTTTGTTAGCTGTGTTGCTGAAAGAATTATATGAGGCTATTATTTCCCACTTCTATGAGACCTTGACAATGTACTTTAACAGTAATTGCTTGCAAGTATGTTTGCCTTTATACTCTAAAATGTTTGAGAGCAAGAATATTTCTTTTCATACTTGGTTCCCCACAGCCTGACAGAGTAAGCTCTCAATAAATGTTTGTTGAATGAATTAATAATTGGGTATGTATCATAATTATTTATTCAAGTATCCATCTCTTCTGTTAGAATGTATTTAAAGATGGGGATCAGGTGTCTGGGTGGCTTAGTCGTTAAGTGGCTGCCTTCGGTTCAGGTCATGATCCCAGCATCCTGGGATCAAGCCCAGGCTTGTTGGGCTCCCTGCTTGTTGGGGAGACTGCTTCTTCCTCTCCCACTCCCCATGCTTGTGTTCCCTCTCTCTGTGTCTCTCTCTGTCAAATAAATAAATAAATAAAATCTTTTTAAAAAATAAATAAAGATGGGGATCAATTCTTACTAATCTTTGCACCACTCCTTCCTACATATACTGTTCATGTAGTAGGTACTCAAAATATTGCAGTGAATGAAGGAATAAAAGAAGGAATGAGACTGAGCAAGAGGGATTCTGCATTATTACTTAAAAGTTGTAGAGAAACTCCCTCCAAAATGACATTTCTTCCATGCCTGTCAGTGACGTGAACAATTCTGCTTTATATTTATGCACTGTCTGCTGCTAAGAGGGCCTCTTGATGAAGTCAGTCCAGAATTTAGTAGGAACTCAAGGTCATTTTATAAATGCAATTACCTCTTCCCAGGATGAGAGCACTGGCTACCTGAAGGGAAAGAAAATGATTACAGTGGGCAAAGGACACTGAAAAGAAAGCTTTGCCACTTTGTGACGTTGCCCTAGGTTAGCCTGGGTGTAAGACTTTGAGATGGAAGATGGAAGACATTGAGACAGTCCAGTTTAGTGTGTAAATATTAAAACTAGAAAGGAAATATGTGTGCAGCAGTGTCTCTACAGGACTAAAGAGGAAAGCAAGTAAAACAAGGCAAACATACAAATGAGAAGCTTCATTTCTTCACCAAAGAAACAAACAAAAATATTTTGGAGTACCTGCTGTGACCTAGGAACTGTGATGGGTACTGTGGACATAGCAGTATACACCAGACATTTTCACTGTACTGAAGAATTCACTGGCTAATAGGGGAGATTGATATTGAATATATACCGCCCCAAGACTCACCTAAAACTAGATATTTGTAGTTGAAAAACAATATGAAGGAAAAATGCCTGGTGTTGTGATGCATATAAAAATGGGACTAACCCTACTGAAAGGTAAGGGACCATTTTCCTGAGCAGGGGTGTTGTAAGGTAACACTTAAGGGGAAAATATAGGCATTAGCAATGCAGAGAGGGAAGGAATGGTATTCTAGATAAAAATGAAAAGACATCAAGTCAAGAGGAACTTGAGCATTTCTGGAACTAGGAGAGGACTCTTGTAGTTAAAGGTTAGTGAGAAATGGGAAGAATGGGACAAATTAAAGTTGGAAAGGAAAGCAAGGCTTGGGACATGTTATACAATGACTGAAGGCCAAGGAGTTTGGATTTTATTTTAACAAAGACAATGAAAAATAATCCAGTTTATGGGAGAGATACCACCAATTTATGTCTTTTAAAAAGATGACTACAGAAGATGGCAAACTAGGAAGACCCTTTATTTAGCCACAGAAACATCAGTAAACAATATACTGACCAGAGTAGCTTTGTGGGAACTCTAGAAACCAGTTAAGGATCTACAGCAACCTAATAAATTCCTACTTAAGGAAAAGCCACAGTCAAGCTAGTGAATTTTATTGTCTCTTTGCTCACCTTTGCCCTAATTCCTACTTGGTATGGCATGGGGGGAAGCCAACCACTTCCCAGTTCTTCATTCAGGATGGAAAAGAAAGTAGAGCTTATTTGCAATGTTCTGGCTTATATGGGGCTGTACACAGGACTCGTTTCTGTCTTGCTTGCCATGAAGCATTGATGGGAGCAATGACATAGATTGGCTGTCAGGTTGGAGTTTGCTAGAATCATTGGCAGGCACACTAATGCAAAAGAGTGTTACAGAGATTGTAAACCTGTGGCTACCTTGGGGCAGGAAATTAGAGGCAGAGGAATACAACAGAACATCTAAGGCTTTGAAAAAGAAATGGGGTGAGACTCTTAGGGAAAATCAGGGCATTTAAAAGCATCCAGGAGTATAGAGGAATAGGATAAAACACACACACAGGCCCAAGGAAGATGTATGTCCAGAAAAGGCCTGAAAAAAAAATCCTAAACTTCCACACCAGGCTTTTTTGTGAAGATCCAGAGAAGTAATGGAGATAAGGAAAACAATATAGGAACAAAATGAGAGTATCAGCAAACAGAAATTATAAAGAAGAAGCAAATAGAAATTCTTGAGCTAAAAAACACAATAACAAAATTGAAAAATTCATTAGAGGATTTAAACAGCAGGTTTGAGCCGGCAGAAGAAAGAATCAGTAAACTTAAAGACAAGTCACTTGAAATGATCAAATCTGAGAACCAAAAAGGGGAAAGATTGAAAAAAAGCAAAGAGAGCCTAAGGACTTATGGGGTGCCACAAGTAGATAAATCTGTACATTGTGGGAATCCTAGGAAGAGAACAGAGAGAGGAAGGGGCAGAAAGCTTATTTGAAGAAACAATGGTGGTTGAAAAATCCCCACATTTGAGGGAAGACATGGAAATATAATACAAGAAGCATAAATTCCCAGTAGAGTAAACTCAAAGGAAACCCACACTGAGACACAATACATCAAACTGTGAAAAATCAAACACAAAAAGTGTTGAAAGCATCAAGAGAAAACCAATTGATCACATATAAGGGATTCTTGAGATTGTCAGCATATTTCTCAGCAGAAACCCTGCAGACCAGAAGGCTATGCAATGATACACTGAAAGTGCAAAGAAAGCAAAAACAAAAACAAAAAGCTGAGAATTCTGTATCTGGCAAAACTGTTTTTCAAAAATGAAGCAGAAATTAAGATATTTCCAGATAAATAAAAGTTGAGGGAGTTACTTACCATTAGACTTGTCCTACAAGAAATGCTAAAGGGATTTCTTCAAGATGAAATAAAGAATGCTAGACAGTAACTGAAAACCATATAAACATATAAAATTCTCCAGTAAAAGTGACACATGGGCAAATATAAAAACTGTATCATTATAATTTTGGTCCAAACTCTATCATTTATTACTTTATAGAATTTAAAGGAAAAGAACATAAAATGAATTATAAACCTGTGTGTGTGTACACACACACTATATATATATATATATATATATATATATAAATGTGTAACTTGTGGCAATAATAACAAAATGGTAGGGGGCGGGGCAAAGCAGTAAAGGAATGGTTTTTTTGTATGCAATTGAACTTAAGTTGTTATCAGCTTAGAATAGACTGTTATAACTTTAGGATATTATATGTAATCCCCATGGTAACCACAAAGACAATATCTATAGAATATAAACAAAAGGAAATTAGAAGGTAATCAAAGCAGGTCATTACAAATATAAACCAAACACAAAAGAAGATAGTAAGGGAGGAAATGAGAGACAGAAAACCTGCAAGGCATACAGAAAAGAAATAAAATGCTAATAGTCAGTACTTCTGTATCAGTAATTATTTTAAATGTGAATGAATTAAACTTTTCAGTCAGAAGACACAGATTTGGTAGATTGACAGAAAGGATTTTAAAAAAGGATCTAACTATCTGCTATCTACAAAGAGACTCACATTAGTTGAAGGACACAAATAGGTAGAAGGTGAAAGAATGAAAAAAAGATACTCTGAAAGGGGTGGCTATACTAATATCAGAAAAACATAGACTTTAAATAAACAATTATTACAAGAGACAAAAAAGAACATTATTTAATGATAAAAAGGTCAATTCACAAAAAGATATAATAATTTAAACATATATGCACCAGACATCAGAGCTCCTAAATAAATATAGTAAAAATAAAATTGAAGGGAGAAATTGACAGCTTTACAACTATAATAGCAGACTTTAATGCCCCATTTTCAATAATAAAACAACCAGAGAGAAGATCAATAAAGCAAAGTCAATAAGGAAATAGAGAATTGAATGGCAGTATAGATCAAGTGGGCCTAACAGATATATACAGATCACCTAATGAATAACAGCAAAGTACACTTTTTTTCTCAAGTGCACATAGAACATTCTCTAGGATAGACTTTATGTTAGGCCTCAAAACAAGTCATAATTTTAAAAAGCTTAAAATCATTCAGAGTATCCTTACTGATTGATCACAAAAGAATGAAACTAGAAATAAACAATAGAAAGAAATAGGCAAAGTCCACAAATATGTGGAAATTAAACAATATACTCTCAACATGAATAGGTTAAAGAAGAAATTATAGGAGAAATTAGAAAATATCTTGAGATAACTGAAAATGAAAACATAACACACCAAAACTTATGGGATGCAACAAAAGTACAAGAGGTGTTAAGAGGGAAGTTTATAGCTATAAATGCCTACATTTTAAAAATGTGAGTACACTTTTTTAAAATGTAGTAAATGTGAGTAATGTAGTAAAATGTAGTAAAATGTGAGTACATTTTAAAAATGAGCAGTACACTCATTTTTAAAGGCATAAAAAACAATGATTCGCTTTTAAGTATTTTGCATCTAGAGTAACAAATTACATGTCTGTATCTTCTAGAAGCAAGTGAGTGATAGGCTCTAACCACTGGTTCATTCTCAGTTACTCCATCCTGGTTACCAGGAGGAAAAGCTTTCAAAATCCTTCTAGGCAGTGATATAAAGGATAGAGCTAGAGACATAATACTGACACACAACTAACTATAAGACTGAGATTAAAATGCATTGGACAAACAATAGATAATTGGTTATCCTCAGGTGGTATTATACATGCACACCAGATTTAAAGGCTTCATACATAATTCAAATTATGGTCTCATCTTATCTCTGTGACATAAAATATACTTGCAGATTTTTCTTAGATCTTCCCCTGGGGTTCCCTTTAGGGAAGAAAACCCTGACAAAATATTACCTGATTTTAATTATTCCACACATTATTATCATTGTTATATCATAATTATGTAAGAGGTATTGTCAAGGTACTAGAGTTCTGCCTGCTTAATCTAGTCTTGGTTCAGTTCTGCTTCATTGTGCCAAAGTCCAACTGTGTTTTTGTTTTATCCAATTATTAAAGTGTGAAGAATAAAAGAAAAGAAAAGAAGAATAAACTAAACATAAGTTTGCATAAGGAAGAAAATAAGGATTGGAGCAGAGGTAAATAAAATAGAGGAAAATGATAGATAAAATCATTGAAATCAAGAGTAGTGTCTTCCAAAACATTGACAAAATTAACAAATCTTTAGCTAGATTTACTAAGAATAAAAGACAAAGACTCAACTAAAAACAGAAATGAAGAGGGAACTTTACAACCAATTTTACAGAAATAAAAAATACTGTGAACAATTGTACATCAACAACTTGGATAACCTACAGGAAATGGATAAATTCCTAGACACATGCATCCTACCAAGATTGCATCATGGAGAAATAGAAAACCTAAATAGATCTATAACTAGTAAGGAAATTGAATCAATAATCAAAAACCCTTCATCAAGGAAAAGTCCAGAACCATATGGTTTCGTTGGTGAATTCTCCCAAAAATTTAAAAAATTAATACCAATCTTTCTCAAACTCTTCCAAAAAAGAAGAGGAGGGAACACTTTCAAACTCATTTTGTAAGGTTAGCATATCCTGATTATCCAAACCAGACAAAGACAACAAGAGAAAAAACTATAGGCTAATATCCCTGATGAATATTGATGCAAAATCCTTAACAAAATTTAAGCAAACAGAATTGAACAGCCTATTAAAAGGATTATACACCATGATGTAGTGGGATTTATTCCTGGAATGCAAGAATATGTGAAACATATGTTTAACATAGAAAAATGGATCAATGTAATACTCTACATTAACAGAATGTAGGAAAAAACCCACACAATTATCTCAATTGATACAGAAAAAAGTTTGACAAAATTCAATGCATCTTTCATAATGAAAACACTTAAAAACACTAATAATAAAAGGAAACTAACGCAACATAATAAAAGCCATACATGAAAAGCACACAACTAACATCAAACTGTATGGTGAAAGACTGAAATATTTTCTTATAAGATTAAGAAGAAGACAAGGATGCCCTCTGTAACCATTTTTGTTCAACATAGTACTAGACGTTCTAGCCAATTCAGCAGAGTTACAGGATACAAAACTAACACAAAAATCAGTCGGATTTTTCTATATACCGACAGTGAACAATTTGCAAAGGAAATTAAGAAAAAATTACATTTAAAATAGTATCAAGAAAAACACCTACTAACGAATTATCCAAGGATGTGAAAGTTTTGACACCAAAAATGACAAAATATTGCTGAAAAAATTAAGATAAATAAATGAAAAGATGCCCATGTTCTTGGATCGGAAGACTTAATATTATTAAGACGTTGACACAACCCAAAGCAGTCTACAGATTTGATGCCTCAAAACCTTGAAGGTTTTTTTTACACAAATAAAAAAACCCCTCCTTAAATTCATATGAAGTATTAGGGAACCCTAAATGGCCAAAATGATCTTGAAAAAGAACAAAATATGAGGTTTCACACTTCTTGATTTCAAAACTTACTACAAAGCTACACTAACCAAAATAATGGGGAACTGACATAAAGATAGACATTTAGACCAATGGAATAGAATACAAAGTCCAGAGATAACCTCTTACATATGTGGAAATGAAATGATTTTGACAAGGGTATCAAGACCATTGAGGGAGGAAAGGGCAGTCTTTTAAAGAAAAGGTGTTTGGGGAAACTGGATATCCAGGCGCAAATAAATAATGGAGTTGGATTTTTATCTTACACCATATACAAAAACTAGTTCAAAATGGATCAAACACTGGGGGCACATGGGTAGCTCAGGCAGTTAGGCATCTAGCTCAATTTTGGCTTAGGTCATGATTTCAGGATCCTGGGTTCAAGTCTCACATTGAGCTCCATACTAAGGATGGAGCCTGTTGAGATTCTCTCTCTCCCTCTCCTGCTGTCCTTCCCCCATGCTCATGCCCGCTCTCTCTGTGTAAAAACAAAACAAAACAACAACAAAACCAGAATGGATCAAAAACCTAAATGTGAGAGCTAAAACTATAAAATTCTTAGGCAAAAGAACCCAACAAACAAATAAAAAATGAAGAGGAAGCTTCATAACATTGGATTTGGAAAAGCTATCTTGTATACAATACCAAAAAGATAGGCAACAAAAGAAAAAATAGATAAAAACTACATCAAAGTTAAAAATTTCTGTGCACCAAAGGAAAAAAAAAATCAATTGAGTGAAAAGGCAATGCAGAGAATGGGAGAAAATGTTTTCAAATCATGCATTTGATAAGGAGTTAATACCTAGAATATATAAAGAAGTCCTGCAACTCAACAAGAAAAAAAGCAGCCTGATTAAACAATGGCCAAAGGACTTGATGAAATTTCTCCAAGGAAGATACTCAAGTGGACAACAAGCACACACAAAAAAATGCTCCAAGTGACTAACCACTAGGGAAATGCAAATCCAGACCAACTGAGATACCATCTCACATCCATTAAGATGATGGCTACTATAGAACCAGAAAATAACAAGTGTTGGTGAGATTGTGGAGAAATTGGCACCCTTGTGTACTGTTGGTGGGAGTGTAAAATAGTGCAGCTACTATAGAAATTAAAAATATGGTTACTGCATGGTCCAGTTGTTTTACTTGTGGGTATATTCTATGCTAAAGAATTGATAGTAGGGTCTCAGAGAGACTTCTGTACACACAACATTATTCATAGTACCCAAGTGTCCACTGACAGATGAATGGATAAGCAAAATGTGATATATATATACAATGGAATGTTACTCAGTTTTAGAAATGAAGGAGATTCTTGGGGTGCCTGGGTGGCTCAGTTGATTAAGCATCCAACTCTTGGTTTTGGCTCAGGTTGTGATCTCAGGGTTGGGATGGAGCCCTGGTTGGGGCTCTGTGCTCAGCAGGGAGTCTGCTGTAGATTCTCTCTGTCTCCCTCTGCTGCTTCCCCTACATGTGTGAGGGTGCGTGTGTGCACATTCTCTCTCTCTCTCTCTCTCTCTCTCTCTCTCTCTCAAATAAATAAATAAATCTTTTTTTAAAAAAAGAAGAAGAAATGAAGGAGATTCTGACACATGCTACACTGTAGATGAACCTTGAAGACCTGAGTGACATAAGCCAGCTATAAAAGGCAAATACTGCATGATTCCACTTATATGAGTATCTAGAGTGGGTCAGATTCACAGGTGCAGAAAGTAGAATGTTGGTTGCCAGGGGCTTGGGGTATGAGAGAAAAAGGAAGTTATTGTTTACTGGTGTTAAATAACAGAAATTCAGCCAAGTAAATTTTTAAAAAATTAATTTGCTTTATTCATCAATTCATTGAATCTGGCAGCATCCCATCTAAGAAGGGAGCTCCAAAGGGCTACAGAAAAGGAAAGGTTTTTAAAAGTAGAGAGGGAGGGGAAAAATGGAAATTATTAGCAAAGAGTTCATTGTTTTAGGCAAGACTGCCCTCATAGGAGAACATAAAAAGGTCCATCAGTAAATTTCTTAGGCCGACCCAGAAATTCCGCTGTTGACTGGTTAACGGTCAAAGGTGACATTCTTAGGAGGACAACCTAGGAGGTTGAAACTGCAATTAGTTTAGGTATTAAGTTTTGGTTTACTGACTTGGGCCTTAACTGAAGTGATACCACTCTGGGCCTGAGTTTTCTTTTTAACAATCATTTCAGGGTTCGGTTTTGCAAGATGAAACGAATTCTGGAAATGGATGGCAGGGATGGTTGCACACCACTGTGGAGGTACTTGACATCCACTGAACTATACATTTAAAAACGGTTACACTGATCATTTTGATGTGCATTTTACCACAGTTTTAAAAAAATATAATAAGAAGATAACTGTTAACTTCCAGCTCACTTACTTTCCTTCCCTCCCCCAATCCTATTTGTATTGTTTTTTTAAAAAGATTTTATTTATTTATTTGTCACACAGAGAGAGATGATCACAAGTAGGCAGAGAGGCAGGCGGGGGTGGGGTGGGGGCAGGCTCCCTGCTGAGCAGAGAGCCAGATGTGGGACTGGATCCAGGACCCTGAGATCATGACTTGAGCCGAAGGCAAAGGCTTAATCTTACTCTGAGCCACCCAGGTGCCCTCCTATTTGTATTGTTGTAAAAAAAAAAAAAAAAAAAAAGTACAGAAAAGATTTTAAATGCCAAGAACTAGGGTGAAGTGTAGAGATGGGCCACGTAATTGATGACTATCTTGTAAAAGTAACATCAGTTAAACTTTTAAAGGGTAACTGAGTAACTGAGTAAAGACCAACAGATTGGGAGGGAGGAGAGGGATGAGGGGTCATGTCAGGGAGCTAATTCTTTTGTCTTTTATAGGAGGATATTAATGGATGTTGTCTAAAATTAGGACTAGTGGTATATGTTTGAGATTTATTGTGGTAACTATAGAAGAACTAGAACATATTTTGATCATAAGTGATAACTGTCAGCAAGTGAGCCTGGTAGAGATGGATTGGGAAACTCCATATTTTTATATTAGACATCCTTTATGATTTCTTAAGTGGTTTTAATGTGTATCCATTGTTTTAATTATAATAATTTAAAACATTATTAACATAACAGCAAAGCACAGTGAATAATATAATAAACATCTTTGTTCCTAATTACATATATATTACACATATATTTAAAGCCTCTTCCTATTCCTATTCCTGTCCCTCCCCAGAAGAGATTGGTGTTTGTCTTGTGTGTGTGTGTGTGTGTGTGTGTGTGTGTGTGTATGATATGAATGGTAAACGACTAACTAGTATTTTTTAAAAATTAAAAAACTGGATGTAAATGAAATTATGCCATCCATATCATTTGATAATTTCCTTTTACTGCTTAATGTTATATTTTGGGGAGAGGTTTTGGATCCCCAAAATAAAAATTATGATTTATTGCTATTGGTACTTATTTATAGAAAATGTATAATTGGGGGTGTCTGGGTGGTTCAGTGAGTTAAGCCTCTGCCTTCTGCTCAGGTCATGATCTCAGGGTCCTGGGATCAAGCCCCACATCGGGCTCTCTGCTCAGCGGGGAGCCTGCTTCCCCTTCTCTCTCTCTGCCTGCCTCTCTGCCTACTTGTGATCTCTGTCAAATAAGTAAATTAAAAAAAAAGAAAATGTATAATTATATTAAAATATAACTATAATAATCTCTTCTGTATAACTTGTATAAATAACATTTGATAATCAAAGGCATTTATAAACTTTACATCAAAATGATGGCACTGCAGTCCTGTTTGGAGCCCAAACTAAGAAAAACATTGACAGAAAGGAGGAACTTCTTTTTTTAATGATAAAGAATTTTTTTTTCCTGTTTTAATTGGGTAAGTTTTTCTGAATTATATCCAGTGTCAAATTTCATAGCAGTGTGAAATGCAAATAGTTGCATGACCCATTGGCTAATTTGTTTTTGTTGAAGAAGTTACTGAAGTTGAATCAAAATCTGAGTTTTTTCTCTGCTCGGTAACAGTTTCTAAACTCTGGAGAGAAAACGTTCCCAAGGACCTTAATGATTAGGCCCCTGTGGCCCCACAGTATTGTAGGTGCTAAGCTTTCACTACAAATAATACTTGTCCCAGAATATTCTGTGTATCATTTCATTTTATCTCTTCTACAGTCCTAGGAAATAGACATTATTTCCTCATTATTCAAATGAGGTAATTAGAGCATAGAAGCTTGCAGATCACCCAAGGTCACATAGGTACATGGTGGAATTGGGACTTAAAACCAGATCTTTTTTCTTTAAGAGCCTGTGTTCTTTCTATTCTCAGCCAATGCAGATAAATCTGAAAATATGTAAAAGTCTCACTGGGAAAATAAATCTCTCTCATTTTCTTTTTTATTTCTCTATCTGATTTTCATGGAGAGAGTTTATTGTTGTTTGTTTGTGAATAGGCTTCCACATGTTTTTATTGGTCCTGGCGATGTGACTGTTTTCAAGGCTTAAAAAACTGAATGCTTTTTCGAGCTGATATTGACAACTTCTGAGATTATCAGCTTTGCCAGAATGTCTCCTTCATCTTCTCTCTAACATACATGTTTATTTTATTTCCATGGCTATTTCTTATCTTTTTCTTCCCTCTTCCCTAGCTCCCTTATGTCCAAATTCAATATAGCTCATGGCATTACTATCAGTGGGCCTTCTTATGATGTGGTTATTTGTACTAAGTGAGAAGAACGAATGTAAAAAGGTTTTGCAAACTGTGATAAGCCATGCATGTCAAAGAGATCTAGAAATATATATATTTTAACCTGAAGGTTAAGGTCACTTTTACTTATGTGAGGATTACCAGTGATGTTAATGAACATGAAAACAGATACATTTTCCCCTAGTTTTATTGATTCCTTGAAATCTTATGGTCATTATTTGGTTCTTTGGAAATGAAGGGGAAAGAATGAGAGAGTATATACAATGCTTTCATTGCATATAGAATAGTAGAAATCCAAGTTGCTGTTAAACCCATTCATTTTTATTTTAGCAGAGTTTTTTTTTTCCTGCAGCTTAAAATGGTTAATTTTTGTTGTATATAAATTATACCTCAATAAAGTTGATTTTAGAAAATTTTGGAGTTAAAATAAAACAAACAAACAAAAAATTCCACCACTATGCCACCCCTTGAGATCTAATGAGCATCAACAGTGGCTGCTGTATCCAAAAGAGAGACGAGGCACTATGCCTTCTGCTGAAAGAACATACCACTGCTGAGAGTCACATCAAAGGCAGGAACCCACATTGGATCAAGCGTCTGGATGCCACATTCATTTCAAAGGTAATCCAGCAGTCACAGATATGTTAAGCTACTCCATAAGGCGTCAGCCAGCAAAATCTGTACTCTAAGGGTCTTTACAGGAAAAAACAACAACAACAACAAAAACCCTTATCAAGTAAATTTTAAGGATAAATGAAAGAGATGGGAGGGAAACCTATGAATTAAGGTACATATCCTATTGAAAGGAGGTTATGCCTCCTCCTCTTTGTATCCGTGAATTTTGTCACCAAACTTTACAGTGTTCTTCACGGGGGAGGGTTACCTGTTCCACTCCTTGACATTGGGCTTAGACACACTTGGTTTCCCTTATTGCTGATATCTTATATTTATTATGAATAACTAACCAATACTTACGCATTATGAACTAATGCCCATAATTAGATTTCCTTAGTTTTTACCTAATATAGTTTTCTGTTCTAGGGTTCCATTCAGGAAACCCTGTTACACGTAATTATTATGTGTCCTTAGGCTCCTCTTCATTGTGGCAGTTTCTCAGACTTCCCTTGTTTTTGAGTAATCTCTACACCCAGTGTGGGGCTTGAACTCATGACCCCTGAAATCAAGAGTTGGACGCTCTACTGACTGAGCCAGGCAGATATTCCCTTTTATTGTTTTTGATGAACTTGACAGATTAGAGGAGTACTGGTCAGGTATTTCGTAGAATGTTCCTCCACTGGGGTTTATTTTGATATTTTTCTCATGATTAGCTTGAGAGTATGGGTTTTGGGAAGAAGGTGACCATCTGGACCAAAGGTACATACTATCAACATGATGTCATTATTGGTATTGACCTTGGTAACCCAACTGAGGTAGTGTTGGTCAGGTTTTTCTGCTATTTAATTACTCCCATCCTTTTTCATACTATACTCTTTAGAAAGAGTCATCATGGAAAGCCACTCCTTGAGGAGTGAGAAGTTTTGTTTTCCCAACTCAAAGCAGAACGTCTGTACAAATTATTTGGAATTCTTCTGCATGGGATATTTGTCTGTTTTTTCCTATTAATTATTCTGTCATTTATTAATATCAATATGGACTCATACTCTCATACTGTGGGTATGTGTGGGTATTAATTAAATAACCCATATGTGGGTTATTTAATTCAACTCTATTTTGTTGCTGAGATTGTTCAGAGCCCCTTCATTTGGCCCCTGTGTATCTTAACATTTCTCCCATCATTGTATGTGGGTTTTTGCTAGTTTTAATACTTCCTTACTGTCTAGCACTAAAAGACACTCTGGGCTCATGTTGTATTTTTTCTATAATAGCCTAAGCCACTTTGCCCCAAAAAGCTCTGCTTCCTTTTACTGGAGAATGATATGAGAGACCAAGTTCTGGGCACCAGGTATGGTCATCGCTACAGGGATAATCTTTATTTCTAGGCCTTCTCAGCGGACAGAGCAAAGAGATACTAACTTCCTCTATAGATATACCTACAAATATTTCTGTATGTAACTATCTGTATCTAAATTAAGCTAAAACACAAGTTTATACTGATGTCTCCAACTCTAATCTATTACTACATGGATCATTCTAGCCTTTTCCTCTTGTTTGCCTGTAAACTCCTAATTTAACTGAGAAACCTGGCTCCTACCACTTGCCATCAGTTTACTTAGTAGTTCCATTTTAGTGTACATGAAAGATGGTCTCAGAAATGTTAACCCATTCCCCAATGGAAATAACTTTGTCAAGTGGAGTACAGATTTTATATGAGTTCTTTTTTTAAATTATTTTTTTATATGAATTCTTATGGACTCCATTCATTTGCAAAATGGCTGAAGTGAGCACTTCTCCCTCCCCCTTCAGTGAGGTTGTTCCAGGCATTTATAAATACAGTTAGATTCTTTTGTCATATTGTGTACTCCATATTGGGATCCCCTGAATTCCTAAATGACTTTTTAAAATTTGCATATATTAAAGTACACTCTTTGTTCTTTAAAATTCTGTGGGTTTCAACAAGTGCATGGTGTCATATTTACCTTTACAGTACCATACAGAATAGTGTTCTTGCCCTAAAAATGCTCTGTGCTTCACCTACCTAATCTTCCCTCTCTCCTAAACCCCTAACTGATCTGTTTACTGTCTACCCAGTATTTATTTTTCCAGTAGATCATATCAACGAGATCATGCATTGGTAACCTTTACAGACTGTTTTCTTGTACTTAGCCACTATGTATTTAAATCTCATTCATGCTTTTGTGTGGCCTTATCCCTGAATAGTATTTTTTTTTATCCCTGAATAGTATTCCAAATGCAGGACTATTATACATGGTTTATTTTGCCATTTATCCATTGAAGGACACCTTGGTTGCTTCCGGTTTGGGTGATCATGAATAGATCTTCTTTTTTACTTTTTTTAATACTTCATTTTTAAAAAGATTTTATTTATTTATTAGAAAGAGAGAGGAAGAGCATGAGGTTGCCTGTGTGTGAACCAGAGAGGGGCAGAGAGGGAGGGAGAGGGGAAAAGAAGAGAATCCCAAGCAGACTTTGTGCTGAGTGTGGAGCCCGATGTGAGGCTTGATCTCACAACCTGGGGCCAGGCCTTTGCAGGGTAAATTTATCATTAGTTTGGAGAACATTTCTAGAACATGGAACACATTTGTTTTTGTGAACAGCACAAGCATCCCAAAGCCAAACGGAAGCAGTTTTAGATGCTCTGAGACCATAGGTTTTGTGTGCACATGTTTTCAAATCAGTTGAGGAAGTAAATACCTAGTAGTTCAATTGCAGGATTACATGGTAAAACTAGGGTCAGCTTTGCAAAAAGGTGTCACAGTGTCTTTGAAAGTGTCTGTACAACTTTCCTTTCCCACCAGTGAAGAATGAGAGTTCTCGCTATTTCACATCAGCAATTGATATCATCAATTTTTTTGTATTTTAGTCACTCTACTAGGTATGTTGTGCTGTCTTTTATTTTCCCCTCAAATTTTATTTAAATTCTAGTTAGTTGACATATAGTAATAGTGGTTTTAGGAGTAGAATTTAGTGATTCATCACTTACATTTAATACCCAGCGGTCATCACAAGTACCTTCCTTAATCCATCACCCATTTAGCTCATCCCAGCCCAGCTCCCCTCCATCAACTCTGTTCTCTATAGTTAAGAGTCTCCGATGGTTTGCTTCGCTCTTTCCCCCCCTTCCCCTATGTTCATCTGCTTTGTTTCTTAAATTCCACATATGAATGAGATCATATGGTATTTGTCTTTCTCTGACTGACTTGTTTCACTTAGCATAATGCACTTTAGCAAAAATGAACTATTGGGACTTCATCAAGATAAAAAGCTTCTGCACAGCAAAGGAAACAATCAACAAAACTAAAAGGCAACCTACAGAATGGGAGAAGATATTTGCAAATGACATCTCTGATAAAGGGTTAGTATCCAAAATTTATAATTTTCATTTCTTTAATGACATTTAACATTGAATATCTTTTCATATGCTTATCTTCCATCTGCGTGTCTTCTTTGGTGAGGTATATGTTCAGATCTTTTGCCCATTTTTAAATTGAGTTGTGTGAGGTTTTTTTAAAGTTATAAGTATGCTCACATATTTTAGATATAATTCTTTAATAAATATGTATATTTTCTCCCAGTTTGTGGCTTATCTTTTCATTATCTTAGTGTATTTCATAGAGTAGAAGTTTTACATTTTGATATATTAAGGCTGTTAACTTTTTCTTTCATGGATTATGCTTTTGGTGTATCAAAGTCCTCATCAAACCCCTAGCCACAAAGATATTCTTCTGTGTATCTGGTAGTTTTATAACTTTGAATTTTACAATTAGGTCTATGATCAATTTTTTTTTTTTTTTTAAACATGTAAGGTCTGTATCTAGGTCGATTTGTTTGCATATGGTATCCAGTTTCTTTTTCCAGCCCATCTTTTTTGAAAGCACTTTCCTTTGTCCATTGAATTATCCTCATGCTTTTGAAGAAAATCAGTTGACTATATTTGTATGGTTCTGTTTCTAACCTGTTTATTTTGTTCCATTAGTGTAGGTTTATTCTTTCAGCAATACTGTAGTTAGAGTAAGTATTAAAATTGGGTAGGGTGAATCTCCAAGTTTGTTCCTCTTTTTCAGTATTGTGTTGGCCATTCTAGGCCTTTTGCTTTTCCATAAAAAAAGGTCAATCAATTAGAATCAGTTTGTTGATATCTGTAAAATAGGTTGCTGGGATTTTGATTGGGACTGCATTGATTCCATAGATAAAACTGGAAAATTGACATCTTGACAATATTGAGCCTTCCAATCCACAAACAAGAAATATCTCTTTGTTTATTTAGATTTTTAAAAATTTCTGTCATTGGTGTTTTGTAGGTTTCCACCTGTACATATTTTTTAAGCTGAAGTATTAAGCCTTAAGTATTTTTGTTATTATTTTTGCTACTATGGTAAATTGTATTGTTTTCAAATTTCAAATTCCTATTATTCATTGATGGTATATAGAGAAGCAACTTTCTATTTTATATTGATCTGGTGTCCTAGAACTTTCTACATTTACTTAATGGTTATAATAGTCTTTTTTCTAGATTCTTTGGGACTTTCTGCAGAGATAATCATATTATCTGTGAATAAAGTCTTTTTTTTTTTTTTGCTTCCCAATGTATACATTCTTTATTTCCTTCTCTTGTCTTACTGTACTAGCTGGAACTTCCAGTATAATGTTGAATAGGAATGGTGGGGGAGGACATCCTTCTTCACAGTCTCAGGAGGAGTTCTCAGTCTCCAGTTCATTATCATTAAGTATTACGTTAGTATAGGGTCTTATGCATGTTCTTTACTATGATGAGGCAGTTCCCTTTTATTCCTACCTTGCTTAGGGTTTTATCATGAGTGGGGATTGGATTTTGTCAGATGCTTTTTCTGCTTCAGTTTAAAATATGTGATTTTGCTTCTTTAGTATGCTGATATGGTAGCAATGATTGATTTTCAAATGTTGAATTGGCCATGCATATCTGGAATAAATCCCACTTGGTTGTGGAGTATAATTCTTTTTTGTACATTGTTAGATTCGATTTGCTAATATTTTGTTGAGGATTTTTAAGTCAATATTCATGGGAGATATTTCCATCTTGTAATGTCTTTGGTTTGGGTATTAGCAAGATAGTGTTGACTTCATAGAATATGTTAGGAACTTTTCTCTCTGCTTCTATTTTCTGGAAAAAATTGTGGAGGATTGGGATTATTTCTTCTTTAAATAGATAGTAGAATTCACCAGTGAATCCATCTGTCCCTGACTTCTTTTTTCTTTTTTTTGGAAGTTTGTTTTTTATCAAGTTAATTTCTTTAATAGATAGCAAGGCTTTTTAGATTATCTATTTCTCCATGAATTTTGGTAGTTTGTGTAATTTATTGGTCATCTAAGTTATCCAGTTTGTGAGCATACACTTTTCTTTAGTATTCTTTATTATTGCTTAATGTCCATGGCATATATGGTGATATTATGGTTTTGATATTGATAATTTAATTTTGATATAGGTAATGTCTTCTTTTCTTGGTTTCCTGGATATTTACTTATTGTATTGATATTTTCAAAGAACAAAAATCTAGCTTTTGGTTCTATTGATTTTCTAATTTCATTTATTGTTTTCCTGTTTTTAGTCATTGATTTATGCTCTTATTTTTATTATTTCTTTCTTTCTGCTTGCTTTAGGTACAAATTAATTTTTCCCCAGATTCCTAAGGCAGAAACTTATCAGGTTATTGATTTTTTATCTTTCTTGTTTTCTAATATATGCATTTAATGCTAAAGTTTTCCTCTAAGCACTGCCTTCACTGCATTCCACAAATTGTGATAAATTATGTTTTCATTTATTTCAAAATGTGTTTAAATTTTTATTGAGGTATCATCTATGACTCATGGATTATTCATAAGTGTATTGTTTAAATTCCAAATATCTGGGGATTTTCTAGTTAGCTTTCTGTTAATTGATTTTTTAACTTAATTTCATTATGATCTGAAAATATACTTTTTGTGATTTCTCTCTTTTACATTTGTTAATGCATATTTCATGGCTCACAATGTGGTCTTTCTTAGTGAATGTTCCAAGTTTTAGAGGAATATGTGTTATGTTGTGTTTGATGGAATATTTTATAAATTTGAATTAGATCCAGTTGATTGGTAATAATTGACAATTCAGGTCATCTATATTTTCACTAATTTTCTGTCTGCTTGATCTCCCAATTACATGAGAGGGGTATTAAAGTCTGCAAGTATAAACTATTTTTGTCTATTTATCCCTTCAGTTCTTTCAGTTTTATTGACTCATGTATTTTGATACTCTGGTATTAGGTGCACACCACCCATTCAGGGTTGTCATATCTTCTTGGAAAATTGACTCCTTTATAATTTTATAGTGCTTTTTAAAATCTTTGATTATTTTCCTTGTTTGGAAGTTTGCATTGTCTGACATTAATGTGGCTATTCCAGCTTTCAACTGATAGATGTTAGTATGGTATCTCCTTTTCTATCCCTTTACTTTTAACCTATCTGAATCTTTATACTTAAAGCAATTTTCTTGAAGACAGCATATGGTTGTGTCTTGATATTTATTCACTCTGACAATTCGTATTTTAATTGATATATTTTAACCATTTATGTTTAAAGTGGTTACTGATACAATTAGATTAATGTCTCCATGTTTGTAATGGTTTTGTTTGTTATATATTCTGTTTCTTTTTTTTTCTTTTTTATGCCTTCTCTGTTTCTTTTTTAAGGTTTTTAAAATTTATTTGAGAGAGATAGAGGGAGAAAGAGTATGCACAAGTGGAGGGAGGGGTAAAGGGAGAGAATCTCAACCCTACTCTGTGCTGAGTGGGGAGCCCAATGTGGGGCTCAGTCTCATGACCCTCAGTTCATGACCTGAGCTGAAACCAAGATTCAGAAGCTGAGCCACCCATGCACCCCGGCCTTCTGTTTTTGTTTTAAGATTTTTATTTTCTTATTTGAGACACAGAGAGAGAGCATGATAGAGAGAGGACAAGCAGGGGAGAGGGAGAAGCAGACTCCCTCCTGAGCAGAGAGCCCAGTGTGGGGCTTGATCCTAGGACCCTGAGACCATGACCTGAGCTGAGGGCAGAGGCTTAACCCACTGAGCCACCCAGATGCCCTCAGCCTTCTCTGTTTTTAATGAGGCATTTATATGATTCCATTTTATTTCCTCTCTTAGTGTATCAGTTACACTTCTTTAAAAAATTTTTTTAGTAGTTCTAGAGTTTACAATATTCATTTTTTAACTAATCTGATTCCACCTTCACATAATGCTAAACTACTGCATGTGTAGCAGTTGCCTTATAACAGAATACTTTCTCCATTTTTCTTTCCTGTCCCTTATAACGATGTCATTCATTTCACTTATTCACATGCTATAATTACCCAAAATGTTGTTATTTTTATTAATTTAAACCATCATCTTTTAGCTTAGCTAAGAATAAGAACAAGAAGATATTTTAATTTACTTTCATTTATTTCTTCCTTGATACAGTCCTTCCTCCAACCAACTTTTATTGAAGACCTAGGTTTCTGATCTATATAACTGCCCTTCTGCCTAAAAAACTTGTCTTAAAATTTTTAGAAGTGGGCCGCCTGGGTAGCTCAGTCATTAAGCATTTGCCTTCAGCTCTGGTCATGATCCCAGGGTCCTGGGATCAAGCCCCACATTGAGCTCCCTGCTCAGTGGGAAGCCTACTTCTCCCTCCCCCAGTCCCCCTGCTTGTCTTCCCTCTCTCACTGTGTCTCTCTCTGTCAAATAACTAAATAAAATCTTTTAAAAAAATTTCTTAGACATTATGTCTGATGGTGATGAATTACTTCAGTGTTTATTTGTCTGATAAAATTTTATTTCTCATTCAATTTTAAGGTATAACTTTTCTGGATATAGAATTCTAGGTTGATGGATTTTTTTTTTTCTTTCAACACTTTAAATATTTCACTCCACTCTTTTCTTACTTGTGTGGTTTCTGATTAGCAGTCCCTGTAATTCTCTATAGACATAGGCAAGGTGTTTGTTTGTTTGTTTGTTTTCCTCTCTGGCTTCTGCATGTCTTCAAGGTTTCTCTTTGTCTTTGGTTTTCTACAGTTTGAATATGATAGGCCTAGGTGTGGAAGTTTCTAAATTTTATCTTGGTATTTATCCTAGTTGGTGTTCTCTGTTCTCTGTTCTCTGGATCTGTGTTTTACTTTCTGTGATTAAATTTGTAACATCCTCAACCATTATTACATCAAACACTTTCTCTGCTCCATTCTCTTTCTTCTACTGGTATTGCAGTTATACATCTGTTACACCTTGTCCCACAGTTCTTGGATATTCTGTTCTCTGGTTTTGTTTTGTTTTGTTTTTCCTCTTTGCATTTAAATTTGGGAAGTTTCTATTGCATATCAAGCTCACTAATTCTTTTCTTGGCTGTGTCAAGTTTACTGAGGAACTCATCGGAGGCATTTTTTTACTTCTGTTACCATGTTTTTTATTTCCAGCATCTCCTTTAGAGTCTTTCTTGAAGTTTCCATCTGTCTCCTTATATTATGTATTTGCTCCTGTGTATTGTCTATTTTTTCCACTAGAGCTCTTAACATATTAACCATAGCTATTTTAAGTTTCTGGCCTGATAATTCCATTATCTGTGTCACATCTGAGTTTGACTCTGATGATTGCTTTGTCTCTTTAGATTTTTGTTTTTCTTGACTTTTGGTGTATCTCATAATATTTTGTGGAAAACTGAACCTGTATTGAGTACCAGAGGCTGATAAATGGCCTTAGGAAGAAAATTTATGTTAATGTGGGTTTAATGTTTGTTGTGGCTATGGTGCCAGAGACTTCAGATCCCTCCAGTGCCCTTATTTTGGTTTCTCTTTTGACTTTGGGTTTTTATATACTCCTCAGAGAAAGTCTGTGGCTTGCAGTTTTCCAGGAAGTCTATTGTTACGATACTAGAGCTCTGTTGGTGTGATGGTAGAAGGTGGGTAAGGGGAACAGTCTATAATCCTAAAATTAAATCTCAGTCTTATTGTGACTCTGTGTCTTTGTAAGCTTCACAATTTGTTTGTCCTGTGCCATGGTTGGTTTGTCGTCGTTGTTGTTGTTGTTTTCCCCTTGCCTCATGCTTCCTTCCTTGGTTTCAGTGTTCCTGATTGATTTCCAGAAGCCCTGACTCCTGTTAATATTCTTTTTTCTCTTAGGCTAGACAGGAAAGCCAGAGGGGTCTAGAGGAATGACCTTCTCTCATCTGAGATAAGGCTAAAAAATGCATTTTGTGATAGTACACCTTTGTTGTGGAGAAGACTTGGGATTATTTCACAGTGATTACTCTTGACCCTCTCCCTGCGAATACTAGGAGGAAATATTTCTCCAGTTCTCCTTTTGAGAACCTGGTTGGGTTCCTGGAAGTAAAACCTTCCTCTTAAGACCTTAGTCCCCAAAGAATTTCTTACTTTCACACTACTGCATACCCAGTCTTTGGCAATTAAGACTTACCATTTAAGTGTTCCTAATTTATGGCTCCAGAAGCTTGTATTACAGGTAGGCCAATCTTAGCTGTGACTCTCTGTACATGCCTGTCTCTCAAGATTTGGGAGTATTGATTTACTTTGCAACCTCAATTCTGTTATGGGACCAGGAATAGTCATTGATTTTTTCAGATTGTCCAGTTTTCCTTATTGTACAGACAGGAATGATGCCTTCTATGCTCTACATTTCAGGGCTGAACCTGGAGATTTTTATGATATTTTAAAGTGTTCTTCATATAAGTTTTGTGCATGGACTCATTAAGTATACTCCTACTTATTGATTCTTCTTTGTTGCTATTGCAAATATGGTTTTCTCATCACAACCTTTAACTGGTTTGCTTGTTTTTATGAAGGCCATTGATTTCTTCATTTTATTTTTGTGTCTTGTTACTTTATTAAATTCTTCTGTTGGTTAAGCTTCTTTTGTCATTCTTTTATCAGTTAAGCTTCTGAATCTTGGTTTCAGCTCAAGTAATGAACTGAGGGTCATGAGATTGAACCCCACATTGGGCTCCCCACTCAGCACAGAGTAGGGTTG
The DNA here is from genome assembly GCF_002288905.1 of Enhydra lutris kenyoni. NCBI lineage: Eukaryota > Metazoa > Chordata > Mammalia > Carnivora > Mustelidae > Enhydra > Enhydra lutris. The sequence goes on from NW_019154095.1 coordinate 29,045,342, forward strand.
AACTGAATCATTTTATCATTCTTTTATCATAATATCATTTATTATTACCTCTCTGAGGTAATACTATTATAATTGTATCACAGATATCACATAATTATATAATTATTATAAAATAATAGTATAATTATATATGTGTATATATACTATATATTTTTTATTATGATAAGAAAGCAAATCTCAGTTTCTATTTTCTTGAATATTTTCACCAGGACTAGATGTTGAATTTTTGTTAAAGGAATTTTCAGATATAAGTTTTTCCTTAGATCTATTAACACAGAGGATGATATTAATGGATTATTTTATATTGAACCAAACTTGCATTCCTAGAATAAATCCTATTTGGTCATGTGCTTATTTCTTTCTTCTTTATCTGAACTGTCACAGCTTTATTTCATCACATATTATAACATAGAAATATGCCTTTTAAAAATACTTCATATAAAGTTATTGACAGTACAGGTATTTTCCTTTTAATGAAAATTATTTAATTTACAAATCTATTCTGAAGCTTTTGTCCACTTTTGCAATTCTCATATATTCCAGTGCAAAAATAGATTCCATTAGAGACAACATAAAGTGCTTGGAATAAAGGGCCAGTAATATAGAAAAAGCACAAAAACATTGCTTCATTATGGAATATAGGAAGGGAGACTAGAATACTTAATCTTTATGGAAAGATAAACATTCAGTAAAAAGGGATGCAACAATTTTGATGATAATTCAGAGCTATATTACTAAACTACTATGTTATTACTAGTAAATAGTAACGAGGCTGCAAATTAAAATCTCAATATCAAAGTAGTTCAATGTTACATGACACATGGCTCTTTGGGAAAAAATTATCTGATCTGTACAACTGTGAGAAGAAACATAGACAAATACCTTTAGTCAGTGATTACAGTGAATGGATGATGTGTAACATTTAATAATAACAGTGCGCAGGCTTTCAGAACAGACATTGAAATACAGTAGTTTGGGGTTTGGATGTTTATTAACAATGACCTCAGTAAGTTATTTATGTTTAAAGGGCTTTATTATTGTTTTCTATTGTATTTTTCATATTCATAGTTGTTAATAAGATTTTCAAGGTATCCAAAAGAAGCAAAAGCAAAAATATTGAAGTGCTTTTTGTTTGAGAGTTTTTAAAACTCACATGGTTACTTTTACACAGGGAATATATAAAAATTTTATTTGATTGAGTAGAGTTGTTAAAACTTTCTACTATAATTAGACTTAGGAAAATCAAGAAGATTACTATTTGGGTAGTCTAAAAGATAGTCATATTAATAAAGTTGCTGTGCAACTGCAGATTGTTTCTAGCTCCCAAAAGGTTCTTTTTTTTTTTTTAAAGATTTTATTCATTTATCAGAGAGAGAGAGAGGGTGGGCACACACAAGCAGAGGGAGTGGCAGGAAAGGAAGAAGCAAGCTCTCCACTGAGCAAGGAGCCCAACGTAGGACTCATTGATCCCAGTACCTTGAGATCATTACCTGAACCAAAGGCAGATGCTTAACCAACTGAGCCACCCAGGTGTCCTGAGGTCTTTTTAAGTCTAGATTGAGATATATTTTTTTCCAAAAGATTTCACATTGATTTTTTAGAATATGGCCTTGAAGTCTGAGTAATTAAAGCAAGGAATCGCTCATGGATTTAATTTAATAGAGTAAGAACATGATTCTAATGAAATGGGGAAACTAACAGAAGTTTGATTTTAAAAAACAAGAAACAAGGAGAAACTAAATTATTCTATGAATTTTATATAATTAAAAATAGCATAAAATATAATGACCTCATGCAATAGTTATTGGAAATATGCCCTTATTACTTTTTTAATCATTTTAGAAAACAACATTGGCATTAATTTTGAAGTAATTTTCTTTTGTAAGTAGTGATTTATATAACATACTTTAAATTTTAAAAGGGAAATAAAGATTAATGTGAGATAATTCTGAAACATATTTTTTAGAGTTAATACTTAAATTTTAGGGAAAGGAGAAACAATTAGTAGAGATACTAAAAAATCATTTGAACTTCACCAAACAGTAGTTCTCTCATATTTTTGTTGTCTTCACATATTTATTTCTTAGTGTTGTGTAGAATTGTGTTTTACTAATGTTGTTTTTAGTATTTTTACACTGATATTTATAAGCGTATAACTCTATAGGGTTTTGTGGGGGGCTTTTTGCTTAAAAAATTCAGATTTAGGTATCAGTGCAGTACACCTTTAAAAATTAGGAATTTTCCCTTTATCTTCAATATTCTAGAATAATTTATAAAGCATGGAAGTTCTGACTCTTGAAAACTTTGATAAAATTTTCTTCTAAAATTATCTGTGCAAAGTGCTTTTTAAGTGGTGTGGTTTCTTAATAACTTTATCTTCTTTGGAAGATATTACCTATCTATAATAGAGTCAAATATCATTAGTCTGAATTACCCTAGGAAATAATCCATTTCATGTAGGTGTTCAAAGTTATTTGAATAGAAGTCAGCAGTTTAATCTCTTATTTTTTTAATTTTTATGTTTGAGTGGTTGTTTGCACTCATTTCTTATTTTTCATATTTATGATGTATCCCTTATTTTATTAGTTTCTTTAAAATAAACCTATAGGAATTTTATCTGTTGTCTACTATTTTTCTATTCTCTACCTCATTAATTTCCACCTTTTTTTTTCTTTCTTTGTTTTTACTTTTTTATTCTTTTTATAAATTTTTGTGCTGGTTTCAATTTATTTAGATTCTTTCATTTTCTTGACTCACAAAAATGATTAGTCTATGAATTTTTATTTTTATTATTATTTTATTATTCATAGTCTATGAATGTTTATTTCTATATATCTTTGTATTATCATTATTATTTTTTTAGAAACTCGGTCACTTCAGTTTTTCCCTTTTAATAGGAATTACCATGAACATAGCCATTTAGATAACTTTTCATGATACTGATTTCAGTTCCTTTGGATATATACCCAGAAGTAGGATTGCTGAGTCATATGATAGTTCCATATTAATTTTTCAAGAAGCCTCCATAGTGTTTTCCACAACAGCTGCAACAATTTACATTATCATCAACATGCAAAAGGATTCCCTTTTCTCTACATCCTCATGGCAGCATTATTCACAATGGTCAAGTCATGGAAACAACCTAACATGTCCATCAATGGATAACTGGATAAAATGTGGAGTTTACATATAGTAGAATATTATTTAGCCTTAAAAAAATAAGGAAATCCTGCCATTTGATACAACATGGATTAACCTAGAGAACATTATGCTAAGAAATAGGCCAGATGCAGAACAAATATTACATGATTCCACTTGTCCGGGGAATCTAAATTAGACTCATAGAAGCCCAGGGGAAGGGGAAGTGGGAGATACGGTCCAAAGACATGAGATTCAGTTACACATAAATATATCCTATAAATATATCCTGCTATACACACTATATAGCATAGTGTCAACACTTACCAATATTGTATACTAAAATTTTGTTAAGAGGGGAAATCTTATGTTAAATGTTTTTAATCATAAAATAAGTGAATAAATAAGTAAATAATGTGGAAGGAAACATGTTGGTATGTTTATGGTTTTGATTGTGGTGATGGTTTTATGGGTGCAAACTCATGAAGTTATATTCATTTTACACATACACATCCTGCTTTTTATATGTTCCATGTTCCTACAGCAGGAGGAGTGGCTGGAAAAGTTCTAGTTCTTGACCTAGGCCATGGTTACAAGGGTGATAATCCTTTTTTTTTTTAATTTAATTTTATTTATTTATTTGACAGAGATCACAAGTAGGCAGAGAGGCAGGCAGAGAGGAGGGGAAGCAGGCTCCCTGCTGAGCGGAGAGCCTAATGCGATGCGATGCGGGCTAGATCCCAGGACCTTGGGATCATGACCTGAGCTGAAGGCAGAGGCTTTAACCCACTGAGCCATCCAGGCGCCCCACAAGGGTGATAATCTTATAGTGATTCACTAAGCTACATATTTTATAGTGTGGATTTTCTCCATTCACTCTATTTTACAATGAAAAAGGTTAAAAATATTTTAAAATTATGTAATCCCAAACCCTGTGTTTATAGTGAGAGAAACATGTAGTTCTGAGAAACTAAGTGGTTTGCTAAGGAGCATATAGCTAGTTAGCAACAGAACCAGGAATAGCAGCCAGACCAAATATTATCCTAACGAGAGAGAAAAAACAGTATCAGTAAAGAGAAATGATATTCTTGAAGAGAATAACGCAGAAATAATGAGTTATGGAGCATTTATTTCAGTGTAAAGGTGCTAAAATGCTCTGACATCATTGAATGATATCAGTCAGTAAGTAGTATTCACTGAAATTATTCGTCTCCGGGGTATTAAACTTCGTATACTGATTCGTAAAGTTCAGCTTGTGTCCTCACGGTTTGCCACTGACTGAAGTTAAACAGACGGGTATGGACTCACAGAGTCTTTCTACCCACGCTAATGGCCCTAGATTACAGTGAGCACATAGCTGATACCCAAACAGGTAGAAGGACTTGTTCCCAAGCTTGTTAGGGGCCTAGCCAGACCATATGGAAGGAAATTTCCATATGGTAGGCTCGTCCTCTTTCCAGTTTATGAGGCTGACTCTCATTTATTTTGAGAGAGAAGATGAATTGGTTTTATATTTATTTATAAATATTTATATTTATTTATATTTACATTTAAAAACAGTGTTGTTTCTCTTAGGGGAGGCTTAGGAGAGGCAGTATGGCTGAGGACTGGCAGGGAGGTGGCTCAAGTACTGGTTTTGAAGCTGTATTTTGCATAATAAGATGTGATTTTACTTAGATTTGGGGAGGGAAATGTGGGAGTAATAAAAACCTCTGCAAAACACTCTTGGCCCCTGCACTGATGAAGATTTTAGGTATTTTTGCCACCTGTTTGGGAGTATTTTGGCATTCTTACTTAATATTTAGAATTATAGTGTGGAATATAAATAATAAAAAAAAATATTAGTCCTATTTTTAGCCAGTTTGCATTCAGGTACTTTAAAATTAGACAGGGGCACCTGGGTAGCTCAATCATTAAGCGGCTGCCTTCCTCTCAGGTCATGATCCCAGGATCCTGGGATCGAGCCCCCCATGGGGTGCCCTGCTCCGTGGGAAGCCTGCTTCTCCCTCTCCCACTCCCCCTGCTTGTGTTCCCTCTCCCGCTGTGCCTCTCTCTTTCAAATAAATAAAATCTTTAAAAAAAATAAAATTAAACAATTCATTGGAGATAATGTTAGGTATATTTGCTCTACTATATTTATGGCTGTATGTTTCCTAACGATGTGTTATCTACTCTTTCCTAGTAGTACAGAATGAGGGCTACGTCCCTTACAGAGGAAGTTTTGAGAAAGAAAAAGTCTAGATACTGCTTTTTAGAGGTAAACTGATAAAAACACCAAAGCATTGAGGAAACCCAAACAACCTATAAAGACACGTGTTTTAAATCAACATTTTTCTCCAATCCATGGATAGAAATTCAATGTGTGTTCTCTGTGAGGCTCATAAAAGAACAACTCTCCAATTTAAAGGATCTAATGGCCTTCGAGCCTCTTGAGAAATCTAGATTAATGGAGGTTACTCAGGGAGTTGCAGAACATAGGAAATCCTGCTAGTGAATGTGTAACACTTGGATCCAAAAGCAACAACACTCTCTCATGAGGCAAAGCAAACAGAAATATCCACAGATGTAATAAAATACTGATGATGTAAGTTTTTCCTGTTGTGTTTTTGGCTTTGCAGAAACAGTGTGGGCTGATGTAGAAGTACATCAATTACATCACCTTGAAGTGTAGATTATGGAGAAACCCATGTTCATTGTCACCATTCAATAGTTTCCAAATTCCCTCATGATCCTGCTACCTACAGTCATCAAAGCACTAAGCTGGCTTCTGCCTTTGGAATTCCATCCCTGGATGTGCTATTTTTCCTTTTTACCATTTAAATTGTGCACGTTGACCTCTGCCTTAGAAACATCACTGCAGTTTTGTAAGGTAAACTCTGCTCGCATTCTCTTAGGAGGTCAGCATTATTCCTGTAGCCTCCGCTGAGAGCAGGAGGCATCTGAGGTGTAGGGAGGTGAGGAGATGCTCAGTGTCACCCAGTGGAAGGACTGCAGTGAGGACCAGTGGTTCTCTGAGGAAATTAAGGTTCCCCCCACCCCTGCCTGAACCAAGCTTGGCCAGTCCAACTGAATTCATTTCTTCTAACCCCACTGATAGATAGTGTTTTGGGAGTATCTGAGGTGCAAGCTGTTACTTATAATTAAAGTTTGATGACCAAACTAATAGTGTACACAAGATTTTGGAGACGGAAAGAGTAGGTGATTATTTTAGGCTACTTGAATGAAGTTTTAAGATCAGAAAAGTAATTAGCACATAATGTTGAACTGAGTGTTGTCAGTTCAAGCAGTTCCTATCTGCAGGCTAACTTGGAAGCATTTCTGCTTGGGCACAGCTACCTCTGACACGACTTACCACTGTTGTGACTGTGTTATTGACATCCCAGAGAGTCAAACATCTGTTGGTTTAGATTAGTTCAGATTTTTAAATAACCAGCAGAAATTCACAAGATCTGGAAATTTAAAAAGCTTTTGACCATGCCAGGTAGGGACCTTCACACTCATTACCTTTTACAATCACCGTTATTTTGAACCAGATTTTGAACCGTAGAAACAATTGAAAGACATGCTCTCAGGCAGCATGATCTCCCAAGGGAATAAATTCAGTATTATAAAAAGCTGTGCTTTCTCCCCTTGGTTTTTGTTTGTTTGCTTGTTTGTTTGTTTTTTGTTTTTTTTGTTTTTTTTTTTTTTTTTTTTTCCATTTTGCAAGAGAGCAGTGTCAGATTTGTCATGATGGCATTGGCTTGGGGGCCAGTGTCTGGGTCTGAGGTCTGTGCCTGAGACTTTAAAGCACTGTGACCCGAACATTCCCACACAGCTTCACAGAAGTATGACAAGAGTCATGCATACCATTTCTTAAAGATAAGCTAAAGGGATCCAGAAGAACCTCTAATTGGCTCCCATCAGAATAAATGGCTAAACTGGTTGAAAAATAAAATACCAGTGCTTGGAGCGAGCAAATTTCAGTCTTAAATGAAACATAAGGATGGCAAAATCAGTATAAGTGTCTCATTCGAAATAAATAACATTTCTAAGAATAGGGGTTAATTGCTTAGAATAAAGAGTTCAACTGATGATAAGCCCTACAAGATTTATATTAAAAATTAATTCTTTTCAAAAAGGCCCATGTTGGGAAGGACAGTTTATCTTTATGGTCACCTCTGTGCTAGCTGTTTGCATCATGGGATTTCTCCTTTCTGCCCTGTCTTAGTTGCTTGAAACAAGATTTGGTTGTCAATGGTAGGAACACTAATATAAAAGGCAGAATTCATGTGTTGTGTTGGTGTGCATAGATCAGAAGTGAGGGCCATGAGAAATGTGCAGCTGCTCCTTCGCTGCACCAGGAAAGCAAATGATTTTGCTGCGTTACAAGTCTGTGTGCTTATACCTCCCTAACTTGCTCCTTTCAGAGTAATTTCCCCAGAGTCAAATCCCAGCCAAGTGCAGACTTTACATATTGAGGCGGGCATAAATGCTAGCTCAAGGTTTTTTCTACAGTTGTAAAAGGTTGACGGGTACTTTATGGGTTGGCTCAAGTTTGAAAATGGAGGTTTTCGTATCTGAACGGCACTTAAACTTTCCATCCCGAACACCTACCCTTTGATTCAAAATTAGGGGATAATTGGAAAAGCAGCTTCATAAGACTCTGGCCTTTTAAAAAGGAAATAAAGTTAAGACATGCAAATTCTATTGCTTATTGTGGCTTTTCTCTCTTGCACAGTAGTAGTTGTACATTCTTTCATGCCCTGCTTGGCTGTTTATGTTTGGTATCTACGTCTTTTTTGTTTCACTTCTAAAATACTCTTTTACTCTAGTAAGAACGAATTCTTCCCTTATTCATTATACCAGAGGTGACATGGGAATCCTCATTATCTATGCAACTAGGTGAAACTACAGCAAAACAAAATGGTTTTTTTATGGATAAAATCTGCATATTGGAAAACAGCACATTTTATCTCTGAGATAAATATTACCATCTTTTCCTGATTGTTGCTCTGCAATTCTTATGAAAAACAAAATCAAAATAGATCAAAAATAAAAAAGCAATTTTTTTCTTTACAAAATGGTAAATATATATGTCAGATTCCCTCATAACTGTAAATAGCTTTTACTACTATTTTTTTAATTCTAGATGTAATTACATTAAGTAATTTGGTTTCCAGAGGAGTTTGAATAATTAAAAAGCACCTGCTGATTTTCTCCAGTAGAGTAAAAAAGTATTTTAATAACACACAAACAGCAGAAACTGAAAAAGAAAAGACTGGAGTAGAAGGATCCCTTTAACTGATTTCTTAATTTTCCAAATTTCAAGCTTATTATCATGTTTATACCAAGGATGCTACCTAACAGCTGCAGATATTAGCAATAAATTAGCTATATTATTTTTTATGTAACAATGATAAATGCCATCCCCCTCCCCACCTTGATCTGGCCATTCAATATCCATATGGGGAGACGTGAACTCTGGTTGACTCCTTGGATTACCTATGGACTTGGGGTAATGGCCAGCGTGGATAAATGATATCCGCAGATAATCTCGGGACATTTTAGCTTTCATCCCTCCAATCTCCCCTACCTCCAAATTATTTCAAAGTCACTGAGATGCAGCAAATGCACTGAGTGCGTTTTTTTCCATTTCCTACTTTGGTTGATGACCTTAACAGAAGTCTAGTGAAAATGGAATGCTCAGTGTATAGGCATGAGGAAAGAGGCATTGAATTTATCTTCTCATCATTAAAGTAAGCATGCCTGAGTTTGCCATGCTCTTTTCCTTGCAGACCATCATTGTTAGCCTCCTCATCCTGAGCCTTTTCCATGCCTAATAACTGCTCAGAACCTGTCTGAGATGGAGGGTCCATCTGCTGCAGACGCCAGCTTGCAGACTCAGGCAGGGTTAGCATTATTGTCAGTGCTGGATTACCTACGCTTGGGAACAGATGTCCCATCCATCATTATGAACTCTTTTTCTTTTTTTTTTTTAAGATTTTATTTATTGATTTGACACAGAGTGAGAGAGAGAGAGAGAGCACAAGCAGGGGGAAAAGCAGGCAGGGGAGAAGCAGGCTCCCCATTGAACAAGGAGCCCAAGGTAGGGCTTGATCCCAGGACACTGGGATCATGACCTGAGCTGAAGGCAGCCGCTTAACCGACTGGGCCCCCCAGGCACCCCCATTATCAACTCTTTCAGACTCAAGGGTTATTTTTACCAAATTTTGTTGCCGAGTGGAGGCTGAAAGAGGCTGTGTTTTGGTGGTTCATTCTATCACTTTCAGAGAATGAAAACATGACAAAATACCTGAAAATTTGGCACCTAGCCAAACAGTGACTTACATAAGACAGGCCCTCACATCTCTCTTTGGGGGCTGTAAGTCCAGGTTCTTGTTGGCAAGGCCACATTTGTGTTTCTACCCAATGCTCAGTTCTTTCTGCGTAAAGCATTCCATGTGGGGTTAAAGGTAGCTGCATGGCTAAAAAAACTCTGTTAAAAAATTTATTTTGATGTTCCTCCTGCTGTTTTTTAAAGTTAGGACTATCCTCTAAGTAGGCATTATTTTTATTTCTTTTGGAAGACAAGTGGCAGATTCAAATCAAGAATCTCTCCGTTTATTGCACTGTAAATAATTTGTAAGTTTATAAATTCACTTGTTGTATATTTTTATTTTTCACCATAAAGAATTATCTGAGTTTCTCTGGTTTTAGAGAAAAATAGATTTGGGCATCCAAGATTTAAACCTTCAGTATCCAAACACCAGGAGGTGTTACAAGATAACATTAAGGAACAGGTACACCTGCCCCCTCCCTCCACCTGCCAACCCACCTGTTGTTTCCCCTTCCCTTCCAGGCCTTAAAGGTCCAGATTCTAAGATATTCAGTATAGCAGACCATCTTCTGGATCTCCCAAGGGAGGACAGTAGTAAAGATTTGCAGAGGGACATTTTTCTACATGCCACTAACCTGGAACTATCTGTGGAAGGATAGTAATTAAAGGATACTGGCACTGTTTTTGTTTTGTTTAAAATGTAATAAAAAATAACACCAAGGGAGACTCAAATGAAATTCTGGAGCTTGTGTATTACCTCTTGCCTGGATGAGACTTTGCTCTTCCAATCAGAAATCAGGTAGGGCTATGAAGATAAGCTTTTCAGGCACATACCTAAAAGGAATTTTATTTGTATTTTTCTCATGAACCAATAGCATCATCTCCTGAGAGAAGCATTCTAATAAGCAATTTTTAAAAGCTATTAGCTTTGGGGTACCTGACTGGCTCATTTGGTAGAGCATGCCACTCTTGATTTTGGGGCTGTGAGTTCAAGCCCCACATTAGGTAGGTGTAGAGCTTACTTAAAAAATGATCAGTTTCACTGAGATATAGTTTACATGAATTGAAACTAGCTAATTTGAAATGTACAATATGATGAATTTCAATGAATGTATACACTCATGTAACCATCACCAAAATCACCATCACCATCACCAAAATCATGTTGTAGAACGTTTCTATTAGAAAAAAGTCTGCCTCCTTTGTACCATATCCTGGACCCTAGCAACCACTGTCCTGTTTTCTGTGACTATACTTTTACCTTCTCTAGAATTTTATATTCATCTTTTACGGCCAACTTTTTTTTAACTTTTCACAGTGGTTTTGAGAATTCCTACATGTTGTGTGTTGTATTAACAGTTTATTTCTTTTTATTGCAGAATGGTATTCTAATATATGAGTATATCTCAATTTGGTTTATAGTCACAAGTTGATGAACATTTGGTTTCTTTCTAGTTTTTGGAAATTATAAATAAACCTACAGTGAAGATTCTTATGCAAGTCTTCGTATGGATATAGGCTTTTCTTTTTTCTTGGGTAAATACCTGAGTGTAGAATAGCTAGAACATATAGTAGGCATATATTTAATTAAAAAGAAAAAGTGTTGCAATATTTTCTGAAGTAGTTGTACCATTTTATTTATTTTTAATTTTTTAAAAAGATTTTATTTATTATTTGAGAGAGAGAGAGAGAGCACGAGCAGGGGGAGGGGCAGAAAGAAAGGGAGAAGGAGGCTCCCTGCTGAACATGGAGCCCAATTCCAGGCTCCATCCGAGGACCCTGAGATCATGACCTGAGCCAAAGGCAGATGTGTAACAAAATGAGCCACCCAGGTGTCCCTAGCTGTGCCCTTTCACATTACCACAAATAGGGCATGAAAATTCCAAATCCTTGGGTAGCCTGGGTGGCTCAGTCGGTTAAGCGTCTGCCTTTGGCTCGGGTCATGATCCCAGGGTTCTGGGATGGAGTCTTGTGTCTGGCTCCATGCTCAGCAGAAAGCCCGTTTCTCCATCTGCCTCTCCCCCCACTCCACTTCATGCTCATGCTTTCTCTCTAATAAATACATACCATCTTGAAAAAAAAAAAAAAAGAAAATTCCAAATCCTCCAGACTTTACCAATACTTGGTATAGTGAGTCTTTTTCATTTTAGCCATGTATAGAGGCCTTAATTTGCAGTTCCCTAATGACTAATGATATGTTGTATCTTTTCATGCGTTTCTGTGACATCCATAGAGCTTTTCTGGAGACACTTTCATTCAAATAGTTGGCCAATTTTTATTTATTTATTTATTTTTTAAGATTTTATTTATTTGTCAGAGAGAGAGAGTACACACAAGCAGGCAGAGAGGCAGGCAGAGAGAGAGGAGGAAGCAGGCTCCCTGCCAAGCAAGGAGCCCGATGCGGGACTCGATCCCAGGACCCCAGGATCATGACCTGAGCCGAAGGCAGTGGCTTAACCCACTGAGCCACCCAGGCGTCCCAGTTGGCCAATTTTTAAATTGGGTAATGTTTTCTTACTGGATTTTGAGAGTTTTTTATATATAATGATACAAATCCTTTATCAGATTTATACTTTGCAAATATTTTCTCCCAGTCTGTGGCTTCATATTCATTTTTTTAACATAACGGTAGAATTTAGTGATTCATCACTTACATATAACTCATCTCAACATGTGACCTCTTTAATGCCAATCATCCATTTAGCCCATCCTACCAGTCTACCTCCCCTCCAGCAACCCTCTATTTGTTCTCTGTAGTTAAGAGTCGGCTATGGTGTGCCTCCTTCTCTGTTTTTATCTTATTTCTTTTTTCCTTCCTTTGCCCTATGTTCTTCTGTTTGGTTTCTTAAATTCCACACATGAGTGAAATCATATGATACTTGTCTTTCTCTGACTGACTTATTTTGCTTAGCATCATACACTCAGGCTCCATCCACGTTGTTGCAAATGGTAAGCTTCCATTTCTTTTTATGCCCGAGTAATATTCCACTGTAAATAGATACCACAGTTTCTTTATCCATTCATCAGTTGATGAACATTTGGGCTCTTTCCATAATTTGGCTATTGTTGATAGTGCTGCTGTAAACGTCGCAGTGCATGTCCCCCTTCAGATCAGCATTTTTATATCCTTTGGATAAATACCTAGTAGTGCAGTTGCTGGGTTGTAGAGTAGCTCTATTTTAATTTTTTGAGGAACCTCCGTACTGTTTTCCAGAGTGGCTGGACCAGTTTGCATTCCCACAAAGATGGCAAAAGAGTTCCTCTTTCTTACATCCTTGCCAATATTTGTTGTTTCCTGGGTTGTTAATTTTAGCCATTCTGACTGGCATAAGGTGGTATCTCAACTGTAGTTTTGATTTGTATTTCCCTGATGATGGCGATGTTGTGCATTTTATCATGTGCCTATTAGCTATTTGTATGTCTTCTTTGGTGAATGTCTGTACGTGTCTTTTGTCCATTTCTTAACTGGATTATTTATTTTTGGGGTATTGATACTGATGACTTCTTTTTTTTTTAAGAATTTATTTATTTATTTGACACAGAGAGATAGAGATCACAAGTAGGCAGAGAGGCAGGCAGAGAGAGTGGGAGAAGCAGGCTCCCCGCTGAGCAGAGAGCCCGATGGGGGGCTTGATCGCAGGACGCTGGGATCATGACCTGAGCCGAAGGCAGAGGCTTTAACCCACTGAGCCACCCAGGCACCCCAGATACTGATGACTTCTTTATAGATTCTGGATACAACCCTTTATCTGTTATGTCATTTGCAAATATCTTCTCCTAATCCATCAGTTGCCTTTTAGTTTTGTTGATTGTTTTTCACTGTGCATAAGCTCTTTATCTTGATGAAGTTCCAATAGTTCATTTTTGCTTTTGTTACCCTTGCCTTTGGAGATCTGTCTAGTAAGAAGTTACTGTGGCTGAGGTCACAGAGGTTGCTGCCTATTTTCTCCAGGATTTTGATGGTTTCCTGTCTCACATTTAGGTCTTTCATCCATTTTGAGTTTTTGTCTATGGTGTAAGAAAGTGGTCCAGTTTCATTCTTATGCATACTGCTGTCCAGTTTTCCCAACACCATGTGTTGAAGAGACTGTCTTTTTTCCAATGGATATTCTTTCCTGTTTTGTTGAAGATTAGTTGACCCATATAGTTGTAGGTCCATTTCTCGATTCTCTATTCTGTTCCACTGATCTATGTGTATGTTTTTTTTTCCCCAGTACTATACTGTCTTAATGATTACAGCTTTGTAATACACCTTGAAGTCTGCAATTGTGAGGCCTCCAGTTTTGGTTTTCTTTTTCAATATGACTTTGCCTATTTGAGGGTCTTTCCTCTTCCCCTAATCTTAGGATTGCTTATTCTAGTTCTGAGAAAAATTCTGGTATTATTTTGATTGGGACTGCATTGGATGTGTAGACTGCATTGGGTACTATAGACATTTTAACCATATCTGTTCTTCCAGTCCATAAGCATGGAATATTTTTCCATTTCTTTGTGTCTTCTTCAATTTCTTTCTCAAGTGTTCTATAATTTTCAGTATACAGAACTTTTCACCTCTTTCGTTAGGTTTATTCCTAGGCATCTCATGGTTTTTTGTGCAATTAATTGTAAATAGGATCGATTCCTTGATTTCTCTTTCTGTGTCTGCATTATTGGTGTATAGAAATTCAACAAATTTCTGTGCACTGATTTTATATCCTGTAATTTTGTTGAACTTTTATATCAGTACTAGCAATTTTTTGGTGGAGTCTTTTGGGTTTTCTACACTGAGTATCATGTTATCTGCGAAGAGTGAAAGTTGGACTTCCTCCTTGCTGATTTGGATGCCTTTTATTTCTTTTTGTGGTCTGATTGCTGAGGCTAGGACTTCCAGTGCTTTGCTGAACAATAGCAGTGGGAGTGGACACCCCTGTCATGTTCCTGACTTAGGGAGAAAGCTCTCAGTTTTTCCCCATTGAAGATGATTTTGTATACGGCCTTTATGATGTTGACGTATATTCCTTCTATCCATACTTTCATGAAGGTTTTTATCAAGAAGGGATGCTGTATTTTGTCAGCAATGCCTTTTCTTCCTCTATTGAGAGGATCAAATGGCTCCTACACTTCTTTTATTAATGTCTTTTATCACATTGATTGATTTGCAGATACTGAACTGTACCTGCAGCCCAGGAATAAATCCCACTTGGTCATGGTGAATAATCCTTTAATGTACTGTTGGATTCGATTAGATAACATCTTGGTGAGAATTTTTGCATCCATGTTCATCAGAGATACAGGTCTGTAATTCTTTTCATTGGGGTCTTTGTCTGGTTTTGGAATCAAGGTATTGCTGGCCTCATAGAATGAGTTTGGAAGTTTTCCTTTCATTTCTATTTTTTGGAAGAGCTTCAGAAGAATAGGTATTAATTCTTCTTTAAATGTTTGGTAGAATTCCCCGGGAAGCCATCTGGCCCTGGATTCCTTTTTGTTGGGGATTTTTTTGTCTTTGATTAAGTTTCTTTGCTTATTATAGGTCTGTTCAGGTTTTCTATTGCTTCCTTTTTAGTTTTGGTAGTTTATGTGTTTCTAGGAATTTATCCATTTCTCCCAGATTATCCACTTTGTTGACATGTGATTTTTCATAGTATTCTCTTATAATTGTTTGAATTTATGCAGCGTTTGTTGTGATCTCTCCTCTTTCAATCGTGATTTTATTTATTTGGGTTCTTTCTCTTTTCTTTTTGATAAGTCTGGCTAGGGGTTTATCAATTTTGTTAATTCTTTCAAAGAACTAGCTCCTAGTTTCATTGATCTGTTCTATTGTTGTTGTTGTTGTTGTTTTAATTTATTTTCAGTGTAACAGTATTCATTGTTTTTGCACCACACCCAGTGCTCCATGCAATCCGTGCCCTCTCCAATACCCACCACCTGGTTCCCCCAACCTCCCAACCCCTGCCCCTTCAAAACCCTCAGGTTGTTTTTCAGAGTCCATAGTCTCTCATGGTTCACCTCCCCTTCCAATTTCCCTCAACTCCCTTCTCCTCTCCATCTCCCCATGTCCTCCATGCTATTTGTTATGCTCCACAAATAAGTGAAACCATATGATAATTGACTCTCTCTGCTTGACTTATTTCACTCAGCATAATCTCTTCCAGTCCCGTCCATGTTGCTACAAAAGTTGGGTATTCATCCTTTCTGATGGAGGCATAATTCTCTATAGTATATATGGACCACATCTTCCTTATCCATTCGTCCGTTGAAGGGCATCTTGGTTCTTTCCACAGTTTGGCGACTGTGGCCATTGCTGCTATAAACGTTGGGGTACAGATGGCCCTTCTTTTCACTACATCTGTATCTTTGGGGTAAATACCCGGTAGTGCAATTGCAGGGTCATAGGGAAGCTCTATTTTTAATTTCTTGAGGAATCTCCACACTGTTCTCCAAAGTGGCTGCACCAACTTGCATTCCCACCAACAGTATAAGAGGGTTCCCCTTTCTCCACATCCCCTCCAACACATGTTGTTTCCTGCCTTGCTAATTTTGGCCATTCTAACTGGTGTAAGGTGGTATCTCAATGTGGTTTTAATTTGAATCTCCCTGATGGCTAGTGATGATGAACATTTTTTCATGTGTCTGATAGCCATTTGTATGTCTTCATTGGAGAAGTGTCTGTTCATATCTTCTGCCCATTTTTTGATATGATTGTCTGTTTTGTGTGTGTTGAGTTTCAGGAGTTCTTTATAGATCCTGGATATCAACGTTTTGTCTGTACTGTCATTTGCAAATACCTTCTCCCATTCCGTGGGTTGCCTCTTTGTTTTGTTGACTGTTTCCTTTGCTGTGCAGAAGCTTTTGATTTTGATGAAGTCCCAAAAGTTTATTTTTGCTTTTGTTTCCTTTGCCTTTGGAGACCTATCTTGAAAGAAGTTGCTGTGGCTGATATCGAAGAGGTTACTGCCTATATTCTCCTCTAGGATTCTGGTGGATTCTCGACCATTCTCTTACACCGTACACAAAGATAAACTCAAAATGGATAAAAGACCTCAACGTGAGACAGGAATCCATCAGAATCCTAGAGGAGAATACTGTTTTTTTTTTTTTTAATTTCTATATCATTTCTCTTTTTAAAAGAAGAGATTTTGTTGTTATTTTTTTTTAAAGAGATAGAGAGAGTGGGGGGCAAAGGGTGAGGGAGAAAGAGTTCCAAGGGCACTCCGTGCTAAGCACAGAACCTGATATAGGTCTTGATCTCATGACCCTGATATCAGGACCTGAGCTGAACCAAGAGTCAGTTGCTTAACAGACTGAGCTACCCAGGAGCCCTTCTATATTTTATTTCTGCTGTAGTCTTATTTCCCTTCTTCTGCTGATTTTAGGCTTTATTTGCTGTTCTTTTTCCAGCACCATTAGGTGTAAGATTAGGTTGTATATTTGAGACTTTTCTTGCATTTTGAGGTAGCTTTGTATTGCTGTATACTTCGTGTTATGACTCCTTTTGGTTTTGGACTGTCATGTTCTCATTTTTATTTGCGTCCATGTATTTTTTAATTTATTCTTTAATTTCCTGGTTAACCCCTGGTTAATTCTTTAGTAGGATGTTCTTTAACCTCCATATATGTTTATGGTCTTTCCAGATTTTTTCTTATCAAGTTTCATAGCGTTGTGGTCTGATAATATACATGATGTGATCTCGGTCTCTTTGTACTCATTGGGGCTTGATTTGTGACCCAGTTTGTGATCCATTCTGGAGACTGTTCCATGTGTACTTGAAAAGAATGTATATTCTGCTGCTTTAGGATGATATGTTCTGAATATATCTGGTAAGTCTATCTGGTCCAATATATCATTCAAAGCCATTGT
This sequence comes from Enhydra lutris kenyoni, assembly GCF_002288905.1. Taxonomy (NCBI): domain Eukaryota; kingdom Metazoa; phylum Chordata; class Mammalia; order Carnivora; family Mustelidae; genus Enhydra; species Enhydra lutris. The sequence goes on from NW_019154095.1 coordinate 29,062,635, forward strand.
TTCCTTGTTAATCTTCTGCTTAGATGATCTATTGCTGCAAAAGGGGTATTAAAGTTCCTTACTATTATTGTATTATTAACAATGAATTTCTTTAAGTTTGTTATTAATCGATTCATATATTTGACTGTTCCCAAGTTGGGGAACAACAAGTTTATAATTGTTAGATCTTCTTGTTGGATAGACCACTTTATTATGATATAGTGCCCTTCTTAATCTCTTATTAAAGTCTTTGGTTTAAAATCTAGTTTGTCTGATATACAGATGGCTGCTTCAGCTTTCTTTTGCTGTCCATTAGCATGACAGATGGTTTTCCACCCCTTCACTTTCAATCTGGAAGGTATCCTGGGGTCACGACATAGTCTCTAAGCAGCATATCAATAGGTCTTGTCTTTTAATCCATTCTGATACCCTCTGTCTTTTAACTGGAGCATTTAGTCCATTTACATTCAGAGTAATTATTGCTAGATATGAATTTAGTGCCATTGTATTACCTGCAAAGTTGCTGATCCTGTAGATTATCTCTGTTCCTTTCTAGTCTTTGTTGCCTCTGTTCTATCTTTCCTGCTCTAAGGTCCCCTTTAATATTTCTTGCAGATCTGGTTTAGTATTCATGAACTGCTTTAGTTTTTGCTTGTCTTAGAAACTCTTTATCTCTCCTATTCTGCTGCTTTTTCCTGCCCTTCTTCTTCTGGAAGTCCTGTGATATGGATAAATACTGTGCTGCATGGAATCTCTGAGTTCCTTAAGTCTGTATTCATGATCTAATAGTTTTCTTTTCCTCTTCTTTTTAGTTTCATTATTTACCACAATTTTATCTTCTATAGCACCTATTTGTTCTTCTGCTTCTTCCATTCTCATTGTGATTATGTACAGTCAGTTTTGCATCTCAGTCCTAGCATTTTTTTATTTCAGCCTGACTAGTTTTTAGGTCTTTTATCTCTGCATCTGGGGTTTCTCTGGTGTCTTCTAAGCTTCTTTCATGCCCAACTAGTATTCTTTTGACTATTTTTCTAAATCCTTGTTCAGATATATTGCTTATATCTGTTTTGAGCATGGCTGTGGTTTCTTCTTGATCTTTCTTTTGGGGAGAATTCCTCCATCTTGTCATTATGTCTAGGTTTCTGTCTTTTGCATGTTATGAAAACTTGTTATGTTTCCTGCCCCCAAGAATAGTACTGTATTAAGAAGAAGTCATATACTGTCCAGGGCCTGAAGCTTCAGGAAGTGTTTCTGGTGTATGCCATATGCACTCTGTTCTTGTGTTTTGTTTGCTCTTTCTCACAGGACAGTCCTCTCCAGAGTTCCTCCTTGCTTACAGTAGGGAGTTTTTAGACCTTTAACTAGGTATGATTCAGTTTGTTAAGATATGCCAGATTAAAAAAAAAAAAAAAGCCTGGTCCAAGAAAAAAGGAAATGGAACAAAAAGCAAGTAAATAGACAAAAAACTATAAACCTGGCTCCAAAGAAAAAGACGTAAGGAAAAAATAAAAGAAAAAAAAAAGCCTGATTCAGAAAACTTGAAAAGGAAACAAACAAACCAACAAGTGAACGAAAAACTATATACCTGATTCCAAAGGAAAAGGAAAAAATAATAAAATAAAATGAATAAAAATTTTTAAGTGTGGTCCTATTTCCACCTGACCTGAAGCTGATGCTTTGGGGGACTCTCTGATTAGTAGACTTCGTTGTGTTGGTCTTCCAAGGGAGAGGCCTGCTGCACTGGCTCACAGTCAGACCTGCCCTAGTAAAGATGTCCTTGCTGGGTGCTGGGTCAGTGCAGGGGTTGGGGGTGGGGGGGAGAAGGACGTTTGGTGTAGGCAACTCCAACCTCCACTGGAGGGCTGTGTGTCTTGGAAATCCCATGGTGCTGGTGGGTGGAGGGTGGAAGATGGTGTCACCTGCCCTGTCATCCCTGGGGAGAGGAACTGGCAGCCACAGGTGCTCAGGAGACCCTCACAGAAAAGTGAACAGTCTCCCATCCTCTGTCCCAGGTTTTGTTAGATCCCTGTCCTCACCCTGACTCTGCCAAGGCCATTGGTGTCCCCAGTGCCACAGTTCTCCTGTGTTTTATTTCTGGCCAGTGGCTGGGATTCAAAACTGAATCATAAAGGACTTGGCAATGTGTGGACCTACTCCCCTCAACTGGAAGAGAGTCTTCCAGCACTGTGCCCTGCACCATTCTGTCCCAGGAAAGCATTGCATGCCTGTGCAGGTGCCTGGCATCTGTGGGAAAGCATAGTGAAAAGCTGTGGCCAGAATATCTGCCTTGTGTGTGCACCTCTGTCCCTTCCTGTTGAACACATGCTCAGTGGCACCTTGCAGGACTTCTGTCCTTGGAGAGGCAATATTCCCTTTCCCGAATGTACTCCAGGAAGGGGAATGTTTTCTCCCTGTGCAACACAGGGGAGCCCCACACCATGGCTCTCTTGTGAACCCTATGTGCTGCTCTCTCACCCACTCTCCCTCTTTCCCTGACTTCTCTCCCCAAAAAGGGCTCCCTCCTCTCCATGGCACCATGGCTTTTCTCTTCCCTAATTCCCATCTCTGAACCTTCGTATCTGCCATGTTCTCTCCCTCCAGTTGTGCACATTGTTTTCTTAATCCTCAGATAGATTTCTTAGTTGTTCAAAATGATTTAACATTGATCTAGCTGAGTTTGAGGGACAAGGCAAGTCCAGTGTCCCTCTACTAGTCTGCCATCATTACTCATCTGGACTCTTCTTTTTTTTTTTTTTTCAAAGAGTAAAATGTTTAGTTTGATTAAGTTTTCTTTATCAATCTTTTTTGTTTTATGGATCTGGTTTTTGTGTCATTGCTGAGAAATCTTTGCTTGACTCAAGGTTATACAGATTTTGTCTGAATTTCTTTCTAGAGGTTTTATGGTTTTAGGTTTTACATTATGACTATGCTTATTTGTGTTAATTTTGTATGTAGTATGAGTTGGATCAGAATTCATTTTTTGGCATACAAATATTCAATTTTTTAGCATTCTTTGCTTAAAAAGATTATCCTTTCCTTACTAAAGTAATTTTCCACCTTTGTCAAAAAATAGTTGTGGATGGGGTTTATTTCTCGACTCTACACAGATCTAATGACCTATTTCTTTATTTTTACATAAATACCACACTGTTTTGATTTCTGTAGGTGGACCAGCCATATTTGTGGAGTTCAGTATAAAATGAAAATATGGGTCTCTTTGTTTAAAAAGTATTAAGAATTTCACTACAGTGACAGCTGAACATTACACCCAGAACAGGGCCCTTCTAAGACTGGGGCCTGGTGCAAACTCCATGCAGCTGGCCCCAGTAGTAGCAATATAATATGTTTTGAAGGCAAAATCAGGTAAAGTTAGTATTTCTACTTTATTCTTCCTTTTCAAAGTTTTTTTTTTTGGATATTCTATATTCTTTATATTTCTATATGAATTTTAGAAATAGCTTGCCAATTTCTTTTTTTAAAAAAGTCTGCTATAATTTTTACTGGAGTGCAGTGAATATATAGATTAATTTGGGGAGGGTAAATATCTTCACAATGTTGAGTCTTCAGATCTATAAGCCTTATTTATTTTTCTTGGGTGAATTTTGTAGTTGGTACCTTACATGGCATTTGTCTATTTCATCAACATTGTCCAATTTCTGGGCATATAGTCATTCATAATTTTTCCTTACATAATTTTACATAATTTTTCCTTTTACTATGTGTAGAATCTCTAGTGATATCATGTCCCTCATCTTTGATCTTGGCAATTAGTATCTTCTTTCTTCCTTTTCTGGTAAATCTGGCTAGAGTTTTATTGATTTTATTGGTTCTCTCAAGGAATCATCTTTTGATTTCATTGGTTTTCTATATTTTATTGTTTTGTATTTTATTTTATTGATTTTCTTTATTTTATTGTTTTGTATTTCTTTGAGTTCTGCTCTTATTTATATTATTTCCTTTCTTCTGTTTACCTTTTATTTAAATTTTTTTTTTAATTTTATTTATTTGACAGAGAGAGAGCTCCCAAGGAGGTAGAGAGGCAGGCAGAGAGAGGGGGAGAAGCAGGCTCCCTGCTGTGCGAGGGAGCCTGATGTGGGGCTTGATCCCAGGACCCTGACACCATGACCTAAGCCGAAGGCAGAGGCTTAACTCACTGAGCCACCCAGGCCCCCTCTTTTTCTCATTTCTTAAGGTGGAAACTGAGGTTGATTTGAGCCCTTTCTTCTTTTGTAATGTAGATGTTTAGGGTATAATTTACCCCCTAATTATGCTTTTGTGGCATCCTACAAATTTTTTAATGTTTTGTTTGCATTTTATTCAGTTAAGAAGTTTCTACAATTTAAAACATTTCTTCTTTTAAGTATTTCTTTAAAAGGATGTTATTTAGACTCCAAATCTTTGAGGGTTTTCCAGTCATCTTTCCATTATGTATTTTGAATTGAATTCCATTGTAGTCAGAATGTTATTTGTATAATTTGAATTCTTTAAATTTATTGGGATTTGTTTTATCACCCACACTGGTTCATTTTGGTAAATATTTCATGTGTACCTGAGAAGAATGCATATTCTGCTTTTGACTGGGCAGTATTTTATCAATTTCAGTTAGGTCTAGTTGGTTGACAATGTTGTTCAAGTCTTTTATATCCTTAATGATTTTCTCACTTTCTCTATCAATATATAAGAAGGGTATCCAACTATAATTATGACTTGTTTACTTCCCTTTACACCTCTCTAAGTTTTCTCTTCATGTGTTTTGAAGCTGTTATTGCATGCAGAAACATTTAGGATTGCTGTGTCTTCCTGAAATAGTATATTCTTTAACCTTATGAAATAACCCTCTTTATCCCTGCTGATATTTTTATCTCTAAAATATATTTTGTCTTATATTCACAGACACTCCAGCATTTTTTTGATAGTATATATCCACTTCCATCCTTTTACTTTTAACCTCTTTTGTCTTTATATCTAAAAGTATGGTTTTTTGTGAATGGTATAGAGCTGAGTCATGTATTTTAATCCAGTTTGATTATCTACCTTTTGATTGGGGTTTTTAGATCCTTTACATTTAATGTGATTATTGATATTGTTAGGTTTCTTTTTTTTTAAGATTTTATTTATTTATTTGACAGAAAGAGAGATCACAAGTAGGCAGAGAGGCAGACAGAGAGAGAGGGGGAAGTAGGCTCCCTGCTGAGCAGAGAGCCCGATTCGGGGCTTGATCCCAGGACACTGGGACCACGACCTGAGCTGAAGGCAGAGGCTTTAACCCTCTGAGCCACCCAGGTGCCCTGATATTGTTAGGTTTCTATCTTATTTCTTGACATTTGTTTTCTGGTCCTATCTGTTCTTTATTCCCCTTTTGCACATCTTCAACCTTCCTTTGAATGAACTGAACATTTCTTATGATTTAACTTTATATTCTTTCTTAACTTGTTAGCTACAATTTTCTTTTTAGTGGCTGCCTTAGGGTTTATTTTATAGATTTTTACATTATCATAGTCTGAGTGATATCGTACCACTTAATGTATATATAGTATAAGAACTTTACAAAAAAATTATTTCTACTTCTTCCATCTTTATACTTTTGGATGTCATGCATTTTTAAAATTTATTTATATTTGTGTGAGAGACAAGAGAGAATGAGCAGAGGGAAGAGGCAGAGGGAGAGGGAGAAGCAGGCTCCATGCTGAGCAGGGAGCCTGATGCAGGACTTGATCCCAGAACCTGGGATCATGACCTGAGTCAAGGGCAGAAGCTTAACTGACTGAGCCACTCAAGCGCCCAGATGTCATGCATTTTTTTATGCATCTGTTATAAACAGCACAATGCATTATTGTTATTTTGGCTTAAATAGTATTTAATATTTAAACATTTAAGCCAGATATTTACATATTAGGAAAAATATTTCATTATTTTACCCACATATTACCATTTCCAGTGTTCTTTCCTTTGTGTAGATCCATATTTCCACCTGTAATTACTTTTCTTCTACCTAAGGACTTCCTTTAACAGTTCTGATACTGTAGGTCTGCTGGCAATGAATTCTTTCTGCTTTTTTATGTTTAAAAATGTCATTGTTTTTGTTGTCACTTAACAAATTTTTTTTCTAGGTAGAGATTTCTAATTTGACAATTTGATTTTCTCTTTTATACTAGTTATCCCATTGTCTTCTGGTTTGCATTATTTACTAAGGGAAATCTATCATCATTATTTTTGTTCCAATTTATATAATGAGTTATTTTCTTCCTGCTCCTTTAAGGTTTTCTTTTTATCACTGGTTTTTAGGAATTTGAATTTGATGTACCTTTGTGAAGTTTTCTTCATGTTTCTTGTGCTTATAGTTTGTTGAGCTTCTTGAATCTGTTGGATTTTAATTTTCATTAAATGCCCCCATTGGGGCACCTGGGTGGCTCAGTGGGTTAAAAACTTTCAGCCATTATTTTTTGTGTCCTGTACTCTCTCTTCTTCAGAAAATTTAATTACATGCATATTAGGCATGTAACATTGTCCCACAGATCACTACTATTCTTACTATTTTCTAAATTATTTTTTTCTTTGTGTACTTCATTTTGGATAGTGTCTACTATGATTTATATTAAATTCACCACTCTTCCTCTGCAGTGTCTAATTTCTCATGAATCCCATCTAGGGTTTATTTTATCCTAGACACTGTGTGTTCTTCTTGATATTTGATTTGGGTTTTTTTTTTTTTAATCTTCCGTGTCTTTACTTAACTTTTGTGTGTCTGAAATGCAATTATATTACCTGTTTTAATGTTTTTGTGTGCTAATTCTGACATGTGGGCCAGTTCTGGGTTGACTTTGAAGGATTTTTCTTACCATCATGCTTCCTATTTTCCTGCTCCTTTGCATATTTGGTAATGTTTGATTGGATGCTAGACATAGCAATTTTATATTGTTGGGTGCTGGATATTTTTATGTTCCTGTCAGTGTTCTTGAGTTTTGTTGTGGGAGCAGTTAAATTACTTGGAAGCACCTGATCTTTTTGCATCTTGCTTTTAAGATTTGTAATTCAGGGCCAGCATAGAATTTAGGGAGGGCTATTTATTTCTGAACAATGAGGTGAATTCCTTTTGAAAACCCTACACAGTGTTTCATGAATTATGAGGTTTTTAAGTCTGGCTGGTTGTGACAGACATTATTTCCAGGACTGTGTACATGCTGGAACCTATTTCTTGTAATCTTTTGCGATGGTGCTTTCTCTAGACTCAGATAGTTTCCTTCCACACATATACTGATCAGTACTAAAAGAGAATCCTCTGCAGATTCTCAGAGTCTCTCTCTGTTCAGCATTTCCTTCTCCAGTACTCTATCCTACAGACTATAGACTACTTAATATCCCCGATTCTCAGCTCCATAACTAGCCAGGTTATCCACCAGCCTCTGCTTGGGTTCTTCCTCTTTGTTCTGTGGTCTGGAAATTCTCTTAAGGTCATATATCTGGGACAATCATATTAATTACTTAGTTTGTTTTTTGTCTCTCTAGGACCACTGTCCTTCTTCACCTGATGTCCAGTATTTTGAGAACCATCATTGCATATATTTTGTCTGTTGTTTTTTTTTTTTTCCTGTTGTTTTAAGTTAGAGATTTGAGGGTAAGCCTGGTCCCTTCTTGAGTGGAAGTAGAAGCAATTTCATTGATCTTTTAAATTTTTTTCCTGTTTTTTAAAATTGAGATGTAATTGACATATAACATTATAAATAGTTATAGGTATACAATGCAATGATTTAATATTTGTATATATTGCACTCTTTTTAATTTACTTGACATTACTTCTCAGTCTCTGGCTTTAGATATATATTTATTTTCTCTCTGTTTGACATCAGGTTTTCTATTTTGTTCACTTTTTATTGAACATGTGTGAATGAATAAATAAATGAAGGGTATGAGCTAAAGGAAAAGATGACAATGAACATGGAAATCTGGAAGCTTTCTATAATCGGTTGTCAAGTTATCTTGATTTATAATTGTTCCATGTTAATCTTTGTAGCTCTTTTCCAAAGATTTGGAAGTTCTTTATTGATAATTGTCTACTGTTTCTAGTGGTATGGAAAAGGTCCTTTCTCCTCGGTTTGCATAACAGAAAGTAGAACATTTTTTTAAAAATATTTTTTAGAGTGTTAAGGAAATTTTATTTACATTATAAAACGAATGTAAATAGGGGCACTCGGGGGGGTGGGGTGCTCAGTTGGTTAAGTGTCTGCCTTCTGCTCAGGTTGTAATCCTAGAGTTCTGGGATAGAGCCCTGCAACTGGCTCCCTACCCAGTAGGGAGTCTGCTTCTTCCTCTCCCTCTACCTCTGCCTGCCCCTCGACTCATGCTCTCTCTCAAATAAATAAATTTTTTTTTTTTTTTTAAAAAGGGAACATATCTGGGGTTATGGACATTGGGGAGGGTATGTGCTATGGTGAGTGCTGTGAAGTGTGTAAACCTGGCGATTCACAGACCTGTACCCCGGGAGATAAAAATATATTATATGTTTATAAAAAAATAAAATTAAAAAAAAAAAAGGAACATATCGAAGCATTTACTTCTGGAAAATATTGAATATGTAAATTGGATTTTAATTTGTTTCTGTATAGTTTGGTGATAATTATGAGAGTTCTATAATTTAAATCTAAGTTCTTAATATTTCTTTTCGGTTGATTCTAGAAGGGCCCAACCTTATGAATTACACAAATTCTTTTTGAAAAATACTGAATCAGTAGTTTCCACAAATTATGCAACTCCTCATTACTCTTAGTTTCCAGAATGAGAAATCCCATTTGATTTATTGTGTAATAATATCTGTAACCATAATAGTTCATTTGTGATGAATTTTTATTTTACTTTATAATAGTGGCACAAGATAAAATTTCAAACATTATAAAATTCTCTCTTTCACTTTATATATTTAACTAAATTTTGGAAAATTTGTATGAAAGTATTATACCCATTTGCACTTGCTTTTTTTATTAATGTATTTTGAAGAAATTCCTCTATTAGCTTTTATATTTCTAATGTTCTTTTTAATTGATGCAAAATATTCCTTAATGTTCAGGTTTTATAATTTATGTAATCAGTACCCTTGAAGTTGAAGTTTTAAATAGAATTCTTTGTCCAACTAAAAATATTAGTACCAGCCACACTTATTTTATATTTGATATTAAACATCTGTGAATACTTTTGGGTTTTTATTTTATTTACTAAATGTTCTGGAATTTTTGGCCATTCCAGTTGGCACATGTAGATCATAAATTTTGGTCAAGATAAAGTGTGAAGGCTTTAAAAAGTCCACAAAAGCAGCCTCTATAGCAGCTTCTCTTGGCAGAGAATAGCCCAGAACCAAGGAAATATGTTTTTTCAGCCTCACCGCATTGCCCTGTAGATGTTTCAGAAGAACATTTCAATTCATATTTGGCTGGTGTTATCCAGTAGTTTGACATAAATAGATACCACAAATGGGTGACCATACATTGCAAAAAAATTTGGATCCATAATTATCCTTACTTGTGAATTTCATGTTTGTTTTTTTTTTTTGAAATTGATATCCATCCTATGGAATGAGGCATAATGTTTTCAAAAGCAAGGTTTAGGATTACTAAGAAATTTTTTATAGTATTTTGCAATGGGCTTGGTCAAAGGAACTTAGAAAAAAATAGAGAAGAAAGGAAAATCACTTCAAAAGTAATACAAACACAACACATATTTTAATACTTTTTCTCCTAAAAGCTGAAGGAGACTAATATTTATTGCTCAAATACCTTAGGAAAATCACTTATCATACATTGTCTTTTATAATCTTCAAGCCAACACTATGAAGGAGAAGTTTTTCTATGTGAGAGTAAATTATATTAGGAATTTAAACAAGGCCATATAGTTAGCAAGTAACAAAGGCTGGGTTTGGACCCAGATTTATCTTTTCCCAGATATTGTGCTTTTTTTCTACAGGAGGAAGATTTTTTTTCCCATCATAGGATACTCTGTGTGTGTGTGTGAGTGTGTGTGTGCGTTTGTGTGTTTACACATGTATGAGCACATGAGCATCTGGAGAGGATTCTCATTCTTACATTCTAATGTAAAGAAAAACACCCACATAACTAACATTTGTTTTGAAAAGGAAAGAAAATAGATTTTAATGAGTTGAAATCATTATTTTATACTTTCCAGTATTCTGTTTGCAAAAATTGATGGGGGATAGAGGTCTAAGAATTTGATCTTTGACAGTTTAGAGACAACCATATTTTAAAAATGTGTGCTGTTTCTTTGGTTGTCATTGTAACTAGAAAAAGAGAATCAAGTTTTCCTAAAAGGAGGGCCCTGGAAGAATGGAAGGAAAGTCTAAGTAAGGATGAGTTTGTTAGTAAGAGATATCCTGTGGTCAGCATTGGAGGTGAATTTTTTTGAACAGTAATGTATGGTATAAAATTTAAAGTTGTTTCCTATTCTATGTTATAATTATTCTTTTTATTATTAAATATTCAGTTAAATTTTTTGCACATAATATCCTTGAGTTGCTTTTAATTTGGGTAATGTCGAAGGTGGGGCAATATTTTAAGGAAAAAGTCTAACTAGATGTAGCCTAGAGATTGAGTAGCAATTATGAATTAAGCAGAGGCAGCAATCTAAAAGGAGAGGTAGGGGAGATTTTACTTTTCTTACAGATTCCCATTCTGCTCTGCTCTAAGAATCCTCAGCAATATTAGGACACTGGACTTAACCGTGGAAGGTGAAATGGGGACTAAAACCTAAAGGAATGGGGGATTCTATGAAGGCGGCTGGAAAATTTAGGGACATTTAATTTAAATGACTTTTATACTAGTTTTCCTTTTTTGTTTCACCATTTCGGGTTGAAGATAAGATGTATATAAACAATGGAATATTACTCAGCCCTAAAAAAGAATGAGATCTTGTTATTTGCAACAACATGGATGGACCTAGAGGGTATAAGGCTAAGTGAAATAAGTCAGACAAACAAAGACAAATATCTTATGATTTGACTCATGTGTGGAATATAAGAAACTAAACAACTGAACAAAGAAAAAAAGAGACAAACAGAAAAACAGACTGTTAAATATGGAGAACAAACTGGTGGTTTCCAGAGAGGAGGGGGGACGGGTGAAATAGATAATGGGGATTAAGAGCACACTTACATTGATAAGCACTGAGTAATGTATAGAATTGATGAATCATTATACTGTACCCTGAAACTAATATAACACTCTGTTAACTATACCTGAATAAAAATAAAAATAAAATAAAAATGAATAAGATGACAAAAAATATTTTTGTAGTTAATCTCAATAGCTCTGACGTATTAACTTACTACATTGTCAAGTTGGCAGTTAATGCCCTGGTAAGAAATAGACACTGCTAGATTGCTTTTTTTTTTTTGTTTTTCTTTCTTCTTTTTTTTCCTTTTTTCATATTTCGGGGGGTTATATGTGCAGGTGGGTAGAAATCTTTGCACATAGCAAGTAGGATTCTTACAAGGTGTTTTTAATTCATAACGAGTATGTTGTAGGTTTTGCAAATAATCTTATTGGTATAAGAAGACTGAGAAATTGAGGAACAAAGAGAGTAACTCATTGTAGCAGGATATAGGGTCTAGCCACAGCAGCAGGAGGTAAAGCGACCTGTGGTATTTGCTAGATTCTGGGAACCATCATTGTGTCTGCCCCCAGGTACTCTTGTGTTCATTCTTCTGTTGAAGTTATCGATAGACAGTCAACATAATGAGATTAAAGAAAGTTTCCATCTTACTCTAAGTTAAGTTGAAAGAATGCAATCCCACTTTAAGAAATACCACTTAAAATGTATATTTTCAGGGACACCTGAGTGGCTCAGTTGGTTAAACATCTGCATTCAGCTCAGGTCATGATCCCAGGGTCCTGGGATCAAGTTCCGCATTGGGCTCCCTGCTCAGTGGAGAGCCTGCTTCTCTCTCTGCCAGCCGCCTCCCCCTGCTTGTGTTCTCTTGCTGTCAAAAAATAAATAAAAATCTTTAAAAAGTAAAAAGATGTATATTTTCTTAATGTAATGCTTCTATTAGATATTTCTTTGAGCATGTCCTAAGTTAAATGTTGGTATTAGGGGCGCCTTGGTGGCTCAGTGGGTTGAGCCTCTGGCTTCGGCTCAGGTCATGATTTCAGGGTCCTGGAATCAAGCCCCATGTGGGACTATCTGCTCAGCGGGGAGCCTGCTTCCCCCTCTCTCAGCCTGCCTCTCTTCCTACTTGTGATCTTTCTCTCTCTCTTTGTGTCAAATAAATAAATAAAATCTTTATAAAAAATAAATCTTGGTATTAAAAATTCTTAACCAGATAATGATCTTTTCTTTTTGTGTGGTGGGATTCCTCCTCTCCCCAAGAGTAAGCTTGTCTTAGTCATTATTTTTCCTTCCAAGTGTTCTCTAGGACTGCGATCTAAGATCCCCAATTTAAGCAACCTTTTCTCAGTGTTTCAGTGAATAATATTTTATATTGTTTTTCTGGCTTATTTAAATAAATCACTGCACTTGTGCCCTGGTTCACTCATTCATTTGAAACTGAATAGATAATACAAAACTATGTGGATATGTATAGCACTTTTTATCTTCCTAACATACGTCAAATATTAATCAATCCTTATGCAACCCCTGTTAAGAGTGACAGCTATGACATGGTTAAGAGCATGGACTTTGAAATGAGATGCCTGGGTTTGAATCCAAATTCACCACTATCAGCTGTGTGAAATTAAGCATGTTCCTTAATCCCTCTGTATGTGGTTACCTCATCTGGAAAATGGCAATTAAATAGCATGTCCCTTTATCTAGTTGTTGTGGGGATTAAATGAGCTGATATATGTAAAGCAATTAGAATAGTGCATGGGACGCAGTTATTATTTATGGTTGGTAAATAATTTTTAAAACCAAACTCAAGCGAAATTTATCTCATGGTATTTAATATTTTTAACATTAAAAAGGACACTAAGAAGCAATTTAGTTTAATAGTTAACAGTAAAATACCACACTAAAGACATTACTATTTAATGCAGTGGTATAACTGACTTAAATCATGCTGGATGTTACCTGCATTATCTCAACTGTAGGAAATTGTTTAATTAAAACATTTTTCCTCAGGCAGCATGGAAAGGTATGAATAATAAAATAGTGAAAGCACAAGTATATAGGCATCATTATCATAGTATCTATTTTATCATTTATAATTTTACTAATACTAAACATTCTTTTTAAATCAATATACTTCCAAGATAATTATATAAAATATCTTTTGCTTATTGTTATCTTAATAATTTTCTCAATTGAATTGATTTTAAAATAAAGAAAGCCAATATGACACTTTTACATATACATGTCCTTAGCCCATTTTTTTTTTTTTTTTTTTTTTTAAAGATTTTATTTATTTATTTGACAGAGAGATCACAAGCAGGCAGAGAGGCAGGCAGAGAGAGAGGAGGAAGCAGGCTCCCCGAGAGAGCAGAGAGCCCGATGCGGGGCTCGATCCCAGGACTCTGAGATCATGACCTGAGCCGAAGGCAGCGGCTTAACCCACTGAGCCACCCAGGCGCCCCTTTAGCCCATTTTTTATACCTGCTTCATCCTGGTGAATTTCTTCCCATTCTCCTTGGGTTCAAGTCTCTGAATTATAATATGTGATATTTTGGGGTAGTTTTTAATTTTTACAATATTATTGCAGTTTTTGCTATTCTTATTATTATTATTCTCCTTGATGTATCTGTGAGGTGAAAATGAGAAGGGTTATTTCACAAACGGAAACTGATGTGAAAAACTTTAAATAACATGCGAAACCCCACTGAATGAGGACTGAGAAGAAATGGAAAGTAGATTCTGGTTAAAGTTTCATTGATTCTGTTGGGCCAGCCTTCTTCTGGTATGTGGGGAACAGATTCTAGAGCCATTCCAAGATACCTACCTCTTGGTATTTATCAAGAATACCAAGTCTCCTCCCCTTGAGTGTGGGCATAAGCTGTGACTTGTTTGTTTGTTTCCTTTTTAAAAAAAGATTTATTTATTAAGTTATTTATTTATTTGACAGAGAGAGAAACAGCAAGAGAGGAAACAAGCAGGGGGAGTGGGAGAGGGAGAAGCAGGCTTCTTGCAGAGCAGAGAGCCTGATGCACGGCTCAATCCCAGGACCCTGAGATCATGATCTGAGTGGAAGGCAGATGCTTAATGACTGAGCCACCCAGGCGCCCCTCATGACTTGTTTCTAACCAATGGAATATGGAAACTGTGGTGGGATATATGTGATTATGTGCATGGTCATGCATTACATAATTTTGTAATGCCTATCTTGTGAAGATACTCTTCTATCTTGTTCACTTTGAAGAGGCAAGCCACACTGTTGTAAGAAGTTCACATGGCAAGAAACTGGGACCTCAGGGTGGCAACACAGAAGCTACTGAAAACCACTAGTAGCCATGTGAGCAAAGAATTGGATCCTTCCCCATGCAAACTCCAGATGAGATTACCAGGCTGATAGCTTGAGTGTAGCCTTGCAGAATACTCAGCTAAGCTGTCCCCCGACTCCTGACCCACAGAAACTGTGAGATAATCTTCCTTTTAAGGTATTGAGGTTTTGGTAATAGGTAGATGATTAAAACAGATTTTAGTACTAGGAGTGGGGTGATGCCAAAGAAAAAACCTGAAAATGTAGGAGTGACTTTAGAACTGAACAGTGGGTAGAGGCTGGAAAGAAGTTGAGGAGCATGGTCTCAAAAGCCTGAATTGCCTGCAACTGATTGTTCGTAGACATTTGGACTTTAATAATTCTGCTGGTTAAGAGTTCATCAGGAAGTGGGGAATATGTTACTAGAAACTGGAGCAAGAGGAATCCTTGTTGTGTAATGGCAAAAACTGGAGCAAAATTTTCTCCTGCAATTACGTCATAAAAAGAGCTTGTAAGTGTAAGATGCCCGTAGTTATCCAACTAAGAAATTTTTTGAAAAATATCACTTGTTTCTTCTTGCTGCTTATGATTATAAAAGAGGTGGGAGATAAACTGAGGGAAGAACTATTAAGTAGGACCAGGGCTTGATGAGTTGTGAAGTGTTCAGCCTCTGCAGAGGCAAAAGACACTATATTTGAGAAATGGTTCAAAGCCTGTCACAAATGCAAGATCTAGAAGAAAAGATAAGGATGTGATTGTACAGTCTTTCACTAAAACCTCAGAAAGACCAGAGGACTCAAGTTATCTTCAGTGACTAAAGGGCCTTTCAAGACGTTGAAGTTGTGTGTCATGGAATTTTTTGATCAACTCATGAGCCTCCAAGAAGCTTAAGTGCATTGTCCTTTTCTCTGGTATAGTGAACTTCAATGAAACTCACAGACACCCACAAAATGTTTGAGAGAATTGTGTTAGCAAAAACAACAGGACAAGAGTAGTTTGGGCTGGAATGCACAGAGAGTACAAAGTGAAAGAGACCAATTTGACACCTGGTTAGGGGACTCTCAACATTTGGCCGACTGAATTTCAGAGTTGCTATGGACCACTGACTTTCATTCCTGCTATTGCCCTGTTTTTGAATAGAAACGTTCATATGTATATAAATTTTTTAATACCTATTCAACCATTGTATGTTGTATATATAGGGAAGGCAGATGGCTTGTCTGTTTAGCTTTATGGATTGACAGATGAACCTGTAGAGCCTCAGCATCACTTAAACTAGATTTAGATGATGAGATTCTAAACTTTGTGCAGATGGGATGGTATTCTAGAGGGACTTGTGATAGGATAAGTGTATTTTATGCATGGAAAAAAAACATAAAATATTTGGACCAGAGGGTGGAATGTGGATAGATTGTCGGGTAGCCCCCCCCCCATGATCCTCACCTCCCAGTTTCTATGACTTTATGTAGTCACTTACCCTTAAGTGTGGGTGGGATCTGTGACTTGCTTCTATTCAATGGAATATGGCAAAAGGGATGGATGGACAGGATTGCATGGATGTGATTATATAAGATTGCAATCTTATGCTGTGAGGAAATTCTGTCACCTTTACTGGTTTTGAAGAAGCAAGCTGCCATGCTGTTTGCCACCCATGAAGGGAGTCACATGGCAAGAAACTGAGTGCAGCCTCTGGCCAGCAGACGATGAGATACAGAGGCCCTCAGTCCAGCGGTCAACAAGGAATTGCATTCTGTGCACCAACCCAGGGACAAGGAAGCAGATCCTTCCCCACTTGACTCTCAGATGAGAGTACAGCCTTGACCACCACCTTGTTTGCAGCTTGGCAGAACACCCAGCTAAGCTCTGCTCACATTCTGACCCAAAGAATCTGTGACATGATAAATGTGTGTTTTCTAATGGTGCTATGTGTGGGGTAATACTGTTGCACAGCAATAGATAACTAGTAAAAGGATTTACTAAAATGTAAGTTCCGTGACTGCAAATAACTTTGTCTGTATCCCCAGAACCTGAGAATGTGTCTGGAATACAGAGGTGTTCAATAAATATTCACAGGAAGTAAAGAAGAAAGGAAGGGAGGGAGACAGGGAGGGAAAGTTTTCCCTTTGGGAATGCACCTGTAGTTTGCACCTGTGTTGAACTAATTGGGTTATTTATACTAAATTGAGAGGTTTGCATGTAGGTGTTTGGAATTTGATAAATTCAGAGGTGAGAAGTGGTAGGGCTATTTCCCGAGGTTGGACTGCTGTAACTGATTATTATCACGGTATCAGGGAAAAGAGTAGTACTAGGTCATTCTGGACTTGAAACCCAATTCTATTTCTTCCTATTCAATCAAGCATGTAACCAAAAGCAACTAGTGCGTTGTCCTGTCCTTGAAGGCAGTTTTGAGACCTATCCAGGCATAAGTTGTTGAGGACAAAGTCAACCAGGCCTTTTTACATTTTCAGGTGTGTTACGTGTTACCTTTTTCTAAAAAAATAACTTTATAGAGATGTAATCCATATACCATAAATTTACTTAAATATGTAATTCAGTGATTTTTCAGCTAAATTTATATATAGGTTTGAGCAACTAACACCACAATTCAGTTTCAGAATATTCCCAATACCCCATAAAGACCCTTCAGTGCCCATTTATAGTCATTCCTCACTTTCACCCCTACCCCAGATAATAGATCACTAATCAATTTCTAGCTTGTAGATTTCCCTTTTATGGGCATTTCATGTAAATGGAGTCATGTGAGTATGGAATCATATGGATATGTGGTCTTTTATGTATTTTTTTTTTTTTTTTTACTTAGCCTCATATTTTTGAGGCTCATTCATGTTGTAGCATGTATTGGTAGTTTATTCCTATTTATTGCTGAACAGTGTGCCAGTGTATGGCTGTATCACTGTTCACCAGTTAGCCAACATTTGGATTGTTTCCACTTTTTGTTTAATAAAACTAATGCTTGTCATGAATGTTCAAATCTTTAAGTGGACATGTATTTTCATTTCTCTTGAGTAAATTCCTGGTGGTAGTATAAGTGCAAGGTCATATGATAAATTTAAGTTAACTTTTGTCCCACGATCTTTAAGAAAGATTTTGGAAAAAAAAAAATTAGGGCCTAACAGTGTTCTTTATAAATAGTATTTATTAAAGGTCTACTTTCTTGATTTATGTACTTGGAAAAAAAAGTAGAAGATGGGGCGCCTGGGTGGCTCAGGGGGTTAAGGCCTCTGCCTTCGGCTCGGGTCATGATCCCAGTGTCCCGGGATCGAGCCCCACATTGGAGTCTCTGCTTAGCGGGGGAGCCTGCTTCCTCCTCTCTCTCTGCCTGCCTCTCTGCCTACTTGTAATCTCCGTCTGTCAAATAAATAAATAAAATCTTTAAAAAAAAGAAAAGTAGAAGATGGCCTGCTTATTTTGGTTTATAAAATGTAAAAAAGAAGCACACATTCAAATTTGACAGATTATATAATACTCTAGTCCATTACTAATGTCAAGTACAATTATAGGCATTAAACACTTAATTATCACCCAACATTATTTATTTCTAAGAATATTTGAACCTATGTTGCAACTAATTTTAAAAACTTAGATTTATGGTGGTGCCTGGGTGACTCAGTCAGTTGAGCATCTGCCTTCAACTTAGGTCATGATCCCAGCCTCTTGGGATTGAACCCTACATCAGGCTTCCTGCTCAGCCAGGATTCTGCCTGTCCCTCTACATCTGCCTACCCCCCACCCCAACTCTCTGTCACTCTTGCTCTCTCAAATAAATAAAACCTTTTAAAAGTTTGGATTTATGGATTTACTTAAGGAAGTAAAAATAAAAAACCATTTTATGTATTTATTAATGTAACATCTCTCAAGTACAGAAACATAAAGCTAATTAGTATATATTGATGAGCAGATAGAGAATTTAGAGCAAATAAAATAAGAAACAATGCTCAGGAAAGATCCACTGCTTCTATAAACTGCAAATGTCTTGTATTTTTATTGGCTAGATAGAGAATTCATTGATCTGAATAAGGAGGATTGTGACTATAACTGGGTCTTCTTATAACAAACTTTTCAATAGGCTTCAACAAATTAGTTAAATTCTCTAGGAATTAAGTCAAAATATCCAGAATGTCTTTCAACTCAAATGTTTCGCATATGACTCTTCTTTTATCACTCTAATGTTAATTTCCTTATTTGTGGAATTCTAGAACGAAAAGGTACTTAGTGAAGATTGTGGGTAGAGTCTTCAGGATAATTGTTAAAAAGAACTATACATTTATTTAGCCTGCCATCCTCATAGAATGGAATAGATTAAAAATGGAACATGATTCAAGAAGGACTGGCACAAATTAATGAATGATAGATCCTTGCTGTGTCCAAGAAGAGGAGTACAATGTTGTTTGTATACCTTCCTGAATGTTTTAGTTTGGTTATATGGAGGGTAGCCTTATTTTCCCTGGAGGCTTCTTCTAGGTACCATTGTCAAAGAAAAAATGATGAGCTGAAAATGATGAGCCAAGGGTACAACTCAGTGTGGCATTTCTTATGTTCTAAACTTCAGGTATGAAAGGCTGGGTTATTCAAAGACCCAAAAGTAAGTAGGTCACAATTCTTTATAATACCAGCTTTCAAAAAAAAAAATCACCTCATTTTTTCTTTTGATGTCCAGATATTATATACACATTTTTTCAATGGTAGGAAGCTTTAAAAACATTACACATACACATAATAGATTATATTACTGCCTAAACTAGGACACACAATCTGGGGAATTTATAAGTCAAGTTCAACATGGAAAAATTAACTGGCAAACCTGGGTAGTTAATGCTTTTTGAGTAATTACCATGTGCTAACTACTGTTCGATTGCTTTCTAAGTATGACTACATTAAATGTTGTAACAATCCTATGGGGTATTTATAATTATGATCATCTCCATTTATTAGATGAGGAATCTAAAATTATTACCTAACCCCAGGGAGTTAGGTAAATGGCTCAAGGCCACACAGCTAGAAAGTGAAGTCAAGATTGAAACTTAGGAGGCACCTGGGTGGCTCAGTTCGTTAAGCACTGGACTCTTGATTTTAGCTCAGGTAATGATCTCAGGGTCAGGGGATGGAGCCCTGCCTCGGGCTCCACACTAAGTGTGGAGACTGCTTCTCTCCCTCTCCCTCTACCTCTCCCTCACCACTCATGTGTGTTAGCACACGGTTTGTCTCTCAAATAAGTAAATCTTTAAAAAAAAAAAAAAAGATTTGAATTCAGATTATCTGGCTCCAGAGCCTATATTCTGAACCAATATGCCGTATCATCCTCTGAAATAATTATGTAGAGTAACTTTATTATAGGAAATAAGATGTACACCTGATTATTGCCATGTTCTCTATACTGTGTACTGCAATACAATCTTGAAGATTCACCCTTTTTATTGAGAATTTATAACAATTTGAAAAAATTAATAAACTTTAACACTGCTAATAACTCTTTTTAGAAGAAACTATTTTGTCACTTTTTTTTTTTTTGCAGAATAAATCACTTTTCTGTTTAATACCTCCTTTCAACCAAAAATATTTCCTATAGTCATTCTTACTATTCTTACTTTCATTTGTTCTGTCTCGGGGTTCATTATTGGTGAATGTACCTGGTTGAGAGTCAAGAACGTGTTTTGAGATATTCTCTGTTAGAAGTCCATTGCACTGCATTTTGAACTACTCTGTCTTGGGCAACCCCAGGATTAGATTAAGATGTAATTATTATTAATGAGATGTAAAATATGGTAAGGAAAATACCTATTCTATTTAGGTAGAGGGTATTTTATTTTATTTTATTTATTTTATTTAAATTCAGTTAGCCGACATATATAGTATATCATTATTTTTAGATGTAGTGTACAGTGATTCATCAGTTGTGAATAACACCCAGTGCTCATCACATCACTTGCCCTCCTTAATGCCCATCACCCAATTACCCCATCCCCCTACCCATGTCTCCTCCAGCAACCCTCAGTTTGTTTCCTTTAGTTAAGAGTCTCTCATGATTTTTTCTCCCTCTGATGAATTCCCATTCAGCATTTCCTCCCTTCTTCTGTGGTCCTCTGCACTGTTTCTTATATTCCATATGAGTGAAACCATATGATAAATGTCTTTTTCTGATTGACTTGTTTCGCTCAGCCTAATACCGCCAGTCCCATCCACGTCGATGTAAATGTTGGGTATTCATCCTTTCTGATGGCTGAGTAATATTCTATTGTATATATGAACCACATATTTATCCATTCAGGTTGATGGTCTTACAAACCCTTGTTTTAAATTGGACATTTTTATATTGATGCTTAGGCATGTGAATGACAAAATTTATTTGATAGAAGAAGCATTAACTGAATAAAATGTCTTTCAGATAAAAAAACATGCTGTGGAAGTCTAGCTGTCGATACCACAAACATACAGAACTGTGGCTTAGCTCGGTGGAAGGCATATCACCTGGGAATAAGAAGCTAGCAAACTTTGCTCTAATATGTCTGAGTTAAAACATAAAATAAATTTGCTGAGGGGGAGATTTATAAATTATTTCAGTAAACAAATTATTTTTGTGCACCCTTCAGCTGGTGAAAAAGCAACGGCTTACCTGAAAATAATTGATATGCTAATTTCAGATCATTCTTTTCTAGGCATTAAACCAAATCTTATAAGAACCCCTACTATGGTGGTTCTTTGATTAGTTTGAATTGTCTCAGGCACTTGGAATTTTTTTCAAATATTGTATTTCTTTGAAAATATCCTATAGTTTAGTATTTCCACTCTTTCTGACTATTCTTTCCTTGCTTCCTCTAAGGGGTTACTCCCATGTACTTGTCTAATTTGCAGGGTGCATATTTTCTATTTCTACCTGTAATTCTGTGAAAATAAAGCAGTTGTTCAATGGGTAGTAATATGAATGCCAAAATATGTCCCCACTGAAGCATTAACATAATTTAATGTACATTCAGCAAAATTAAAGCAGCCAATAAGGAATATAATTCTTATTTACATTTTGAACTGTTGGTAACAAAGGATTTTGTTGCCTGTTTTGTAAATATAAGGTTCACACTGATTTACTCTTTTAAAATTGTATGGACCCTATAAGCAACTCAATTTAAAGTTTTCACTGTTGAATTCAAGCTTCTTTGGTTAAGTGAAGAATAAGAATAAATACCGTCTAAGGGCTCAGTATTTGTGTGCCCCTCCTCTCCCAAATTCATGTGTTGAAGCCTTTTTAATACCCATATAATGGTATTCAGATGTGGAACCTTTGAGTGGTAATTAAGTCATAAGGATGGAACCTTCATCGTGGGATTTGAGCCCTTTTAGAAGAGACACAAAAGAGTTTGCTTTCTCTCTCTCTCTCTCTGCCATGTGAAGATCCACAGAGAAGATGCCCGTCAGCAAACCAGGAAGAGAGCGCTCACCAGAACCCGACCACACTAGTATCCTGATCTTGGACTTCCAGCTCCAGAATGGTGAGAAGTAAATTTCTATTATTTAAGCTATTTAGTCAATGGTATGCACAGTAGCCTGAACAGACTAAGATCATCAATAGACAAGAAAATATAATAATTTAATATCTCCTGAATTTTCTATAACATTAGTCCTTAATCTATGTCCATATATAGTAAAAATATTTAAGCAGAATGTACAATGCATAAGACACATTTACTGAAGTAAAGTAGACAGTGTTTATCTTAAATTGCATATATCCACTTAGACTTTTTTGGTTTTATAATTTGGCCTGTTTTATAACTACTTCTGTGAACTGCTTATTTATTTCAAGTTTTACAACATGCATTTCTCCTTTGACAAAATGCAGACCACAGATATTGTAATAGAGCTTAAATCGTGACAAAAATTCAATTGTGGTAAAAGAAATACACCAGAAGTAGTACTCGGCTCACTTTAAATTTTTATTGGAATTAGGCATCAAGTAAATTAAGATGTGCTGGGGAGAGCTGATGGGTTATGATTTAAATTTTACTCATTACTAGAAATACTAGAAATACTACTCATTACTAGAAATCAGAAGCAATTTAAGACATCCATTTTCAGCAGTATTCTTACGTATAACTGAAACAGAGATATGTAGTATTTGGTACAATAAAGATACATGGCTTCTACTCTCTCGAGACATCTGTCTTCATGAAAGAGATGAAGAGTACCCACTCATGAGTTATGTAACCTTGAGACAATATTCCATTTCTACTTACAAGGATGAATAAATGTCATAATAAAGAACAACTATCATTTGTTATATACAAAGTATGTGGGTTTTGTGTTTTTTTTTTTACTTTTTTTTCCTGGATCTAAATAACCACAGGTGACATTTATGAGAAATGAAGTGTACTGAATTCAATAGAGAAAGTAGAAGATTCTGTATCTCCATTAACTTGGGAGAGGTTTCATCATACTAGTCCATTCCTGACAGCCTAATGATTTTCACTTGCCCCAAATTCACGTGGTCTGTGACAGTCATTTGGCAATTAATTGTGCACTGAGTTAATACATAATCAGTGTATATTTCAGTACACATGTAGGAATAGAGAGGGAAGATTGTTCTGGTTCCCTGGGAAACATACCAAGACAGATTCAGTTGAGGAAGGTTATTGGGGAATGCTTTGGGGAACAGTGGGGGTGAAGAAGGGAGGAAAAGGAAAAGTGGGAAATTGAATGGCCAAGCAAATGACAGCAGTTCCTGCCAGTCCTTCAGGGCAGCTCACTTGGTTAGGGGGTGTGCTGAGGATGGGCAACCCTCATTGCCTGAGGGCAATTTCCAGGGAGGGACTGTGTTCTGAGCTAGCCCATTGACAGTCAGTGCTTCTGGTTGTCAGCATGAATGTAGGTCCTGAAGCCCAGACCTGGGAGGCATACCACATCATCCACTTCAAGCAGCAATGGATGCAGTATAGCCACAAGACTCAGATAGGCTATCTTAATAACTGGCTTCCAGCATATTACTGGCTGTGTGACCTTGGGCAAGTTACTTAACTCTTCTGTCCATTCTAAGTAGGGATAAAAAAACTGCAGGTATCTCACTGGGTTATTGTGGAAATAGATGAGTTAACACATAAAAGGACATAGAAGTTCTTGGAATATTGAGTACTCAGTGATTGTCAACTATTATTATTAGAGGTTGCTATAAAATAATGAAACTATTTTAAAAACTAACTTACCCATATGAATATTTGTTCCCATAAAGGACAGGAGGGGCTAGTAATAAATAAAACCTCAAACCTCTAGTTGCTTAAAACAAGGATCTATTTCTTGGCCATGCTAGATATACAGCATGAGTTGGCTGGTGTTTTCCTCATTCTATGACCCAAGCTGACAGAGTAGCCACTAGCTGGATTACTGCCACTGGTATGGCAGAAAAAAAGAGAGAAAGAGAGAGAGAGAGAACATTTTATTTGTATTTGTTTATTTTTTAATTTTATTTATTTATTTTTCAGAGAGGGAGAGAGAGAGAACGTGTGCGCATGTGCACAAGTCGGGGGAGGAACAGAGGGAGAGGGACAAGCAGACTCTGTGCTGAGCATGGAGCCCAAGACAGGCTTGATCCCATAACCTTGAGATCATGACCTGAGATGAAACCGAGTCAGACACTTAACTCACTGAACCACCCAGGCGCCCCAAGAGATAGCATCTTAAATAAAGTCTGCTGACTCATAAAGCTTCCACCTGGAAATGATATATGTCATTTCCACTTACAGTCCATTGGTCAGAATAAATCATGTATGTACATATAAGTCTAAGGGATGTGAAGGGAAGTACAATCTCATCCTTTATCTGGAGGCAAAATCAGAATGACTTCATTACAGCATGATGACTCTTACAGTTTAACTTTAAAAACTTACCTAGAAGGATATACACTGAATGACAGCTAACTTTTATTGAGCACTTATTATGTACTACATACTGAGATAAACAGCAATACTATGATATAGATCCTATTAATATCCCAATATTGTACATTAAAAAAAAAACCCTGAGGCTTAGAGAAACTTAAACAACATCGTGAATCCAGCAGGTGGTAAACAGGGACTCAGAGTCAGGCCTGTCTGATTGCAAAACTCACTGTTTCCCACCGGACCACCAGAAAACACTGAGGTCTGGAAGGAGAGCAATAGCTTCAGACATATCCTCCAGATAGTCCCTTACACACTATAATAAGGATTTGTAAGGTGTCATGCAGGGTGTGGCTTGCTGAACTAGGAATGAATTTTGAAACATAGGCAATGAATTGGGAGGTTTAGTTCTTACTAACTTTTGAGCAGACAGGTGTGCTGCATTGCCCACTCCCATGATTAATCATAAGGTTAAGAAAGAGTCTTAAGATGGGGTTCTGTATTTTCCCATGATCCTAGGGTGGCCATCATTACTGGGAGCACAAGGGTTCAGAAACATATAACACTTTAAACAATGTTTAAATGCTTTTAAAGACAGTATTATTTTGATTCTGTCCACTTGGAAGGGTCAGGGCCTCTGTTCTTCAGACTCAAATTTTATTTCTAGCCCAGTCCAGGATTTGTGATATTTTGTTACATGGAGCATGTATTAACAGCAACTCTAAAAGTTAACAAGGCAGATACTGGCATCATTATTTTGTAGAAGATAAAATAGGTTCAGTGAGATTATGACTTTCCTTAGGTCTGATAGTTGGCAATCACACATTGAATGTGAAGTGAGTTCTTCCGATTCACTTGCTAATTGTTTTTTTGCCCAACTATGCTGCTTATCACATTCTTTTGAAAATACTCAGGAGTGGCAAATATTCATTCTTTGAAGATAAGTTCCGGTTTGGAAATAACCAAAAGAAATCCAGTATTAAATGTGGTGAATATAGTTGTTGAGCAAGTTAGATAATGCTATTTGGGATTTTAAGAAATGAGGTATAAGGAATAACATGGAGGACACTGGGAGATGGGGAGGAGAAGTGAGTTGGGGGAAATCAGAGGGGGAGACAAACCAAGAGAGACTGTGGACTCTGAGAAACAAACTGAGGGTTTTGGAGGGGAAAGGGTTGGGGGTTGGGTGAGCTGATGGTGGGTATTAAGGAGGGCACGTATTGCATGGAACACTGGGTGAGGTACATAAACAACTTAAAAAGTTTAAAAACGAGGTATATCTATAAAGTAACACATTTTTTTGAGGCTTATAAACTGGCACATAATACAAATCTCTTAAGTATTCGTTAGTTTTATTTGAGAAAAATGCAAGAATACTTTAAAATTCATATTTTGACTGCATAGCCTCGTGACTTTTACCTATATTTAAATAAGAACCAGATCTAAGGAAATTGAAAACAGAAACTAACCAAGTGCAGAGCATGGAGTTCAAACAATGGTCGTGTTTAAAAACTGAACTTTCGTTTTCAGTGATTTTTAATAAAGTTTCATATCAATTGGTGATTTGGCCTCTGAGGGGGGTTGTATATAAAGGTGGAGAGAGAATGAGCAGTTATTTCTCTCCAATATGTGTTAGGTGATTTATTTCACTTAATCTTCAAGCCAGTCTATGCAACAAGTAGTATTTCCATTTTAAAGGTG
Source organism: Enhydra lutris kenyoni (assembly GCF_002288905.1). Lineage (NCBI taxonomy): Eukaryota > Metazoa > Chordata > Mammalia > Carnivora > Mustelidae > Enhydra > Enhydra lutris. Next base: position 29,088,603 of record NW_019154095.1, read on the forward strand.
AAGAAAAGCCTCATGGTTTTCAGTTACTGATCAAAGGTCACAAGGCAGTAGGAGGCAGAGCTAGAATTAGAATCCAAGTCCATCTGTTTCAAACCCAAGGTCTTTCTTCCAAACAATCCTGTCCCTTTCAAAGGAGTAATAAGAGGGTAGAGTTGTAGCAGATTGAACAGTTGTCCCGACAAGATATGTCCAAGTCCTAGAACTGGTGAATGTGAATTTATTTGTAAAAAGGGTCCTTGCAGATGTAATTAATAATCTAAAAATGAGATCATCCTCGATTATCTGAATGGGTCCTCAATCTGACAAGTGTCCTTATAAGAGACACACAGGGGAGATAGAGAAGGAGAGAAGGCCTTGTGAGGTAGAGACAGAGATTTGAATGATGCAGCCATAGCCAGGTACCAGAAGCTGGAAGAAGCAAGGAAGAGATTGTCCCTAGAACCTAGGAAGGGAGTGGTGCCCCATGGATACTTTAATTTCAGACTTCTGGCATCCAGAATGATGTGAGAATTAATTTCTGTTTTTTTCACCCACCAGATTTGTTGTAATTTGTTACAGCAGTCATAGAAAACCAATATAGGAGATATGGGGAGAAATGTGCATGGAGGATGGGCACATTGATTTATTTAAAAGCAAAGAAGAAAGGACACTATCTTTGAAAACTGGTAGGCCTGGGGTTGAACCCCAGCTCTGCTGCTGATCAACTGTGTGTCCTGCAGAAATACTTCAACCTCTCTAAGGTTAGGTTTCCTCATCTGTGGAATAGAAATTATGATGCATTTCTCATTGGATTGTAAGGTTTAATGAGAGTATATAAAGCATTCAGAATAATATAAGAAGTCAGTTCCTCTGTGGATCAGAAGAATATTTAGTAGTGAAATGAAACATTGTCTTTGAGTTTGAATAGCTCATATAATTTTGTAAATGAGGCAGATAATGCAATATAGTGTTATATGATCCATAATAGAAATACGAGACAGCAGTGGCACGATAAAAGGGAATGATTGACGCAGATTGGTTGAATCAGGGAAGTTTTCACAGGGGAGACACTTGAGCTGAGACTGAAAAGAGGAATAGGCAAGTATCAGACAGAGGAGGGGGGCAGAAAATAGAAGAAACGGAATGTGCAAATACCCTGAGATGGAAAACAATGGTACATACCAAGGCCAGAATAAGGTGTGAGAACAGGAAATGTTGGAAAGTGTTCAAAGAGTTAAGGGGGTTCAGATACAGATCATGTTTGGTCTTGGATAACATCAAAAGTAGTTTGCTTTCTCACAAATATAGTAGTGGACCTGATTTTGTATATATATATACACATACATGTATGTGTATATATATATACACACACACACACGCATACACACATACATACACATACATATAAATATGTAAATATATGTATATATAAATCTAGTAATTCCTCACTGGGAATTTATACTTAGTAAATAATTGAGAGTATACACAGAGATTTAGCTTATTAGGCTGTTCTTTATATATTTGTTCCCAATATCACAAAAACTAAAAAACCTAAATATCCATAAACAGAAGAATGATTAAATAAATTGTGGTATAAATGGAATACTAGATAGCCCTAAAAAGGATGTTATAGAAATACTATTATAAATACTATCATAAATACTATAGTAAGAGTTAAATAGAAGAACTATTTGAAACCTGTTTAGAAGTAGATATCTAGATCCACCCATCCCACACCTTGATCTCATATTTCTGTTCCTTCTCCACATGTAATATTGGAGGTTTATTCCTTGGAGAGAGTAAAATAGATGGTCTCTGGCCTGGGAAAACAGCATATTGGAGAGTTGAGGCATCCTAAAAACAGGGAGCTAATTGCATATATGTACACTGTTGCTTCCTCATGGCTGCTTCCTTCATGGGCTCCAGAAACAAAGGTGGTCAGGCTTTTACCTTCCAGGCATGAACCAGGAAGAATCTCTACGGAATCTGACCAATTTAAGAGGGAAAAGACCTAAAGAGACTATTGAACATGCTGAATAAACAGCCCTCCATTTCTTTCCACCATAACATTCTTGATACCAAAGTTCTGCCTTTAAGCTTACAACTTCCATCTGCTTTTTAAAAAAAATAATTAATTTTTTTTATTATGTTAGTCACCATACAGTCACATCTGCTTTTTAGCTACCTTTTGTAAATGTGGAAGACACAAAACATTACCAGATAGTTGAGGAAAGTTTCTAAATGGAAGACACCAAGACAAAAGTGGTTTGGTGGAAAAACATTTTAAAAAATTATCATCAAAATCCCCAGAAAGAAAAGGAAGAAAATATTTTATGTATTAAAAAAACCCAAGATGCTTCAAAATCAATGTCCAAAAAAACAAAGCAGAACTTGAAATTTAAGAAGAAAAAAATGGTAGAAAACATAAATATTCAAAATAAGATTTGGATATAAAATTAAGGAATTTCTTTCTATAAATACTGTAAAACCATTATACCAAACCAAGCCAAAAAAAACAGAAATGGAAAATAAGAGAGAAAAGGTGAAAGCATCAGAACACTAGTTGAAAGTCACGGAGTTTCAGAAACAGATTCCAGAGAAGTGGCAAGGAGGAATTCATCAACCAAACAATTCAAGATTACTTCTTAAAACATAAGGATATACTTTTTTAGAATGAAAAGACTACAAAAAACCCAAAAGTTTGATTTAACACTACTAGGGTTGGAGGAGTGTGCATGTATGTGGGAGAAATGCTCCTAACTGTATCTTTATTCTGCTTCCTATAGAAATAATTACAGGTGGTTGAATCCACAAGGCCACCCCCCCCCGATGTCTCTGTTCTCCACAACAGCACTGAACTGAACAGTGTTTCCATGGAAAAATTCAAATATGCATTCATATTGGGCCATCAGGAATATTTGTGATCACATTTTTGTACCAGAAATTACAAAGGGGTGATGAGGAGGTAGGCTCAGGGATAGAGATGTTTTTAAGGGCAGAAGAGTATGGCTAGTTATTTTTAATTTTTTTAAAATTTTAATTCAATTAGCCAACATATAATATATCACTAGTTTCATACGTAGTGTTCAATAATTCATTAGTTATGTATAACACCCAGATATTGCTATTAAGAATAAATTGTAGCAGTGGAAATTCACTTTTCTTTTAATGCCTCCTGTAGAAAAACTATGGTATCTAGACCCCATTTTGAATCTTATTTTATCTAGTTCCTAGGTGAAAAGAGAATAAAGATACAATTAGGAGCATTTCTAGGCAGCAACATTTTGAAGAGACCAGGAAAATGGAATCTCCAAAAGGAAATCAGAAGGAAAGAGATTAAAAAATAAAGAAGAAGAAGAAGAAAAGAGAGTTCTTTGGTCACTTGGCATGGCATTTGGCTTAACAATATTTTGAGCTTCTACAAATACATTGAGCTTATATAAATCAGAAACTGCCTATATATCATTTTGATATCTGGTCAATGTAACAAAAACTTTTATCAATGAATGTTTTGAAATTTCATTGGTAATGAGAGAATAATGTAAAGTTGAGGTGGTAAAAATATAATTTCTAAAATTCTTTTCAAAAGTTTTTTTATTAATATTTTTTATTGAAGTATAGTTGACACACAATGTTACATTAGTTTCAGGTGTACAATGTGGTGATTTGACAAGTCTGTGCATTATGCTGTGTTCCCCACAAGTGTAGCTCCCATCCATTACCATACAACACTATTACAATACTACTGACTATATTCCCCTATGCTGTACCTTTCTAAATTAAAATTCTTAATAATTAAGAATTTTTGCCTTGGGGCAGAGGAAGAAACCTAAGAATTGTATATTAATTTAACTTAATGAAGAGAAAAATAACTGAAGAGCTGACCATTCTCTAAAATTCCAGAAGTAATAGTGCATATAATTGAATGCTCATAATAATATAGTAAAAGTCAGTCTATCAAACTCAATTTTAATTAATTAAATATGCATTATATCCGTATCTTTAATATCAAGATAAAATCACTTACTGCTTCAGTATTTTCCCAAATGTTTATTCTTGGCAGATTGACTTTTGCTGTGGATGAAAGGGGTTCATAGACATGTTCAATCCTATTTACCAGAATGAGTTTTTGGCTCATCTTTCATATTGTATTACTGACCTCTGTAAAGAATTGCCCTCCTTTCCTTTATAGAACATTTCAGAGACTAACCTTGCTGATTATGTGATGTTGCCCCAATTTCATGCCTGGCACAGAGACAATATAAGCAGTGAGATACTTTGTGCACTTACTAAACTGTGGCCAGTCTTGTCCTGGGATCTTTACTCCTTGGCTTCATCACCTTGTGACTCATCCCAGGCCCCAGAGGGAAACGGGGAAGGTATACAGGTAGTGAGCTGTTGGCTTCGTGGGGAGGACCATGGCCCTTCCCCATTCATCAGGTACGGGGGGCAACACCTCCTTCAAGCCAACTGGGAGGGCTGCAAGGAATCTGCAAGGAGATATTGAGCGTATCTGAAATCAGAGGAAATTGGCATCTCTCTTGTTAGCTAGAAGTTGGCTGAATGACAAGCTCTTATGCCTTCTCTGGGACTGCCAGAGCGGTAGAAGGGCAGGACAGCTTGAGAGAGTAGCCTGGTTCTCCCTGACCTCTGAGGTATCCATGGAAGTGGTGACTGGGGCTCACTTGTTACCTGGAGGATTTTGAAGGCCGGCCGACACATGGAGTGCTCGTAATAACAGAACAAAATGAGCAGGCACCAGGGACGAGCCTGCCTTGCCCTCATCTGGCATGGAGAAGATGTTTGCGTGTGCCATGGTTTAAGAGAATGCTGCGAAAGGTAGAAGCTATCTCAAAAGCACCTTGCCCCAAGAGGTACCTTGCTGAGGCAAGAGAACACTGCAGCAATAGATTGGGATGGGAGGAAATATTCCATTAGGGATAGGGAGAATTTTAAGAGAGAGCCAAAACCTGGATTACTTTTGTCCGGGAACTGTGCACCATGGAGCACCTACAAAAAATCCCAAAGAAGCTTCCCCTGAACCTCACAAAAGTGCTCGTATTTGGGCATCTGCCCCAAGAAGGTCACCGATGGCCAGCCAGTATTAATCAAGGGAGAATTAAAATGCAAAGTAATGAAGCAAAGAAAAACATATCTATACCTTTCATTTAATCTCATCTTCTCAACTCAGACTCTGGAAAAGCCAGAAGTAGGAGGGGAATGATGGGGAGGAAAGAAGTTGTTGAGGTGGGGGCAGGCTAGTCTCCTTACCCCCACTCAGCCCTGAGTGAAGGCAATTTGGGTGAGGCTTTAAGTTCGATATGAGATTAGATTTAGATTGGACTAGGCACTTTTAATCCCTGCATGGGAGTCACCATGAAGGAAATGGGGCTTTTTCGTACATCTCAAAGACTCTGGAGACTATGGGGTCTGTCTGAAATAAGGACCAAGAGATGGAGATTCAGCAGCACATGCTTGCTTAAAGGCAATGACTGGAGAAAAATAAAGTCATTTCCACCAGGTTCAGACTGTTCAATAAACTGAGTACACGGGAACAGGTTATGAATTAAGGTTATTTTGCTGACTCTTAAAGGAGCTCTTTGAGGATATGGTGCCCAGAGCATGATGTTAAGGAGTTGGTGGGTTCCTTCCCTGAAGAATCAATGTTTGGGTTTCAGTCTATTGGGAATGACTTACTATCTATACTAAAATCCATGTTTTTTTAAAGTCATTAATATGATCTCCATTTGTGCATCATTTATTCAAACATTGTCTTTGTCCTGCACATATACAAAGGTACTCAAAGGTAGTTGTCACTGTGCTCAAAAGTAAGAATAAAATGGTAGTAACTTATATACCACTTACTAGTGGTATATAAGTATATGGTATATAAGTATAAAAGTGCTAGGCACTTTTCTGCATGTTTCTTGCACATTAACTGAATTAACTTAGTAATTATAAGGTAGCTATTGTTATTGTCTATATTTTATAGGTATTGAAACTGAGGTATGAAGAGGTTAACCAACTTGTCTAAGGTTAAGTAGCTAGTAGGGGTTGAACCTTGAAAATTTGGCTATAGAGTTTATGTTTAAAACTACTGTTGTTCCCAGTACAAGGTGTTTCCTTTATTATAGATTCTAATGAGAATATGACTAAGTTTAGAAATAGAATTCCAGGGAGAAGAATTAATGTGGCTTGTAAACATTGGAAAAGGCTTCAAATTCATGTGTTCCAGTGCCACTGGAGATCTGGCCATGAATGGTAGATATACTTGGCATGCAAGGGCTCATTAGTCTCACTTAAAGATTAGTAATATCCACAATAATATCTTTGGCCTTATCACTCAGAGAACATATCCTATACAATAAAATACACAGCTTAACAGACTCGTTTATTTTTATTTTGGATCAGGCATTATGATTTCATTTAGACTTTATATCTATCTATAATTATATCTCATATTTTTGGTGAGTCATTGTGTATTTGTCTTCTGATTGTTGGAGGTGATGGAGGTGATGGAGAAGATGTGACCACTGGATGACCAGTGAGCTGATGTGGGCAATCAGAGGCTCCCCACCTCTTCCTCTGACCTTAGATTGTATATTCGGCTGACTGTTCCTGCACTAGGAGCCACCTCAAGGACCCAGCCTTGAGAGAGTCACGTATTATTGAGACCATCTTGGCTGTATATGTGACTGGACCCAGTTAAGGCCGCTATGTAAACTCTCAAGAGGGACGCCTGGTTGGCTCAGTTGGTTAAACGTCTGCCTTCTGCTCAAGTCATGATCCTGGGGTCCTGGGATCGAGCCCCTTATCAGGCTCCCTGCTCAGTGGGGAGTTTGCTTCTCCCTCTCTCTTTGCCTTCCACTCCTGCTTGTGCTCTCTCTGTCAAATAAATAAATAAAATCTTAAAATGAATTAACTCTCAAGATTATGGCAGGTGGGTGCAGAAATCTACTTGTCTTGTGGCTGCCCAAGACAAGCCTCCTGTGTGAGTTCCCTTGCTTTTTAAAATTGGCACTTCCCACTGTGGAGTGGTATGCCTCTTTCTGTAGTCTCTCTTTTCCCTGCATATATGGGGGCCAGTTCTGGATTTTTGCCCTGAGAAACTCCTAGGGTTTTGGACCATCATGAAGGCATTCCAGGAAAAGATGATAGAAAAGACTTTAACTTTTATATCCAAAATTGGGCCTGCTTCTTCCACCAGGGAAGATCTTAGCTGTGGAAAAATGACACATTCAATAAACAGGGACAACAAATAGAAAGCTACTTCTTATTTTGGGGGAATACTATTCTTAGGAGAAGTGACAGGGTGCTTGAAGTGCATGAAGAGGCTGCTTCATGCTGGCTTAGTGGCTGACCTCCTACGTCTGTAAGAGGAAACCTTTGTGATGGTGAACTTCACATTCTGGGTGCTGAGACGCAGCACTTCTAAGGCGCTAAGGTTTGGCATGCTCTCACTTTCAGAAATGGTTTTAAAAGTCTAGGCTACCAGCTTTTTAAGAAGGCTTGACCGGGCTTTTGGTAAAAACTGTGGAGGCTCATAGGCAAAGCACAGAGTTGGAAGAGCAGGACCCTCGTTCTAAACCTACTTCTGAAAGCAACCAACTTAATGTTCCTGGGAAAGGAAAACTTTTTTCTGAACCTTCTCACCATTTATAAAATTAAGAACTTTGGGTTAGATATCCAGAATTCTTTCCTAACATTTTGATGTGTTTCTGATTCAGAGCATAATCTAAAAGAGAAAGTTTATGATGTTCTAACATGGCACCCCAGGTTAGGGAGTGAGTAATAAAATATTTATTTCTACCACTCTTTCATGAGTAGATCTAGTAAAAACTGATGTAGAACCTGCCAGTAGGGCATGAAGTTAATGACTTCTCTTGCTCTGATCTCTTTTATTACATGTTCTTAGTTTTTAGGCTCCTACACTCCTCATCCTAGCAGCAGGCTTTCTTCCATTCGGAGACTTTTATCAACACTGCAGATTAGAAATTTATGTAAAGTAGTTGTGATTTTCATGGAGTTAGGTTTATGTTAAGGGATGCAAAGTGTCCTGCAGGCAGCATGTGTGGACTGTTCTAAAGCAGAACAATCCGTAAGAATAAAAGGAAAACAGAACTGACAAAATTGGAAGCAGTCTATTCTCATAGAAAGAGATGCACAAAGTAAATGGACTTTAATTCCACCCGGGTTCTAAACATCTATTTATTTTCTCTCTGTGTGATTGAAGGTGCTATCTCTATCCTAACCCTTCCAAGGGAGGAATGATGTTGAGAGCTTCCATGGCAAAATAATCAGAAAATGGTCAAATTGTTGAGACCTGAGTGCCAGGATTGTATCTATGAGTCTTATGATTCATAATCTGCTTTTTACTTCTTCTTTTCTTTGATTTCACTGGGGTGTTTGTCACAGTAAATGTTTAGAAACATTTTCATTACAAATATGATTTAATTTCCTACAAGTTTTTCAAAAGTTTCTTCCTAGGTTGGACTCATCCTTAAGGAAAACCTCTTAGAAATTTTAAGAATATCCATTGGATCCTTTTGGAATAATTGGAAAGAAAGCAAAAATTCTGTTTACTTTTTTTTTTTTAATTTTATTTATTTGAGAGAGAGCACACTCAGGGGGAGTGACAGGAAGAGGGAAAGGAAGAAGCAGGCTCCTCACCGAGCAAGGAGCCCGATGCAGGGCTCTATCCCAGGACCCCAGGATCGTGACCTGAGCTGAAGGCAGATGCTTAACCAACTGAGCCACCCAGGCCTCCACAATCTGTTAACTTTTATCACAGAGAAAGATGAAACTCCAAACAAACTTAACCATCGAATCTCTTCTTTCTTCAAATTTGGCATATTTATAAATAGCAACAATAAGTTCTATAAAGTGTTGCTACAAATAAATAAAATGTATATTTCTTATTCCTAAATATCAGTGTATGATGAAATTTTTAAATTCACTTTTGAGCGGAAATGTATAACTTTTATATATAATGTATTTAGGATTTAAGTAGCATTTTTCTATTGAATGGTTTGTATGTTATCTATTGATAGTGCCTCACTACTAGTAAAGCATAAGAAACTTGTGCTCAAGGAAAAGTGATAAAATGAAAATACTGTTTGATCTCAATATCCTGGTTCAGTAATCTGCAGAATGATGATGATTCCTTCTTTACTACAAAGTATTGTGTTGTGTTATTAGTTAACCATAATGTTAATAATAACATTAATATTCATCATCTCATTGTCCCCAAGGAGGGTACCGAGGAAGTCATATTAACATTGATTCCTATATTTCTAGCTCATTAGCGCCCATGGGTATAATTACAGGGTTATAGCTTAATATCCACATCCCCCCACCAGCTCTTCCAAAGTGTGCTATGGTAATGGCTGGGAATTCCCACCAGGAGGGCTGCTGCTCTCCCATGGGAACTAAATCTGCTATTCTTCTGTCCTATCTTCTGTAAAGAGGTGCTGTTCCCCCACTTCTCTGACAAGTGCAATGACATTCCCACAGCTGGCTGTTTTCCATTACCTTGGTGCTCCTTTCCATTACCTTGGTGCTCCTTCTTCCGAGAAACAGAAAGCAGTCTCCCTTCCCACATTACTTTTTTTTCCTTTTTCACTTGCGTTTTAAAGTGACATGCACACTGTGTGCCTTTGAGTTCTACCGTGCTCTTTATTTATCACGATGACCATTTCAACTTTTACTTTTGATTCTGTCCCTGTGAAGAGGAGCCCCTGTTTTGAGCTAGCCTGGGGAATACATCTCATACCATCCTGTTTTCCATCCTCCTCCCTCCTCTGTTTCTTCCCCAGGTCCCTCCTTTGTCCTTCAGAATACACAAACACACACACCCCAACAAAAAAAGGTAATACCACCCCCCACCCCTGCCCCGGTCAAAAAAAAATCAGGAACTCATGCAAACACGTGGGAGAGATGATCGGACAGACAGGATTGCCAGCCCCAGAGCAGCAGTCATGGCTGACTCAGTCTAGACAAACAGTGGTATAACAAATGTGCACACCAGAGAATCGAAGTTTGCATTATATGACTAGGTTTTAAATAAGTGTCTTACAGCCTATTATAGAAAAGCACTTTCAAATGGTCAGATATGTCTAATAAAGGAATAAGTGTCCCTGGGAAATCATGAGCTTCTGACAATAAAGGCATTTAAGTAGACATATAACCAACTTAAAGGCAATTTCCAAAATGTGCCACCTTCATTACTAGTTTGGAAGATTCTGGAGAGCAAGATATCATTTGATCACTTTGTATTTTGCATAAATGAAATTTTAAAGATTTTCATGTGTACTAAGCCATTTTATTTTTTATTTTTTTGAGAGAGAGAGGGCATAAGGGGCAGGAAGGGGGAAGGGGAGGGCAGAGGGAGAGGGAGAGAAAGAATTTTAAGCAGGCTCTGTGCTGAGCTTGATCTCATGACCCTGGGATCATGACCTGAGCCAAATTCAAGAGTCTGATGCTTAACCCACTGAGCCACCCAGGCACCCTAAGCTGCTTTAATTCTTACAAGTGTCCTGTGAAATAAAGCACACTATGCTTATTTAGTAAATAAGAAAATAGGCTCAGAAAATTCATGAATTGTCATAAAGTTATAGGGCTGATAAATAGAAGAATTGGAATATGTCTCCAGACTTTACATATATTGCCCAAGGCAAATGTCCAAGAAATGTTCATCTCTTGGTTGCCTAGGGAGGGCTGTTGCTTCTTTGGAGTAAGGAAGTGAACCTAAATGGGACTTCCGGATTGCATACCTGACACAGAGTTCCCTGGTTGTCTTGAATCACAAAAAAGCAATCAGAAAATCCTCTTGGTTTCATTCTCTTTCTTTCCTCCCAACTGGGCTGAACTATGTGAAACCTATAGGATTTCCTGTCAGACCAAAGTATGCAAATTAAAAAATATATATATGCCCTGAGTTCTGAGTTTTTTCAGAGCAGAAATTTTCATGGCCACATAGTATTGCCATTTTAAAATTATGGAATTAAATACACAGATAGAAGGATGATGGATGGATGAGTGGGTAGAGGTGACCAGGGCCCCCCAAGTGCCTGTGACTCACGGTGTTTGCCCCAGATCTTGAAGACTCATTTTGCACCTGGCACTTAATGAAGCCTAATTTTCTAGCCACTCTTCAATTTCGCCACACTGCTTCCCATGGGTGGCTTCTATGGGTGGAGAATTCACCATTTCGTTTGACTTGCTCTTTGCTCAAGCCTGGCTTCTTGTTAATTGTGTCTAAATTGTTCTGGACCCTGGGTCTCTTCCAAAACGGGCTGCTAAGCAAGCGAAGCTTCTTTGGGAGACTGCAAATTCAGGACTCTAGCACCAGGAGTATACTTGCTTCATGATTTATGGTGGAGGTGGTGCACTCTGTGTGCTTTTGGTCAATGATGATAAAGTAGATAGCAGTGCCTCTGTGGGTTTCCTGTTGTCCCTTCAATAGCCACCGTTTAGAAGTATTTAATCAGGTATAAAGCGCTGGGGGTGAGAAAACCTTTTCACCCTTGCCCTTGCCCTGTGGACTTCCTCTTTAGATTTTCTAAACTAGTAAAACTATTATATCCCATTTACCTGCATAATTTTGTCTGTTCTTTCCTTAGTTGAGCCGATAAAACATTCCTAGGTAACATGATGACAGTTGCTCTGAGTCTTCAGTTTTCATTCAGTTCCAAGTTAAGTCCTCAAGGAAGCACACACCTTGACTGTCAGTAAGTGCTCATCTGTGCCTCCTTAACTAGTCAGAATAGATCGGCTAAAAAGCATCAGCCTCTAATAGCCAAGGAGGTAACCCACATTTTGTTTTCAAAATTGAGATAAGAAAATTTCATGATGGAGGAGATCCTGAATATTTCAATGTAACGCCCTGAGTATGTTTACGGCATTATTATGCTGTCTGTTGAAGTTTATAAATTTAAAGTTTTGAGCTGTGGTTCTCAAAGTGTGGTCTCTTCACCAGCAGCATCAGTATCACCTGGGAACTTGTTAGACATGCAGAAGGGGCTTCACCCCAGACCTACTGCATTAAAATCTCTGGGATGGGGCCCGGCAATCTGTGTATTTTCATACACAAGTGATTCAGGCGCACGCTAACGTTTAAGAACCCCGGTTTTAGAATGTTTACAAAAATGAGCTTTTCTTTTTTTTATCTTTTTAAAACGTTGGTGTGGACAAACGAAGTTGTCTCTTTTAAAGCATTTAAACACACTGAACAATTATTCATACCCTTTTTCAAGCTTATGTGAATCATAATAGAAATGCCATTTCCCTTTCATTTTAAAATAAGGGCAAAAAGGGGTAACTAACATCTCTTCAGTGTATGCGTGCCCTCGAAAATGAGGACTTTGATACAAAAGCTGAAATGAAATAGGTAAGCAAAGAGTCCTTAGTAGTGAACTGTGCTCAGAAGGCGTACCTTCACACAAAACACATCCACAAGAATTACCCCTTAACACCACTTAGCTGAGAGAGTAGGAGAAAATGTGGGAGTTAGGCCTTTAAAAAAAAATACATCTGAAAAAGTCATTTAAACAAACAAACATAAGCAGCTTATTTTTAATCATGCATAAAATGCTTTGTAAAATATGATGGGGGGGTATCTGCAATTTAATGACTTTAAGCCAGGGCTTTCAAATTTTATTGTTGTTTTTATTGCCTGGAATTCCATCTCCCTGTGACAGTCTTGGGATACAGCTGGGGTAATGCGTGGACCTCACATTACCACATCAGCCGGAGATTAATCAGCTGACATTTATTGAGTGCTTAAAGTTGGCTTGAAGTAGGGGAATAGAGAAAATATGGTTCCCGCTTTTTACCAAGCTTACAATCTCGGTGAGATGGGAGTAAAATTGAGGCATGTGGGCTCAACAAAGTAAGGAAATCGAGTTCGAGGAGGCGTGGGACAGACTGCAAATGCACGGGGGAAGTGGTCACTCTAAGTATCTAGTATTTCAGAAAGGCTCCAGAGAGTAGGTGGGCATCCAAGCAGGCTGCTTACTATCTGCTGAGGATTGTTTGCAGACAGGATGTCAATTCTTTCCCTTCCCCTACCTCTGCCCCTTGGCGATGCAAATTCTCAGCTCCTCACATTCAGAGAATCTACCCCTCCACTCTGGGGATCTGAACTGGCTTTGTAAGGGTGGCAGTGACCAGGTGTCAGTTCTGACCCTAGGCTTCTAGAGGCCTCGCTTGCATGCTAATGGCCACTCTTTTGGCACATGGCCAGCTGCCATGAACAAGCCCAAGCTAAGCCTGTTGAAGGAAAGAGACCACATTCTTCAAGAGATGAGCTGTCTCAGGTGAGGCCATCTGAGACTAGTTAGCCCCCAACAGAGTCCTCAGTGGGGTCAGCTGAGAACACAAGATTCCCCCTACCTGAGTCCAGTCAAAATTGCCAACCTTCAGAATCCCGAGCTAAGTGAATGTATATTGTTTTAAGGCAACAGATTTTGGAGTGGATGGTCATACCCCAGTAGGTAACTGGTATGAGGTCTGAAAGGTGGAGAGTTAGGGAGAAAGCGTGCGAGGCTAAAGCTGCAACTCCAGAAAGACTGAGAGTCAGAAATGTGAAGTCAGGTCAGAGAAAAGTGAAAGACACCTGGTAGGATTGGATGTCTTACCACTTTCTTTCAATAAATCCGTAGGAGCACTAGCGCTAAAGAGAACATATACTGGAGGCCAGACCTGTACTATTATGCTGCTATGTGGGGATCTTCTCTTGAAAAATACCATCGGGGCATAAGAAACAGGAATCCCCACAGCTGAAACACAATGAGCATCAAGACCCTGTCCTTCTAAACGGGACTTTGAGGGAGTGACACACTGTTTTCTAGCCAACTATATTATGCCCAGAAAAAAAAAAAACTTTGTGGCTTATAATCTATCCTTATTTTTATACAAAAAAATCTAAAACTTAAATGACACACTTTTAATAACCTGCTAGAAGCAACCTGCAGAATCCTAAAGTAAAAGATATTATGAAGAGTGCTTTTAAAATCTTAGATTCTCACCACGTGGATTTATTGGCTATTGGATAACAACTTCAACTCAGTTTTATGAGGTCACTGAATATATTTTTCACCATAAAAAAGCCTAAGAGGAAATATTTTCTTTTAAAGATTTTTTTTTTAAATTTATCTATTTGACAGAGAGAGACAGATCACAAGTAGGCAGAGACGCAGGCAGAGAGAGGAGGAAGCAGGCTCACCTCTGAGCAGAGAGCCGGATGCGGGACTCCATCCCAGGACCCTGAGATCATGACCTGAGCTGAAGGCAGAGGCTTAACCCACTGAGCCACCCAGGCACCCCAGAAGTATTTTCTTTTAAATGCTGAAAATGTGTTCTCTTTCTATGGAGTGGTACTTGTTTGAAAAGAACATCCCTGGGGGGTGGATTCTTGTTTAAAAATAGCTCCTGAAATTTGGGGGGGACAGGGTTGGGGAGGGGAGATGGGAATAAAGTTGGGGGGTATTCAGCTGGAATATTGAACCTACAGCTCCTCAGGTTTGAGATTTCTCTTCAGGCAGTCATAGAAGCATCTTTGATTTTAATCATTCAACCAAACTGACTAGTTGACGAAGTGCCATAAACTTTATACAAAATGGCCTTATTGAGCAACTATTTTATTCAAACCTTGCTCCTATCAGCAGTACCACACAGGTCCTAAAATCCTGGGGAACCCGGGATTTCAACGGAGGAAAAGGCAGGGATAAGCAAGACTCCGGTGCCACATAAGGATCGAAATGAGGCGTCATACCTGAAGTGTTCACTGTGTGTGTGCACGTTTGCAGAAGAGCGAGCGTGATGTAAAGTTGCTTTAATTGGCGCTTGTCTGCGGTGAACATGTTGCTCCCTTTTGACTCTCAAGTATCCAGTTCACCCAAAACTTTTCTGAAATGAGGACCCGCATCTCCCATGCCCCCCTCGCCTTTCTCGGCCGGCTCCCCCAGCGGTCGGGCGTCCTGCGCCGGCTAACAGGTCCCCGATTGCTGAAGCGTCACCTCTCACTCCCCAGTAAATCTCCGCAGCCCACTCGGACTGCAGCCGGTTTTCCGTCCGGCCTCCCATTGCAGCAATCAGGGCGGCCGAAAGGGAGGAGGCGCGCCGGGAAGGCGAGACCGAGGAGGACAAACTCGCGGGCCGGGCTCCGGAATCAGCATGGGGAAAGGAAGTGCGGGGCGAGTTCGCACCGCAGGTAAACAGGCTGGCGAGGCGCAGGGCGCTGCCGCCGCCGCGGCCACCCAGCGATTTCCAGGCACGCAACTCCGCCTCCAGGGCTCTCTCCCTCGCGCTCTCGCCCAGCCGCTCGCTCGCAGCCTCAGCAGCCGCCGCAGCATCACTTCACACAAAGGACTGTTACCCGCTGAGCAGCTCCTCCACCTCCACGTCCTCCTCCTGTGACAGCAGCCCCGACAGCAGGGCTCGGGCGCGGCGGCGGCGGCGGCGCCGGGAGGACCTGTCACTCCCAGCAACCGAAGCGGTGGCAGCGGCTTTTTTTTTTTTTTCTTTAATATTTTGCTTTAATCTTCCTCCCTTATACCTCTTCGCCTTTCTGTGGTTCCACCCACCTCTTCCCTCCCTCCTCCTCCTCTTCTTCCTCCTCCCACAAACAACTCTCCCACACCCCTCCCCAATAAATAAATAAAAGGAGGAGGGTAGGGGGGAGGAGGAGTGGTGTAAGGGGGAGGAGGAGAGGAAAAGGGAGGCAGCGCGAGAGAGCGAGGCAGAGTCCGAACCGACAGCCAGGAGCCCGCACGCACCTCGCACCATGAGATGGCGACGCTCCCCGCGCCGCTCCGGGAGTGCCGGCCCCCGGGCTCCGCGCCCCGGCCCCGTCGCCCGCTCGCCGCCGCCGCTGCTGCCGCTGCTGCTGTTGTGGACCGCGGCCCTGGCGCCGGGGGCGGCCGCCGGCGACAAAGCGGCTCCCGCGGGGGCCTCAGTGTGCTACTCGTCCCCGCCCAGCGTGGGCTCGGTGCAGGAGCTGGCTCAGCGCGCCGCGGTGGTGATCGAGGGAAAGGTGCACCCGCCGCGGCGGCAGCAGGGGGCACTCGACAGGAAGGCGGCGGCGGGCGAGGCAGGGGCGTGGGGAGGCGAGCGCGAGCCGCCAGCCGCCGGCCGGGGAGCGCTGGGGCCGCCCGCCCGGGACCCGCTGCCCACCGCCAACGGGACCGTGCCCTCCTGGCCCAGCGCCCCGGCGCCCAGCGCGGGCGAGCCCGGAGACGAGGCGCCCTATCTGGTGAAGGTGCACCAGGTGTGGGCGGTGAAAGCCGGGGGCTTGAAGAAGGACTCGCTGCTCACCGTGCGCCTGGGGGCTTGGGGCCACCCGGCTTTCCCCTCCTGCGGGAGGCTCAAGGAGGACAGCAGGTACATCTTCTTCATGGAGCCCGATGCCAACAGCAGCAGCCGCGCGCCGGCCGCCTTCCGAGCCTCTTTCCCCCCTCTCGAGACGGGCCGGAACCTCAAGAAGGAGGTCAGCCGGGTGCTGTGCAAGCGGTGCGGTAAGTTCCTCGCCCCTCGGGGCGCGCTCCGGCCGGGCGGGGAGGTCGCGGGCCCGGTGCCGCGGGCTCCGGGGGCCCGACGGCTGCAGAGCAGACGCGGGCTGCGGAGTTGAGTTTTCGGGCTTGTGGACTCGAAGCGATTCTCGGAGAAGGTTTCGCGGACTGGATTCCACGGGCAGCGCCTTCTCCAGTTACCTGTTTCCTGGGCTTCGCCATTGGTGAGAGCCCAAGTTTGGTCCTCGGTTGGGGCGGCCTGAAACTTTTTCATCCCTTGGGGTTTCTTTCATCAAGTAGGATGGAGATGGGCCGGCTGCTTTCTTGGGAGTGCATCGTTGAACTTGGTTTTGCTTGGGAGGCGCTGACTATGCGTGGGCCGCCGTGTGGGGGCTTTTCCCTTGAAGGAGGAAGGGTGAGTCCGACAGGATTTTCACGCTTTTCCTTCCCTTGGGAGTCCGGAGTGTGGAGATGGTCAGGGGTCTGGGTCTGCGGGAGGCCTCGCGAGGAAAGGACGCAGCGCTGAGATTCCTCTAGAAATGTGACGGAGTTTTTGGCCAACTCCGTGTCCAACAGATAGGTGCTCTCTGTACCTCGTGAATAGGTACATGGGAGAAGTATGAAGTTGGGCCATTCATTTTTGGTGAAGTCATCTCGAGAAATTTTGTTTTCACAGTATTTTGGTTTGGAGTATGTTTTGGCGCGTCCGTGAATCAGAGCAGATGAACGTAGTTACGGAGCTTCACGTGTAGGCCCTGAAGGAGGGTTTGGGAAGCTAGACCTTTCCCCATTTTACCCGTGGAAAGTATTCTTCTCAGGTCTCCTTAATGGGATCAGGTCTGAGAAATTAGCTGATTACATTTCTGAGGTAGCATTGCATTTATGGCATTCATAAAATAATTTCTAGGTTCGAACTGTCTCTATAATTTCCTGATTACCATACAATCACTAAAACATAGCAGGGTATCTTCACAAACCATAAATTAACATGATTACACATCACAAATTCTAACATGCACTGTAGCTTTTCCCTGTGTCTTTGTGTATCTGTCTTCTAGATGGTTGGGTTAATTGAATTTTTACAAAACTCAGCACCATGCCATGCTCCGCTCCGTCTGCCTGTGATGCAAAGTGTGTCAGTTCTCTTAAATTCGAGTCTGATGATGGCCAGTTATTTAAATTTCTGGTTGCATTTGCGGCGCTTCTATTCTGCAGTTAATTGATACCTAACGATTTGGTTTTAATGACAAGAAAGAGCATTGCTCATCCACCATTTCCCTATTTTAACAATGTACTTTGTGCGCCAGACCTGTTCAGATTGCACCACTCTGTGGACAGAAGCTGTTCTCAGACAGTGGTGCTGATGAAGGCTGAGTGACGTTGGGATTCCCCGGGTCTGGCTGATAGATGTCACTGTAAAACATGGGAAAAGCTCTGCTGGGAGCTGTCTTATTAGGGAACACGAAAGCTCAACTCCATTGTACTGCAGCATATGTTACTCTGTTCTAGGTCCTGAAACAAAACCTTTGAAGCCATACTATTGTCCAATTTCCCCCATGCTCTATTATATGTAATTCAGAAAGGATTTTGCATTTACCCCAAATCATGAGTTGTGAATCGTGTACTATACATGGTGGTAATTGATACAAAAGGGAGAGTAGTTGGCAATGACTCCTAGGTTTGGGGGTGTTACTGGATTAGCAATGGAGTTTTGTGTTTTGACTAGAAATAAATGTCAGAGTTCAGGGATAAAGTTCTTATAGGCATCCAGAGGATGTTTGGAAATGGAATATTCATGTTGTGGGGAGAAATACTATTCTGTTTTTGTGCTTCTAAGGGGAAAACCTTCAGGAGGATAGTTTTGCCCTTTTGTTTGCGAAAAGAAATACATAGAAAACTGGCATGCTAAGCAAAGCAGGTTTTTTTTTTTCCCCCAATGAACTGGAATTCTCCCTGCATATAATTGAGTAGATTAAGAAATCATGAAGTTACTGCTCCAGGTTTGTGTAATGATTGTGTATGTTTGGTGGTGTAAGTGTTCATTACTTCAAGGTAGAATATTGAGTGAAACCTTAAAGGTGAGGACTGATGGAAATCATGCTGAAAGTTTCTCTTGCATTTTTATGAACATAGTAGTTATTATACTGTTGTGGGATAAAAGTAAGGAGTATGGGCTGTTTTGCTTGATCTAATATAAACTCGGTAAACCCATTTTGGAATATTGGGTTTAAAAGAGTGCATGTGAGAATGTGAAAAGTTGTGAAATCTCCCAGTTGGGTGGTTTCTGTTAACAATGTCATTCACAACCTCCCAGGCAAAGGAACATAAATTGGAGAAGATACAGAGAGAACAGGGGCTGATTTGTCCTGGTTGAGCTGGCCCTGTGTGCTGCTGGTGAGATTTCAGGGAGAGTGATGGAGGGGACCGTTCTTATCTAACGACATGAAGCTGCCCTGGGGGTGTGACGGTTGCGTTTCTGCCTGAGCCATGATGCCAGGCTGGAGAGGGAATATAGCAAAGTCATTTTGCGATATCATACCCTGGGGAACAGTTTCCAGCTCTCATGCGCTCAGCTGCAGTGTGTTGTTTCCTACAAGTTGCTTACTAGTGTAGAAACTACACATGCAACAGATTAGCTTTAGGGTTGAGCTAACAGAAGGCTTCCCTGAATTTTTTTCTTTTTTTTTTTTTTTTTTTTTTAACCCCATCCAAGATAAACTCCGAGCAGTGTCTGTATAAAAAGTTCTGTCCGGAAAAATGATCTTTTGAAACAAACTGTTTAGTGTATTTTAGAAGACAACACAGAATTTCATAGCTCGTTTGCTTTTTATTTGAAGTTTGTATAAATTATATACAATTCTTGTAGTTATTTAAATGCTTCCTGGTCTTTGCTTTTGCTCTTGCTCACTGAACAAGCTAAGAAATATTTTTAGGTTTTATATTAATTGGAATGCAAACTAAATTGCTGTTCAATTAAATTTCTGTTATTCAAACAAATCATTGGTTGATGCACTACGACTTTACTTTTCAAAGCACTGCAGTTATACTAGGCAGAAAATCCTTTCTAAAACGGAGTAAAAGTACTGGTGTTGAACAACCTCTATAATTGGGCCATGAAGATTTGTACATTGTCGTCTTTCAAGCCAAAGTAAATATTCGGTATATCTTGTAATACTGGAATGTATTGATAACATAAGCATGTTTATCAAATATTTATGATAAATGGCATTTACCTTTTTTAATATCCTCAATAACTATTTAATAAAGTGAGCTGACCTTATGGTGTTATGAAAATGACAAATGCTGCGGGGATTTTTCAGCCAGCACTGAAAAAAATAATTCTTAATAAAAGCTATATTAAGTAAGTAGCAATAGGAACAGATACAGCTTGGCTGCTTGTGTTTCATAAATACACATGTAAATTTAATCTCCCAAGTGTTTGTGACTGCTCTCTTTAAACTGTATAAATCTTACTGTTAAAAATCTGTACTCAAAACACTTCTTTCTGTCGAGGAGAGAAACTGTATATGTACTTATTTCTATTTATGATAAAAAAAAAAGGACCAAGATCACTCATTTGGAAAAACAACTTCTTGAAATAAAAATGTTTTAAAAGGGGAATTTAAGTATCTGAAGTGGAATATTTTATAAGCACTAGAGATAGTTCTCATAAGTTGTGGGAGATCTGTAAATCCTCGGAATCTAGGAAAAGTTTTACCATATGTCCTAATGTATTAGGTAAGATGGGGAAGCTTAAACAGCACCAAGGGGCGAAACGATGAGCTGTCCTTCTGCTGGCCTGTGTATTTATAGCAAATGAGAGCAAAAGACGTGATTGGGCAGGTTACTGCCTTCGTCAAATGTAATCTATTCATTGTTCAGGGAATCTCCTTTTCTTTGAAGCTCATTTTCCTATTTTTTTTCCTTAATTATAAACATAACTTTAAAAAAAAAACATATTTTTAAATATCCGTGACAATTTATGAATTGGCCTTATGTCCAAAGACCTTGAAACTCTCACCTGCCCTTAGTACTTCATAATACTTAAGTTCTTGGTTTGGTTGTTTTTGATATGCTTAAATAATCTGAAAAGCTTCTCTTTACAGATCGGTCTTACTGAAAGAGTATTTTGATTGGCCTTATAGAAATAAATGATAATAATGAAAACAAAAAACATGATGAAAAACAGTGGTAGGCATTCATTGACCATTACATTCATTAAAAGTAAATAATGAAAAAGTATATGATGAAAACTAAAGGTAAAAAATTAGGGTTCCTATGACTCATGCAATTTGTTGCCAAAAACAATAGCGTAACATGCCTTAGTCAAAGTTTTCATGAGGAAGTGATAACTCCTTTGTATGTTTCTTATTTTTAAATATCAGAAATGACTTTTGTGGACAGTTTTCCATCCATATGAGAATGTTCTAACTTTGTGCATGCACATGTTACTCTGTGCTCTGATGTAATAAAACTTAAGTTAAAATTAACATTATGAAAGATCATATGACCTAGCTTCCCCAAATATGGGTCACTTCGTAACATATAACAAGTGATGAGTGATACATTCTGCCATACTTTTAAATCCAAAGCCGAGTGATTTGAGAATTTACAGAATACAGACTTAAGGCTTACTAGCTTGAGGTAAATACTAATTGAGAGGCTGTGTTTTCGTATTGCTTAGTGCCGTGATGTGCTTGAGGCAAGCCTTTAAACAGGAGGCAAGCCTAGCTCTCTGTCCCCAAATGATCCATACAGGTTGAAGTAGAGAAAATAAGAGAAATCTTGGTGAAATTGAAAGCTTAAAATGGGTTGACTCATCTCTGCTTGGCATAGATCCAATTTTTAGGGAAAAATTCCCCCCACTTTAGACTTGCCATCAAGGAATCCTAGAGAGAGATACAAACGTGGTAATTTACATTATTATTATTATTATTATTATTTTAGTCCTTAAGAGAACCAGGATATTTTTCCTTATGGAAAACCGTTTCTGTGCAAACTATGTCCTAACCTTGGTTCACCCCATTAGGACCTAGTAAAATTTTTATCTTGTTTTTCATAATAACCAAAAAAAAAAAAAAAAAAAAACCCCAATAAAAAATAAAGTTAGTTTACCCACAGCTTGGATGGTACATGGGAGACAGTCCTGCCAGTTCCTACCTGAGGCTCTGTATGTGTACTCCCTTCATCTCTGTTTCCTGTGTGAGGACGCTGCAAGGGAAGGCTTTAGGTAAACAGTGAGGCTCATGGTTGGGTCCTAGTCTGTGAGAGAGTGAAATATAGGATTGCTGCTCATCATTAAATGATTAGCCTTCTCTTGACACCTTGGAATTCGGCTGCCTGGATCCAGATGTGTCAGAAAACCAGTATCTTCGATCACAATACTGTGAATGTAGGTGGTCTTTCTGTGTCTGATAGTCTCCTTTTCTATCTGAGGAAGACACAGTAATCTGCATTGTATCTCAATTTCAGAAGTTTTTCTCCCAAAGCTCAAGGCTCTGGCTTTGGATATCTGCACAGAGTGTTGGGGACTGGAAGAAAACAGCTCAGAGTGGTGCATGATTCTGGAGCTGGTAGCCAGATTTAGGAGGTAGTGCTGGGCCAAGATAACCTGGAGGAGGGAATTGTTTCTTTGCTTTTGGCTCTGCTGTGCCAAAACATGTGAGCCGAACTGAGCCAGCACAAGGGGATATTCCTGACGATGGCACTACAGTCTTGGTGGTGGGCACATCTGGGAGCTCAGAACATGGAGGGGGTGTGAGAAGAGAGGTGAGGCATTGTCTGCTTTGCTAAATTTGGAAAGCTCCAGCAGTAATACTGTCATCCCAAGTGTTTGTCACCAGTCTGGGAATTACCACTGAGGCGAAGGAAGCTAAAAAATTGAGGGCTAACTAAAGCTCTGTGGTTCTAACTACCCCTCACTGAGTTTGCATCTTTCCCCTTCTCTTTGATAAGCATATATTGCTTGGCTGTTATGTGTAGATGAAATACTTATTAA
This sequence comes from Enhydra lutris kenyoni, assembly GCF_002288905.1. Taxonomy (NCBI): domain Eukaryota; kingdom Metazoa; phylum Chordata; class Mammalia; order Carnivora; family Mustelidae; genus Enhydra; species Enhydra lutris. The sequence goes on from NW_019154095.1 coordinate 29,111,088, forward strand.
ATCACTTTAAAAAATGACAGAAGCATCCCAGCTTATTGGATAGTAGCAATCATTGTTCCTTCTTTCAAATTTTGAAAGAAGGGGAAAAAAAAAAAAAACAACCCACAGCCCTTTCTGTTTCTTTTCTTCGGGTCTCTTACTTGGTGAGATGAGTATCTGTAGGAAGTAGCATATAGAGCCGTGTCCTGCCAGGACACTGTTTCTTCCACTCACCACCCAGAGCCCACTTCTGGATCTACTTTTGGGCTTCAGAAAAAGGTGGCTTAATTTCTCAAAACTGGTTTCTCCTCAATTATTTCTGGATAATATTTATTCTGTGTAGTCTATGGCTCCAGCTGGGGGGAAAAATGCCCTTGTTGTGAAGACCGACGAGCACAGAGGGATTTGGGAGTTCATGAATCCCTTTTGCTGTTTGGAGCAGACCCACTCCCACATCACCCCACCTCATTTTGGGTACTAAATCTCAGTACTCAGAGACCGTCTGTTCATCCTTGATCTCCCCCCCCACAGGGGTTTAGCCACCTCAGCTATATAAGGTCTGTTCTTATAACTGAAGCTGAAAAGGCACTGCTTGTATCCCTAAGAAGTAATAAAGAGATTTTAGATGAGTTACTGCCCCCCCCAACCCTATGTTTGACACCCCATCCTCTCTTGGCTAGACTGCAGGTGGGATGGCACATGTCCATTTGGGCTATGATGAATAATGAGCTCCTTTTCCGTGACTGTCTCCGCCAGCCCTGGAGACACTCCGGGCCATGATGTGTTATCAGGGAAGCAGCAGATGCAGTGGCAGCATTTTCCTCCACTGCAGGGAGCATCCTGGTTGCACCTCTGTGCAGAACATGGCAGCTATCTATGAGGAGAAGGATGGCCGTGTTTGTTTCAAATAGAATTTGTCGTTAGACTTTGCCCTTGGGAAGTGATCCTGGCAGTGAGGGCTCTTTGGTGACTGCCAGGATGGAACTGTTCTGCTCAGAGCTGTGGTGCTCCTCCTTGTCCTGTCAGCAGCACAGAAGGGCCACAGCTTTGAAAATTCCCAGGCTCTTTACCTCTTTGCAAGCCCGGATGCCCTTGAGATGCTGTCCCTCCTTTGCATTGGTTCCTGTCCGCCGAGATTGCTTGCATCTTGTTCCCAGGAGTACCAGCAACTTTTCATTCTTTGGAGCAGGAATTTATTAAAAATCCTAGACTTTTGGACTGTAGTCTAATTCTGGTGTGTTTTTTTTTTTTCTTTCCAATTATGGTAACAAAATTTACCATTTTAAACATTTTTTTTTTTTAAAGTGTGCAGTTCAGTGCCATTAAGTGTTCACATAGTTGGGCAACTATCACCACCATCCATCTCTATAACTTCATCTTCCTGAACTGAAACTCCAGAGCCATTAAATAACTCTCTCCTCCCTCCTCTGTGCAGGCCCTGGCAGCTACCATTCCAGTTTTTATCTCCATGAATTTGACTATTCTAAGTGCCTTGTATAAGTGGACTCCTACAGTTTTTGACTTTTTGTGACTGGCTTATTTTACTTGGCATTAATGTCTTTAAGTTTAGTCTGTGTTTTACCATGTGTCAGAATTTCCTTTTTAAGGTTGAATAATGTCCCATTGCATGTATATAGCACATTTTTTTTTTTCATCTGTCGGTAGACCTTGAGGTTGCTTCTACCTTTTGGTTACTGGGAATAAAGCTTCTATCATCATGAACATACAAATAGCTGTTCACGATCTTGTTTTCATTTCTTTTGAGTGTATACCAGAAGTGCAGTTGTCAGATCCCATGGTCATTCTACGTTTAATTTTTCAAGGAACCACCATGTTGTTTTCCATTGCAGTTGTGCCATGTTCCATTCCAGGCAAGGCACAAAGGTTCCAGTTTCTCCATGTGCCCTAAGGTGTGTTGTTTTCTTTCGGTTTGATAACAGCCAACCTAATGGGGGTGAAGTGGTGGTGAACCGTTTTTATATTGTTTTCTGTTCAAAGTTAGTGCCTCTAATTACACTGTCACTAATAAGAAACAAAAGTGCTCAGAAAACCGAGGTGTTCATCTGTTCAACTCTTAATTTACACAGTATTAAACTCCTGAATCTGAAGCCACCAAATTAACAAAATTACCACAGAAAATAACTTAATACAAACCAATAAAAGGTTTAAAGAGTAGACTTGGCCTTTGGTCACCATAAGAATATTATTTGTCTTCATAATTCTCTCAACATCATCTAGAAAGGCTCCTTATCATATTTGGATCAGTATCAAAATCTTTTAATTGATTTTATTTTTCATTGAATGTCTATCTCCCCTTCATTTCCTTGCTCTATTCTGTCCACTGCTCAAAATTTCCTTCTATTAAACTATACTAGAGAACTAGTCCTTCTAAAATACTTTCGTTAGGCCTTTCTCTGCTCAGAAACTTTCAATGGACGTATAGAGTTAACTACAGATTGGATAGTCCCAGTCTTCCTTACTCCAAACCACGCCTAATCTTCCTCAGTTTTACTGTATGAATGTTTTTATCCAGTCTAACTGCTCCACGAAAAGGGCATGCACTTTCCTACTCTGTTTCTCCGTAGGCCATTTCTTCTGCCTTGATCTGCCTCCTCGCTCATTTCTGCCTGTGAAAATTCTGTCTCCTTCAAGGGACAGCTCAGATCCTGCTGCTTCTATGACAGTCCTATTAATGATCCTGTCGGAAATACTCACTGCAGCCTTTGAACACAGCACCTTTTTACTGCATGTTTGATACCTGGTGCCGTTACAAAGTTTCCTTATGTTATCTTTGTTTAAAAAAAAAAAATGATGTTCTAAAAATTTTTGTGTATTGTCTTGCCTCCCTCACTAGACCACAGTATTCTGGTGGGTAGCCTCTTGGGGGATGGCTTGGGGTAGGGGGGTGGTCGTCAACTTATTCACAAGTGCAAAGTGCCCAGCCCCAGAGTCAGGAGAACTGCTTTCCACTTCCAGATTTGCAGTTTCCTACCTGTGTAGTTTGGGTAAGTAAATTTCCCTCTGGCTCCCTGTTCCCTAATATGCAGAACGAGAGGGAAGAACTAAAACGCTCTTCATGGTTCATTCAAAGTGCATCTGGTCCTCATTCAGAAATGACCCAACATACAAACCACTTCTGCTACTGCTCCTAGAGCTTTTCTCTTCCTTTCTTATTTTTGCATTGTTCTAAGGCTAATTATGGAAAAACAATTGTGAAACTTTTAGGCAGTCTGAAAGGGCAGTAGGAGAGCTTAATGAGAGGGAGCCTTCATGCAAGAGTGTCTCCTTGTGATCTCTCAGGACTTTCTGCCTCCACTGCCTTTTTTGACATTTTTGTTACATTGTCTAAAAGAGTAGCTGTTAGTTGTATTCATGAGCCTGTTTTTTGTTTGTTTTTTATTAATTTTTTTCCCCCAGAAGCAAATAACCATTGTCTCTTCAGGCTTGTCTTTGAAATTATAAAGTATGGTTAACAGATAAATCCATGTTTTTAGAGCAAGAAAGTTCAGTCATTTGTTTCAGTAAAATGAAAATGAATGATTTGAAGTATGTTTTATTGTGAATTTTAATTTATTTTAAAATGTACATCTGGCACTGTTTTAGGTTCTAATAATGAACACTGTTGTGGGGATGGATGTGGCCAGTGCCAAGAGATGGGGAAGCTTGTTTTCAGCAGGATGGCAGCCCTTTTGGTGATGGTGGGGAGAGCATTCCCACCTTGATGCAGGGTCCGGGGAAGAGACTTTCTCAGCTTATGATGCTTGGGGTTTGGGCAAGAAAATAATCTTAGTTCTTTTATGAGTAGAACAAGCAATGCAGAAACAAGTTGTCAAATGAGGAGTAATTTGATCTGACTTTTTAAATTACTGCAGGAAGAGGCTTTGGCAGTTGCCACAGGGGCCGGGCAGGGCAGCACTGAGCTATATCCAGTTTTTTTCCCCTCTTCAGTTTGTCCTCCCTGAACCCCTGGTGAATTCATATACTCTAGCAGACCCAATGCTGCTTATAAATTGTGGCTCCGAAATCCACATCTCTAGCCTATACCCAATTTTTGGCTCCAGATCCATGGATCCATTTACTTACCTGATAATCTACCCAAATGTCCCTATATATCTATATACAACATATTAAATGGTGTCTCATCCTCTTCCCTGCCAATCCATGTGCAAATCTGTGTTCTAATTGTGCAGTTACTACCACTACTATTACGATCACTCTTATTATCAGTGACTTTCTGGATTAACAGCTGCTTCTGTGCCAGAGCCCCAGGCGCTGATCTGAATTCCTGTAACCACTCACTGAATGAGAGCATCATTTTCTTCTTGGTTCCTCCCAACCAGGAGCCTCTCTTTCTGCTGCCTATCAGTTTGGGAGATTCTGGATACTTTAACAAGATCTCCTTTCTCCCGTCCACCCCCAACTTCATTGTCTGTAGTGACTCCCGTTCTTACTCTAAGCAACAACCTCTTTGCTCATGGGTTCTCTTCTTAAATTCCTTCTCTGTGCTGTTGGCAGAGTGATCTTTCTGATACAGAAAAGATCCTACTACATCCTTGCATAAGCCTCTTCGGTCACCACCCAGATAAAATCCAGACTCCTGAGAATGGCATATAAGGCCTTCCAGCTTTTGTCCAAGTAGTCTTTTCCAGTTCCTCCTTGTGCCTGGAACCCTGTGCCACATTGCTGGCCTTGCTCCATGTGCTCCAAGTGGCTTTAGGTCTCTGTGCACGGATGTATGATATTCCCCTCTCCCAGAATGATCTGCTTCTCTGCCTACCTTTTGCTGCCTTTGCTACCTGTCATTCTAGACCAGATCCTTCAGTGGGAGAATGGTTAAACAAGGTATAATGACTTAGGGATATGTTCACAGTATATTGTCAAGTGGAAAAAGTATGTTATTTTACAATATGTGTATGTTTACTTTTGTGTGTGTGTGCGTGTGTGTATGATTGCTTTTATCTGTTCTCTCTTTACCTCCTCTGTCTCTTTATCTTGTGTGTGCGTCTAAAGAGAAGTGAAAGCCTGCAAAGTTACATAACGGAAGGCTATGTAACAGTTGGGCATTGGACTTACTGATGGTTAGAATTTTCTTCATTTTGTTTTTCTATTTCTAAAGTTCCTAGAATCAAAGTGTATTACTTTTAACAAGGAAAAGCAATAAATGCTGTTCTTCATACTGATTTATAACAAGGACTGTGCCTTATTTAAGGATTTTTGCCCCTCGAGAACATTACCTTCCTCATAGTAGATGTATTTTTTAGGGTAGGCTGACTGCTGTAAGAAATGGTATCCCAAATATATAATGGTTCAGATGCAATAGTTTATATCTGCCCCATGTGTGGACATGGTACGAGATGTTCTAGTCTTGTGCTACTACCTGGGACATGGCTGAACCTCCCTTGAGACCAAATTGGTTGAAACAGGCAGTGTTCCAGTTTGTAATGGTCATTTTATCTTTAATAGCTTGGATATCTGAAAAGCAGAAATCTTTGTCTTTTGCCTCATTGCAGTGGGAGTGCCCAGTCGGTATGTGTGGAGTGATTATACCAGCCATCCATGTTTACTGTTGATAAATAGGGTGGATATTAACTACATGTTCTTCCTTGAGCTCAACTTAGCATTTTGTAGGTTAGTTTTCCAGTAAATCTTTAAAGTTTAACGCTCACTAGGTCTGGTTTCATTCAGTATCTTTGAAAATGCAGAGGGTGAGGCCATATTGACTATGTCTTTCACTAGCATGTCAGGATGCCTTTTAGAGCTCCGTGTTTAACAAATCATTTTGATATAGGGACCATTGGAGAGATGCTCTCAGGCTTTATCACTGCTGACTTAATTGGGTTTCATGATGCACATTTCTTCTTAGTAGGATAAATTAAAATGGCTGATAAAACTGCCCGTAAAAGCAAAATTGTTAGGTTAAACCTGCCTGGTGTATTAAATGTATTGATGAGTACTCTTCCACCATTTTTAATCACTTTTATTAACTTTTCAGTAGTTTTATTTCCAGTAACTTGCTAAATAACTGTCATTATGTACTCAGTAATATTTCTCTTTAAAATACTATAGGAAAGTCCATGAAAATGATTGAGGTGCCAATATCATCCACTTACTTCCTGAATGTAAGAATGGTTGGTGATTTTATGATTAGCTGGGTGTATGCTTGTGCTTCCTCTGGGTAGCCCAGGGTGGGAAAAGGAACCGATTCATAACAGGTGAGTAGAGAGACAAGAATGAATGCTTTTGAGGCTGTGTAAAATAATTAGTCTTTTGGGCATCCATATCATGCATGTTATTGTTAGTCTCTCTTTAAAAATCTTTTTTTTTTTTTAATCAAATACTAAGAAGATAAAGAAGATGCTTAAGAATTGTGTGAAGTATAAAGAATACTGATACATTTATTATGTCCTTCTTCAGTCTCCTTTGCCATGGGCCATTTGGCTTTGTAGAGTTTGAGTTCCTGGTGACTGGAGTAGCTGGGAAACATCTCTTACTGCAGGTCAATTTGGGGACATGTCTGTTGGTGAAAATGGATTCGAGATTTATCATTAATTTGCCCCTTATCTTTTGCAGTCAGTTTGTATGGCCCCGAATCCTCTTCTGTCCTCTTAGATGTAGGGACTCCTGACCTGTGAGAGAAACCGTAGAGGCCATTCAGAAGATGTTGCTTAAATAAATTATGAGAATCATGAGCTCACGAAGTCACTGTAGGTAACCAATAGAAAAATAGAAACAGTGTGTACTTCATGAATTTACATATTCAATAAATATTTATTTGGCATGTTATTTGCTAGTCTCTATACTGATGTCGGGATCACGGTGATGAAATGAGACTTGGCTCTTTTCAAGGCAACAGGGTAGAAAGAATAGTTACACAAAAACTTGTAGGGTAGGTATTTACAATGGCACTAAGCTTTATAAGGGAAAAATTCAAGATACTATGTGAACGTATAACAGAAAAATGTTTTAGTTTGAAAGTTACAGGAAGGACTCCTTGAGAATGAGGCTTTTCTAAAGGGGGTAAGGAGGAGGAGGGGGGAAGGTCATGTCCAGTTCCTGAAGCCGGGATGAGGGGCCAGAGAGAGGAGAATCTGTGCAAATGAGGGAAGGATGAGATCTGAGAGATCAGGAGAAAACTATGACCATATCTGGATTTTTAAGGATTCTGGACTTTGTCCTAAAAATCTAGGAAACCACTGCAGGATTTTTAAGCCCAGGGGTTGTAAGATTTCCATTTTTAAAATATCACAAGTGGCTGTTGTGGCCTGGAGGGGACCTAGGGTTCCTGCAGGAGGCTCAGTGGGGCTGCAAGGAAGATTAGGATGTAGGCTTGCAGTAGAATGGGAGCAATAGGCTGCAGAGAAGCAAATGGGTTTGAGCCTACCTCAGAGACCTCTTTTAGTCCGGCTTATAAGGAGATTGCTTGTAGAAGGAGTGGGGTGGGGGGGAGGATGGCCCCTGGGTTTTTGGCATGGGGAGTATTGCAGGCAAAGGAGTATTCTGTTCCTTGTGTTTTTGATGCATCCCAGTGGAAATGCCAGGTAAGCACCTGGAGGGATGGAGCTCACACGAGCAGTCTGGGCTGGCTCTCTGAAGGGGGGGTGGGGGGTTGGACAGGGACATGCTTATTTCTGTCTCCATGAGAGTAGGTACACTTGCTTAGCGAAGAGTGGGTAGAGGGTGAGGGAGGGTGAGTAGACAAGGAGTCATGAGGAAGAGCAACCTTTAAAGAGGAGACAGCAGTGACAGGAAAGGAGCCGCCAGGTAAGTGAAAGGAAGGCCTAAAAGGGATTCAGGTTGGAAAAAGTGTCGGAATCTGTCATCTGTGTCTGAGTCTCTAAAAAAGTGTTTGGGAGAATGGGTAAGGGAGGGCCCAAAGCAGCATTGCTTGAGTGCTGACCACTGCCAAACATTGCATTTAAAAATGTGTATTGTTAGTAGCAGCACGGAGGCCTGGAGACCTTCTAAAGCAGTTCTGGCCAGGTGCCTGGGTGAGCCCAGACAGGGGTGGGCTGAAGTCCTCTGACCAACCTTTGGATTATGAAGATTGAGTTTTCGTACTACTTTTATTTGTTTACACAAGCAGGAAGCCATTTTAACAACTCTGATCTTTTTTTTATTTTTCCCATGGAGTTGGGAAGAATGACTATTTGAGAGATATAATGGGTAGTTTGTGCAAAGATATGATTAAACAAATCAAATTAAGTTAAATATAGTGTTACTAAAATGTTGCTGAAGGTCACCCTTTTATTAGTGTTTTTGCCCTCAGATAAGAATCTTTCCTGTGTACCTTGGAAGCCACTTCAGTGACAAATTGTTGTTCAGATTTTTCTTGACACTGACTTGAGAACTAACTACTGTCTGTACAGTAGTACCCGGGTCCTATGGGAATTTAATGCATCATCACATCAGTACTTGTGAAGTGACATCTATCGATCTAATTTAAAAAAATATTTGAGTCAAGAAGGTCCTTGGACTGTGTGTTAGGGTGACAGAGAGCTACCTTTGTCTGAAGCTATGACTGAGCATTTTAATGCACAGTAGTCAAGAAATGCCAAGTTATTATTCTGACAGTAACTGAATGCATTTCTCTGCCCTTCCACATACAGTCTTCTTATTGTCTAGTCAGCTGCTGAATCGATAAATTCATAGCAATATTTGCATAAGGAGTTTGAACCATCATGGGAAGAATAGTTTTGAATTTCCTGTTTTCATTTGTTTCCTTTCTGTGCAATAGTGGTGTTTTTGTGCCCTGATTTTTATATTGGGTGTTCCTAACTGTAATGCAGTGTGAATAAGCTGGGACTCCCATTTATGGAAACCATACATTGTAAATCGGAGGAGGTCGGGAAAACTCTGAAAAGGAAATCTCCAAAACATAGGAAGCAAAGCTCAGAATCCTCTGACCTTAGCAGATTCTCAGTCCAGTTCATCTCGGAGAACCGTGGATGGAGTTTTGGACCAGACGTTCTGATCTTGGACAGGCTAGTGGTTTGTAAACATGGTTTGCAGACTAGAATATGGAGATCCCTGGTCTAGACTCCTGGAGAGAGTAACTCCGTTGGTCCAGAGGGTGTGTCCTGAGAATCTGCATTTTTAGAACTCTCTCCAGGTGATTTTGGTGTGTGCTTAGGTTTGGAAACCCCAAGACCCTGCGGTCACTAAGGATTCTTCAGTTACTAAAGTTGAGGATGCTCTGGAAAATCAGAAGATGGGTAAGGAAAGAGAGAGTGAGAGCTTACTGAGTTTCTATTATGTGCCTAACATATTTTGCCTCCTTTATTCCTTAGCACCAAGGTATGTCATTTTATTCCAATTTTAACCCAAGATTCAAAAAGGTTTACAGAACTTTAAAGGTCACACAGCTGCTGAGAGGCCTTTATTTGCATTCAGGTCATTTGATTTCCTCTGTTAGAACCATGACAAGGTTCAGAACAGTGCAGCCTGATAGAATGCTAGTTTCACCGTCCCTTGAGGGAGGCTGTCTTGTCCTGTCTGTCATAGTGGGCGCCCAGTGCTACCAGTAAACATTCCTGTTGATCTTTAAAGAGTTTATGTGTGAGTGATTGGGTAGGGAGGACTGGAGGTGTTTTGAGAGTATTGAAGTCAGACCTGCTTGGACAAGACGAGGTCTTCAACAGCCTGCAACGAACAAGCCAGGCGTCTCCATGTCTAGAGATGACACTGTGACTCTAAAAGGTCTGTGTTAACCAGTTTGTTGTCTTAAGGAGGAAATGACACACTTGAATACGAATAGTTCGTCAGGAAGGGAATGAAACACAGTGAGGTCCAGTCAGGGAAGAGCTGGAGCCTGGAGTGGACTTAGCATTACTGCCCAAGGGTCAGGACTTGGCTTCTAGATCTACCTGTGGCCCTTGTGACCTTGGGAACATTGCTCGATGTTTCCTGAACTTGATATAAAATGAGAATAATGTTTCTCTTAGAGATGAATGAACGTGGGCTGAGATAATGTGTGTGTAGCACGTAGGTTCATAGTAAGTGTCTTACATGTCCATTGGGAGAGTTAAAAAGTAGTCCTCAGGGACCAGCTTGGGGCAACAAGTGTACAGTCCAGCTGCGGACATGGAAGGAAGTAGCGGTAGAGGCGGACCGACCTAAGGACGAGCATCACCTGCGTGAGTGCCGTGCCATCCATTCTTAGGAATTCATATTCTCCCCGTCTGGGTGCCAGAGGTCCTTTAACTCCAGGTGTGGAGGGCAGATTGGGAGCATCATACCAGCCAGGTGCTCGTTAGGACTGCAAGTCCCCCGAGTCCTCACTGGATCTGCTGCTGTCCAGGCGTTTGTGACTGTTCTCCGGAGCAGGAGCAGTCCCGCCTCAACAGGCAGCTTCCCTGGGGTGTGCATCGTTTCTGGGGAATTAGCTGGCCAGACAGGAGGATCTGTTCAGGCTCAGTTGGGCTGGTTCTGCAGCAGGGGTGCTTTCTGCAAAATGCTGGGTATGATGGTGGCGGAGGCCGGTGAAAGACCTAGTGAAGAGAGAGAGAGAGAAACATCCTTCCTTAAAAAGTTAAATGACCACATTCCCTTTCTAGATGGGCTCTGGGACACGGCTCCGAGAAAGAGCAGTTGTGAAACCCCAAGTAAGGGAATCCTGAGACGAGCAGCTGGGTAGCGGGGGAGCGGATGATAGAGTGGCAAGGGGGTGAGTGTGCGGTTTGCAGCTCCCACAGGGAGGAGGGCAGATGTCCTCTCTGCACCTCATGCTAAGCCCTGAGCCTAAGCAGCAGCAGATTGGGGCAGATGCCCTTGGGCAGGGGAATGGAGAGGGCCCTGTTCCCTGCATGACCCTGAAGGAACTTTCCAGTACATGCAAAGAGAAAAACCAGTCTGCCAGACCCCACTTGCCTAACTGGAGTGCAGAGTAGCTGCTCATATGTTTCGGGCTCAGGGCTTTGAGAAGGTGGCCCATCTTGCTGTGTGCTCTGTGGAACCAGGCTGAGAGCAGAGTTTTTGCATTTGGAATATCTTAGGGGAATTGAGCAAGATGAAAACCAACATTTTTGTGGTTACAAAAAATGGACATAATGCTGCTTCCTGTCCTCCCTCTAATGATTTGAGCTTGTTTAGTGTGCTCATTCTGTGCTAAGCCCTTACAGTTTACTGTTTCCCTAAATCTTGATGCCAACATGTTGGTTAGTTATTATTATACCCATTTTACAGATGAAAACTGTCTCAGAGTAGTTACGATATTTGCCAAAGACACACAACTTAATAAGCGGTGAAACTGATTCAGAACTAATTCAGGTTTCTTAGAAAGTTTCCTTATTTACTAAATGCAGGCTTTCTACCTTAGTTATTGGGGAAAAAATGAAAGGCAACGTATATGACAACCATTATAATGTAAGTAATAAAAGCAATAGTATTTACTCCTGCTCTCCCTTATTCAGTAAGTACTTATTGATTATTTACCGCATCTGGTATGCTACAATTATGCTGTGGGATGTGGAGAAGTTGGAAGAAAGGAGAGATGTTTGCATAACCGGAGTGGAGACATCACCTGTCACAAGTGTTCAGACCTTTGAATTTCTCCCAAGAAGGAGAAAGCAGCTCTCCTGGGGGGCATACCAGGAAAAACAAAAATGAAAACAAACAGAAAACCCAAAAAACTCTAGGGAGGATATTAATTTAAGATGGTGCTTTTTGGATAGACAGGATTGTGTTTCTTTTTGTGTTTGCAGAGTGTGTTATAAACCATGTGCAGAAGCATGTTGCATGTATTTGTCTTGGGTTAGAAAAATAATTAGAACAGGGAGCATCTTATCAGTACTAGACATTTGTCCCTTCTTTGGGTAACTTCTGTACTAACAAATCTAGGCCCACCTGCCATTAGAGTTTAATTAAACTTCCTCATGAAAAAACCTCATCAAATGGGGGAGAGGTTATTTCTGTGTTCTTACACGTTTTCATTAAAAAAAAAAAAAATTAACACTTTTCCTTGGAAGAAAAGTAATTTCTGTTCTAGTAGGAGAAAACTAGAATAACACCCTGGCTTAAATTCTATTATCGGGAAACATGCCTTTTAAAATTTTTTTAATCTTGAGGCAAGGTTTTTTCCATATACCATTGGGAATCCGTTCTGATATAGTTGTTTTCTATGATATTATTTAGCCATCATTCATTCTTTTAAATTCATGTCTCTAGTCTCATTTATAATTGTTTTTACGTTTTTTTTTTTTTTTTTTTTTTACTAACATTTAATAGCAACCACCCATTAAACCTGCTGTGGTACCCAAGTATATTATAAATTTATCTGACGTGTTATTGCTCCTGGATTATAAGCTGGGAAATAATTACAAAACTTGTTTTTGTTGTAATGCTATTATAATGATGATTTAGCATTTCCCCAAACAGTTTATGTAATTTGGTCCTTTTCTTCATTTGTGTCTTTATTTGCTGGACAGGATATTTTCAAAGTTATATTTAAAAGGAATAAACTCTCAGAGCTCTTGATTTGAGAAATCCTTGTACAATATTGTATTCTATTTAGTTCTCAGTTAATTCTTAGCAGATCAAAGGAATTTCTTGGCCACTCCCAGTGGTCTGACTGAATTTTATCTGTCTTAATGAAGGTAATTAAGGTTCCTCAGAGTACCAGGCTCTGGTCCTGGCCCTAAGTGAATGAGTTCCCACCAGGATCTTGGAGGAGAAGTGTAGGCAACACTGCATGAATTTCTAAAATTTCAACCTTCTATTTCAATAGCTTCTGCCTAAGGTAGTTCCTGTAGTGTGGGGGCCGACTTAGGTCTGCATAGCCTATAGGTGGCAATATTTCAGGGAAGTATGGGTCTTTCTTTTTCAAACTCAGAGGATTCTTTGGATTCTTGTGTCATTCGTTCCACATGCATTGCAACATTTTTTTTTTTTTTAGAAAGGTAGGGATGAAGCAAATGCTTCTCCAATCAGACAACCAGCATGTTCACTGTATCGCTGATTTCCGTTGATAGTTTTACAGCACATAGGACTTTATACAATGCTATTAGTTAAATATGTTCTGACCTTTTCTAAGCAGTGTCCTATGGATGTCCAGTTTTAAATTCTCAACAAAACATTAAAAGTCAACGAAATTGGCTTCAGCATAGCACTGCTTCTGCTCTCCATATTCATAGTCATTTATTCAACAAATATGCCTGAGCCCTTATTATGAGCCAAATGCTGTGCTATGAATATGTGCTGAATAAGAACCTTACCATTGTGAGGCATATTTGTATTTTACAGTCTGTCAGCTCAGCCTCTCTGAAAGGCCATCTTTCCCGAAGAGATTGCTGAAATTAAAAGGAAAAGGAGTCATCCTGGGATTTAACTTGCGTTCCAATCTGTGTCTTTTCCCGACCACACAATGGACCCTAGGGAGAAGAGGGAACAACAAGAAAATACATTCCTAGAGCAAATGACTTTCCAATACAGGATGTGGGCTGGCACTTCAGGCTCAATGAAGCCACAAAGTTATGTTGTACAGTCGGTGGGCTGGAGCAGGGAATTTGGGGGCACTGGGGAAGTTCCCAGTTTTACAATATCAAGAGCTCTATTTGGCATTTAAGCACTTTTATCCATAATTAAATAAATTATTTATACAGGTTGATATTTTGCAGCTAAGAATGAGCTTTCAAAACAGAAACAAAAAACAAAACCAAAAACAAACCATGTCTCCGTGAATGAAGGGCTTCCTGAAAATGTTATGGGAGGTTTTAATGACCTCAGCACATGTGGTGTCTAGCGTAGTTTCAAAAAGACAAGAAGACAAATGTTGACACCTCTGTGTTTTCATGCCTCCCCATTCACCTGCCATTCTTGCCTTCCTGTGTCCCCCTTCTGTCCATTTCTAGCTCTTACTTGGTCTACAAATGCCTAATTGCTTTAATGTGCCAGGGCCTGGTTCTAGAAGATAGAGGCAATGGTAGATAAGTAAATTCTCTATCTTTTCAGACCTCGCCCAGCTACCACCGTTGTAATAGGTGTTAACAGAACTTCTGTACACACCTAGTTTGCCCGTGTCTAACTGCGTCAGGTAACTGCACGAAGCCCTCCTCAGTTAGACCTTCTCATTATTGGGGTAGAATGTGTTTATGAATGTTAGAAACACAGGTCTGAGAAATAAAATATATCAAGAGTTCATTGTCGGTATGCAGGAAGAGAAAATAAGGGACTTCCTTGGGTTCCTTTCTTCACCATTCTCCTTGCAAACTTCTCCCATGTTAGGAGTTGGTCACATGATTGATCCAGTCTGTCCTTCATTGAGCCATGTGTCATATTAGGTCTTCTTTCCGTGCTGTGGCCAAGTATGGGAGGGCTTGTGTTCTCAGGGCTGGCTTGACCTCCTCCTTGTCTGCTATGCTTGGCAGGCTTTCTCGCCTTACTTGTTCCCCGTGTGCATGGGACACTGGGCAATGCTCAGGGGTCTGTGCTGTGCTTTGTGATGCTGATTTGCTGGAGGAGCTATTAGTCTGTTCCACAGACCCATGATAGATTGGATTGGAGAAAGTAGGAAATCTCCAAAGGCCTTTGTGGCTAAGCTTTGTACCCAGGCACCAGAGGAGCTCTGGTTTTGGAAGTAGGTGTTTGGCACTTGTCTAACTACTCACAAAAATGATGCTGATGATTTTGTGTTTATTTCCCTTAGGGAACTCCAGAGAGGAAGGGAGACTGAGAATCTATATCCTTCTCCCCACCAACAAGCCACCAGGACAGTCCTAGGAGGGTCCAGTATTATTACCTTTACTATTTGTTTGGTACCCATTTTGCAGTTAGTGGTGGATGATGGTGTATTTGCGCTTATTTTCTTGGCTAGGTTATGGGTGGGAGATTGAAGGTCACAATTCTGTGGGCCTCTGACAGCACCTACTATAGTATTTTACATAAAGCCTGACTTACTGAACTCCGCCCCCCCCACCACATGTGAAAGACTTATGTAACAGCTTGTCTAGTAGTCAGGAGCAGGATTTTATGGGACGGAGGGCAGGGATTTTGTACAGTTATTGGGCAAGCATGTAGGTTGTAGCACACTTTGGAAAGTTTCTTACCTACTCAGAAGTTCTGGTCTGTTTCTTCTGGTGGGTAGTTTTCTTGTCTCATTTTCCCATCTCTTCTATTTTTGGAGCTAGAAATCAGGAGAAGAGGGGTGCCATAGGTTGATGTGGGGAAAAAATAGAGCAAGCAAAGAAAACAGGTAGATGTACTTGACTTTGTTTATTTCATTCACAACTCAAAGCCTGATGAGGAGAATATGGTTTTTCCCTATAAAATAATTACTAAGATTTTCTGGTTGATCAGCTGAGAGAAAAGACAGGGAGAAAGGTTTTATTCTTTTGCAGTGTTGTAGACATTTGTCATTTTTGACTGTCTAGCACCTGCCTTCTCCCTACCCACCCTCTTTCCTCATACTTCCCTTCCTCCCCTCTCCAACAGAAAGAAGCAGCCGCCAGTAAGTCCCTCGCAGCGTGGACTTCACGCTACTGGGAATTGTCCTAAAAGAAAGAGGTAATCAATAATTATACCTTTCTACTCCAAAATTTTTAGGCTTGTTTAAAGAAAAGATGATTTAGGGGCATCTGGGTGGCTCAGTGGGTTAAAGCCTGTGCCTTCGGCTCAGATCATGATCCCAGGGTCCTGGGATCGAGCCCCACATCGGGCTCTCTGCTCGGCAGGGAGCCTGCTTCCCCCTCTCTCTATGCCTGCCACTCTGCCTACTTGTGATCTCTGTCTGTCAAATAAATAATAAATAAAATCTTAAAAAAAAAAAAAGATGATTTAAATCAGTGGTGAAGGGATTAACTGGTGTAGGGAAGCAGTGGATACCCGTGCACAGAGAGGGAAAAGGTTGACGTTGTGTGAGAGAGAAAGTATAACTGATAGTGAAAAGTTGCTCAGAACCTGGCTGGGAAGTTATTCAGAGTCAGGTGGAGAGATTGTTCTATCAGTTCATTGAGATTTCTTCTTGTAGGGACGTCTGTGTAGCTCAGTTGGTTAAGTGTCTACCTTTGACTCAGGTCATGATCCCAGGGTTCGGGGATGGAGTCCTGAGTTGGGCTCCTTGCTTCTCCCTCTTACCTGCTGCTACCCCTACTTGTGTGCGTGCTTACTCTCTATCTCTCTCTCTCTCTCTCCCTGACAAATAAATAAAAATCTTCAAAATCTCTTTTTTTCATCTCATAGTAGTCTTCATGATCTGGTTTTGTAACTTTCCCTCTTTAACCTCTAAAATAATTTAATAGTATGTTTTAATTTAACATTATAATGAGGGAAAAAATGAAGTGTTTATTAGATTGGGGGGGCAGCTGGGAAGACCCAAAAGGGTGATGGAACCATGAGGAGCAGGGATGGTGGTTGATTTGCAAAATCAGGTGTGGTATTTCTTAAGTTCTTTTGGAACGAAAAAAAGAACAAGCCCCGAGGCGCCTCGGTGGCTCAGTAGGTTAAAGCCTCTGCCTTCGGCTCAGGTCATGATCCCAGGGTCCTGGGATCGAGCCCCGCATCAGGCTCTCTGCTCGGCAGGGAGCCTGCTTCCCCCTCCCTCTCTCTCTGCCTGCCTCTCTGCCTACTTGTGATCTCTGTCTGTCAAATAAATAAATAAAATCTTTAAAAAAAAAAAAAAAGAACAAGCCCCAGTGAACTGGCAAAACTCAGTAGAATATGAATTAAGGTCACAGGCTCTATGCTCGTAACTATGGTGGATAAAGACATACAAAAAGCATGGTCTATGGCCAGTGGGTTTAGAGTCTCATTATGAAGGTATCTGGGCCTTGGGAAATAGATATGCTACAAGATTACTTTTGGCAAAATGTCAAAGGAGCAAGTCATGGATAAATGATACAAGTATTCAGAGGAAGTAGAGCTCATTTCCACCTGAAAGGGACAGAACAGGCTTTTTTTAGAGGGGTCTGGTTGGAAGTGGACCTTCAATGGTGAGTGGTGTCAAAAACCAGAGCTGGACAGTAGTCAAAGTGGTAAAAACAGGTTTTATTCAGGACAGCTCAATAGGGAAAAGAGACCTCGGCATAGAACTGGACTTAGTTCTCAAGACAGCATGGGCAAGTGGGGATTTATAGCCAGAAGCAGGTTTATGGACAGTGGTTAGAAAGTTACTCAGATGAAACATAGGCATGAGGGGGATTCTGGTCTGTCTAAACTGCCCTAACTGGATTCTTGCTTAAGACAGGCCAGGATGCGGGCACCTGGGTGGCTCAGTGGGTTAAAGCCTGTGCCTTCGGCTCAGGTCACGATCTTAGGGTCCTGGGATCCAGTCCCGCATCGGGCTCTCTGCTCAGCAGGGAGCCTGCTCCCCCCTTCCGCTCTGCCGGCTTTTCTGCCTACTTGTGATCTCTCTCTCTTGTCAAATCAATCAATCAATCAACCAATCAGGCCATGAGGATCAGGCTAGGATGACCTTGGGTGTGGTGGAGGATGAGAACCTGATCAGATATCAAGGCTAGGAGGTGGAGGCGGGAGGAGAACTGGCTCTGGTGAAACAGACTTATCAGGGTTCTTGCTAAAACTGGATTTTACAGATGGACCTAGGAGAAGGTTCAAGAGCCTGACTAAAGCTTGGTCAAGCAAAGAATCTTTGGGAGGAACCGACAGGAGTGCTTGGCACTGGGTTGGGTACTTTATAAATCTACAGTGGTTCTGATAACAGTTCTGGAAGAAAGCTCTATTACCCTTCTTTTGAATAAGGAAACACAGGCTCAGAAAATATAAATATGTGACTCAAACTTCCTTATCCACTAATAATTAAAGTCAGGATTTTAAGCCTAGGGCCTCTTCCAGCGCCAGTTTGCCTTTATGACATTTATCCAGAGACATGGTCTTGGAGCACAAAGGCGAACATTATACACCGATGGAAGCAAGATCGTTGGATGAGGGTGTAGCGTACTTAGAAAACAGGCTGCAAGTTTGGGAAGGTGGACTGGGGCAGGAGCAGAGACGCTGTCTTACACAGAGAGGCATGAAGGATGGTCCAGACAGGGAGGGGATCATCTAAACTGTTTTAGAGATCCGTCACACAGGAAGGCTATGAAAGGAATGAGTTTTGTAGACATAGCAAAAAGGTTTGTTTAACTGGTAGCATCTCACACTTGATTGCTTTTAGCCTTGAACTGCATCTGAAAATGAGTTATTAAAATAGTCCGTTTTGGTTAAATCTTTTTTTTTTTTTCAGTCAATATGGAAAAGCATAGGCTTTTTCTTTTTTAAACTTCTTAATTCTTGTGGTTTTGTTTAGTTACATCGTGTTCATCCCGGATGCATTAATGAAGTAGTGTGATATGACCCAGGGCTCCCATCTGTTTAATTTTGCTAATTTGCTCCATTTTCAAATGAGTTTCCTTTGCCGCAGGAGCAGCAGCAGAGCATGAATACCGCGGAAAAGGAATTTCGGTGACACCTCTAGTGCCACCTCAAGCTCTCTCCTCTCCTCCAACCCCCCCACCCCCGTTATTTTCTTACCTTCTTTTTGCCATTTGGCAATCATAGCCACGTTGTTTGCAATTAAAATATAGTTTTTAAATGTACCTCCTCCTGTGTTTTTATAGAAGGAGAGCCTCTTCTCCTAGAAAATAAAACACCATTGATTGAACCAAGAGCCCTTTGAAAGGGCTTTAATTACTGTCTTAATTGCAAACTTCAGGACAAACTGGGGCCCGATCGTAGCAAGCTATGGGGCAGATTCCTGGACTCCCTTAAAGAAAAAGTGAAAGCCTTTTGGTTTTAAGAAACTGGAATTGAGTGAAGGAGGTGGGCAGGTGGGAGGCACTACCTTCCTTCAGGCTGTGAGCTTTGGGTCTTAAAAAAAAAAACCCTTTCCCTCTCTAATTTGCATTTCCTGCAAAGTCTCTAATGACTCACTGCTCCAAGGCCTCTAGATTTCCTACCTTGACATTGATTAGAGAAAAGTGGGGAGGTGATCTAAATTTTAAGATTAAAACTGCTCTGGAAAATAGGTGGCTGGGAAAAAAAAGAAATACTTGTCATTTAGCCCTTTAATATGGTAATCTTTGAAATGCTCACTTTTATTCTGAAGGAAAAAAAAAGGCAAGTAATTTTCTTTGGCAGAACACCCACAGAAGTGTTTCCTTCACATTTAGTTTCTATGGTGGTGAGCTTTTGGGCAGATCACCACAATGTGTGTGTGGGTTTGGGAACTACCGGAAGATTCTGTTAAGTCAGTTTTTATGACATGTGACTTGGTCTCTGTCCCAAGGAAGATAGCTGATTAAATACTGAGGTGACTAGATGGAGTTGGATTCCATGCCTCAGTGGTTCACTCAGAATGGTGAATGCTTTTGATAGGAAACTACCACACGTGTCGTTTCTGGAAGGACCGAGAGCAAGTTTCAGATTCTAAAACATAGCTGGCAGTCGCACATGGTTTTCCCACTTTACAATATTTTAGCATTTACTAGGTGTCACACACTAAAACCTTAAATGTATTACTCATTTAGTCCTCATAACGACCCTGTGAGGTTTGGGACTGTTACTAAACACTTCCTGGCAAATGAGGAAACTGAGCTTTAGTGAGTCCATGGTCGAGAGAAGCTGTGGGGCTGGAGTGTTAACTCCTTCTAACCTAGTACTTCTAGAATGCTTTCATCTCATTCAGAGTCACTTGAATATTAACAGTCGATGGTGATTATTCCAAATATACAAGTATCTGCCTAATATACAAGTACTTATTGAATAGTGTTCCGGGAGCAAGAGGAGGAATTACAGTATGAGAAAAGACCCTGTTGCCACACTTGAGGAGCTCCCAATCTATTACAGAAGCCAGATAAGCCAATAGGGTGCTAGAGGATGGAGCACCTGCCCCAGGCCTGGGAAGGCTCACTCATCACTTCGTTATTTTAACAAAGAATATAGCATTCGTATATGCCCAGCATTGTAGACAAGCAGGGGATGCTCTCCATTTTTAGTAGTTACAGTCTAGCTAGGAGAGCTGGACAAGGAAAGAGCACACTGCAGTTCGGTGTGATAATTGCTACGATTATGCCCAAGTGTCAGCAGGGCTATGACATTCATAAATGCATGAAGCATGGATCTGAGAGAGGTAATGGCCTGGTCAGGGAGCTGTGTGGTGACTTAGTGTGTCTGGAGAGCGGAGTGCAAATGGAGAAGAGGTAGGAGGGGAGGCTGGAGAGATGGTTGGAAGGGGCTAGGAGTCATGGGCATGGTCTACTATCTTAGGGACCCTAGACTCGCCAGACACTGAGAACAGGGCTCTGTCCCCAGTACTCCGGTCTCAGGCCACTTTAACCAAAAAAGAAAAGTGGAACTGAAAAGTAACCTAAAATTAAGCAGTGATAGGATAGTGCAAATTTCAGAAGATTGGAAATCACTGCTCTTATTTATAGCTTGTAGCTATTTTCTTACCAGAGACAGACTGTGAAGAAGAGGAGTCCAGATCCTGTATCTATTTCTAGGATATTGGTTCAGCAGTGACGATGTTGTTAGAAAGGAAAAGAAACGGAGGGGGTTAAAAATCGATGCACATGAAATTAATTTTTGATCCTTTTACTGAGAGAATGATCACATTCCAAGATCATAATATGGAGCCATGAGACTCAAAGAATTTATGGGTGGGTCTTTGAAATTTCTCTAAGCAAGTAATGAAAACATTACAAAGCCACCAGATTTTACACTTCTCAGAATTAAAAGGGAATGGAGTGGAATTTGACAGGGGGTTGTGGAACCTCTTATTCTTGGATCATTGGTTTAGATAGATCCCATTGTCAGTAACTAAATGTTATTTCAATTTTATGTCTACTCAGTGGCTGAAATGAAGTGGGTTAATAGGTACGGTTTTGCTTTTTTTGCAGAGGAGTACCGTAGTCACAGAAATCCCTAAAGCTAACTGGCCTTCCTTGTATCTCCCCAGACATTTTTCCAGGATAAACAGGGAGAGAGACACCTCCTTGTCTCAGTCTGCCCTCTTTGTCAGAATGAACAGGTACCAAGATGACTATTTAGAAGCATGAGTCTCATTTCAGTTTATTGTGAAATTGAGTGGAGGAGAAAGTATTGTGTCCCCAACTAAAAAGAAATGATTAGAAAATTGTAGACCAGGTATTTGGAACTAAGTGCTGGAGAAAGGTGTGGAGGCCTTTCTGGAATGTATCCCCAAAGCCCTTTTTTCTTTTGCCTCAGTGCTATACCACCATAGTAGCTACAGACTGTAATCTATTGTGAAAAGCGTTTGTTTTATAGGACTTTATATTTGCAGTCCCTGACAGAATATGTGACCTATAGTAGGAGTTCAGTAATTGTGAATGAATGAATGAATGCATGCATGAATGAATAAATAAGTGATGTCATCAGCATAAACAGTTTGGCTTGTACTGTGTATAACTAAGCTACTATAGGAATGAGGAGTCTTGGCATAATATATGTATCACAGAAAGGAAAATAGGTATCAGATACTTACAGTCTTAGAGAAATTCAGGGCAAAGACCTTTCTCTGCATCTAGTCCATTTTATTTTTTCTTACTAGCCTCCCTGAGTGAGCCTTCAGCCTTTTCTCTTAAAGTTCTACAGGTTGTTGAAAAAAATCTTCTATGTGTTATTTTTAGGACAAAAATTTACTAAAAGCAATCCATCCAGCCTTGGGTCCGTCCTTACTCATGAAAGCCACCATTGCTGCGTTCTGATTCCTTTTTCTAGCCATGGTTTTGTTCACCCACACGTACTATCAAATCCCTGTCTGGTCCTCCTGAGCTTTAGGGTTGCAGGCCTTCCTTTTCATTCTTTTTACATTGCCCCAACCAGCCGTTAGCTCTTCAATCAAAAATTATTAGCATATGTTTCATTGCCAATACTTCATTTTAAAATAGTTGTTTCATCCAATTCCATTATATATGTATCTGAAATCAGGAAGATCTCAAAAGGTGATAAGCAGGAAATGTAATGACTGGCAGAAATGTACTACCGAATAAGCTTAAGAAATGTTTTGTAGAAAATGGACCTTTCTGGCAGAGATGGGCAGATTCAGAGCTCCTCAAGTGTGGGTTTCATAGGTGTACCTCCCAAGGTTGGCACAAGTTACTTTTCCTTACTTGGTGTTGAGTTAGAATCTCTGTGGTCCTGATAGGTGGTAATACTGGGGATGGCAGAGGGTCCAGGATCTTTTTCTTTTTTTTTTTTTTTTTTTAAGATTTTATTTATTTATGACAGAGGGAGGAAACAAAAGCAGGGGGAGCTGGAGAGAGAGAAGCAGGCTCCCCACTAAGCAGGATATGGGGCTCCATCCCAGGATACTGGGATCATGGCCTGAGCTGAAGGCAGATGCTTAAGCCAACCAGGTGCCCCAGAGGGTCCAGGATCTTAACTTTCTTTCATTTTAAATTGAATTTTCAAAGATATTTTCTGTTCTGACCCTTTCCTTTGAACATTTTCTGTGACTCTGGTGATAATGTTTTGGAAGCACACTATCCTCTCCAGTGAGAAGGGATGACTGGTAACCAGGGAAAAACATCAGATCAAAAACTTTTATTTCTTGTTTAAGTATCTGTTTCCTCATACATTCAATTGTCTAAAAAATTATATATATATATATATATATGTGTATGTATATACACACACACACATATGTGTATATATATGTACATATATATACACATATGTGTATATCAGGTAAGGAAAGCAAACTTCTGTGTATCTGGCAACCTTACCAGAGAGCGGATCATTACAACCATGATAATTTTGGGAATAATTTGTTAATGGGTTGTTTCTGAAAGATATATATGTATTTTGGACTTCACTCTTAGTTACTATTAATTTGCTTAATCAGTATTTCTCCCTCTAAGACAGAACAGAAGCCAACAGAAATCAAGCTTTCATCCTAACTAGTATACTTACAATTAATGACTTTGCTAACTTAAGTTCTGTGAATCAGTCTTAGAATGCCTTCTTAGATGATATCATGAAAGGAGCCAATGGAACAAAAAGCTGCTGACATCCTTGAAGAGAAGTAAGAATTTCATGAGCTGTCTCTAGAGGGGTTAGCAGCCCACCATTCATTTTATCAGAGGATGAAACCAGTGTCACTAGTGAAGAGCTATGTACCAGAATATGGCTTCCTGATTTGAAGAACAGTTCTCAATAGCGAAAATAGAGTTGTTTTCAAGACATATGTTAGGTCTCTCACAATCTATCAGAAATAAAAAAAGATAGTTTAGAAAGAGAAAAAGAGAAAAAAGATTGAGATTGTCAAAATGTTGCATACAAGAATGTATCGACTGTCACTAGAGTAAGAGGTCTTATGGTGATTACATTTTCTATCTTTTGGATTTGCTCATCCTAAATTCTTTTCAGTTGACAGTTTGGAAAATGTCTGTTATTTAGGTGCTTTTTCCTCCCTGTTAAATATCCCCACAGTGTCATTGACCAAAATTGTGTAAGGTAGTACTAAGAATGTTTTCTACCGCAGCATACCCACTACATCATTGATATGGGATGCTTTTCTTTTTTCAATTTCAACCATAAAGAAATATCAGATACCAGCCTTGTGGTAGACAAGCCATTAGATCAATATCCGAGGATCTAGGGAGTGCTGATATCTGCTTGCATTATTTATCCCATTTAAAAAAAATGACAAATTCACTCAACATAGATGGAATACAAATAGTTTCATTAAAGCTGCATGAGTGATTAAGGCTATGGACAAAATGTTTCTGTGAAGTAACAATCTGGACTGATTTAGGCATTTAAATTTCCAAGGTTCTGTATAAAAGCTATGCCTGCTAGCTTGTGATTTAGGACTTAGGCATAAAAGAAATGAGATTGGGTTAATATAAAAATATAACTTGTAGCATTGGAGATCTGTCTTCAGAGCAAATAATGACTTAATGCTAGTGATTTGTGATAAAGCCAATTTCTTTTTCGGTCAAAAAACCTAGGTATTTTCTCAGAAAAGGTAGATTTTTAGGAAAAAGTGCAATAATTAAGCTAACATATCAACGAGTCAAAATAATTTAGATATATGATGACTCATTTAGTTGGTACCTTCAGGAAATGAGGTGCTCTGAATTAATTTTCCGGAGAGCAGAAACATATCCCTTTAAATGATTAAACATTTTATCTTCATCAATCTTTGAAGAAAATATTTCCAAGATACATTGTACATTCCTCTGTGTCAGTAAATATGCTTGACAATTTATAGAACTAGAATCATAATTTTTTAAAGTGTTTAAAGAAATATTTGGGGATCTTGAATATAATGTTACCTTGTTGGTCCAAAATGTTCCTATCTATAAAATATAAGGCTTGGATTAGACCACGATAAGGATTCCATCTCAAATGTTCTCTAAATATAGGTCTCTTATGTTTTAAATTTCAGTGTGCACAAGAATTACCTAGGGAGCTTGCTAAAAATGTGGATACTCAGGCATCATTCCTGGGTGGTTCTTACTCGGTAGGTTGGGAACAAGGAGAATCTGTCATAAATAAGCACCAGTGGCCCTTCTGATGACCTCACTTGAAGAAACACTGATTCTCTTTCCAGCATTGTATAGTAGCTGCCGTTACCCTTGCTGACCATAGGGTCCTGGAAAAATCCTTGCTGCCCTGCCCTCAGTGGTGTTGAGTTGTGAGAAGGTGGTCAGACCCAGATGGTTGTGCTTTGATAGTGTTTGATTCTGATTTTTTACCCAGTACTAGTTGTCACCTCCTTAATGTTAGCTGCTGAGGGAAACCAGATAATTAAGCTTATTAAATCGGTGCTCTGCACTTATACATCTAATAGGTCATGATGTTCTAATCTTAGGTCTAGGAAAGGGTGAGCAGAGAACTTCCCATTTCCTTCTGTAGTGTAAGTTGTATGCATTTGCCATTGTCCATCTTGTTCCCTGTTGGGAAGTGGCTTATTGTTTGTCATCCTAATAGTCAAGTTTTCTAGAAGTGTGATACCAGTATAAGTGGGATATATTTGTATAAAAACATTGACATTTCCAAATGGGATTTGCAGCCAGGGCTGTCCATGTGTTCTTAAAAAAAAAAATGCTTTAAGTTTTAATTTTTCTTTTGAGGTATAATTCACATACGTAAAATTCACCCTTTTAAAGTATACAATTCAATGATTTTTAGTAAAATCTGTGAAATTTGTACAGTTTAGTAAAATTTCTAGAGTTGTATGCAGCTATCCCATTATCTCATTTTAGGACATTTTGCCCAAAAGAAATGTGCCTATTTGCATTGACTTCCATTCCCACCACCAGATCCATGCAACTAATAGTTTACTTCTTATCTCTGTAGATTTGCATTTCCTAGACATCTCATATAAATGGGATCATGGAGCATGTAGTCTTTCCTGTCTGGCTTCTTTCACTTCACATAATGTTTCTGAGGTTGATCCACGTTGTAGCATGCATCCTATTGCCAAAGCTTATTCTTTTGCATGGATGTATTGCACTTTATTTATCCACTTACCCGTTAATGAAGATTTGGCTTGTTTCTACTTTTTGGCTGTTATGGCTAATGTGTGTAAATAGTTTTAATTTTATTTAGGTAGGTTCTTAGGAGTAGAATTGCTGGGTCAAATGGCAATTCTGTGTTTCAAAGTAGCAATTTCAAATTTTATAGTTTCACCAGCTGTGCATGAGGGTTCCAGTTCCTCCACATCCTTGCCAACACTTGTTATTATTGGATATAGGTCCTATATTGGATATATGATTTTCAAATATTTTGTCCCACTCAGTGGCTTCTCTTTCTGCTCTTTTAGTGGTATGTTTTAAAATGCATATTTATTATTTTGGTTAGGCCCACCTTATCAATTTTTCTTTTATCACTATACTTTTGCTGTTGGGTTAGGCAAAGATTTCTTAGATAGAACATCCATGGTTTCTTGCAGCTTATCTAAAATCTTGTAGGCTTTGTTTCATATGAAGCAACCAGTGATACCTAATATTTAGTGCCTTGTTTAAATAGATTAAATATTAATACACAGTTTGTGATCTGAACCTGCTCTAATGAAAATGTGCCAATAATTATGCTAAAATCTTAAAGAGTGTCAAAGCCATGCTGGACTCATCCACCATTCATGCCATAGTCCTATCCTCCTGAGCATACTTTCCTCATCTTAGTCTCTGCCATCAGCAGATGGAGAATGTAGATCACTTTGTCATAT
Organism: Enhydra lutris kenyoni; assembly: GCF_002288905.1. NCBI lineage: Eukaryota > Metazoa > Chordata > Mammalia > Carnivora > Mustelidae > Enhydra > Enhydra lutris. The sequence goes on from NW_019154095.1 coordinate 29,137,192, forward strand.
ATGGAGGTAACACTGTGTCCTTTCTTACTCGATTTCCATAGCCTTGGGTGAAGAAATCTTACCTGGAGCTCCACAACTGTGGAAACACAGACTTTGTCTTTTGCAGGTTTCAGAGTATGATGTCCTAACAGCAGCTCTCAGTCAAGTCTTCATGAAAAAAAAAAAAAAAAAAAAACCAACCAACCAACCAAACAAACAAAAAACCAAAAACAACAAAATACTGCCTTAGAGTTTCATCATAAGGAAATGGCAGTTGCTGCCTCTGTAGGTAAAGATCTAGTCTCATTGTGGGCTGATGAATTTAATACTTCTCCTCAATCCTGTTTTGTCTTTGTCTAAAGTACTGAACAGTATGTATTCTCTCTTGGTTCTAGACGTTTCTCACTGTGTTCAGGCTTGAACATTGAGAAATGTTATCAAGTTCTACTTCAGGAAAGCCTGATTTTTTGGAGCTTTTGCCTCTTGAGCCTTGAAGGCATCTCTTGTTCATAAGTAACACTGGACATCAATATACATCAGAAACCTAAATACAATGTGCATTTAGTAACTGCTTGTATGAAACATTATTTCCTACAATAGGAAGAACATCTCACAACTGAAAAAGTGACTTACAGTTGACCAAATGCTGTCATAGATATGATCACATTTGACCTTCACATGCCTCTGTGAAGGTGAATTATTTCTTTTTTATGGATGAAGAAAATGATGAGTCGGAAGTCATTTATTCCCAAATAGAGGACTTTTGACACTGAATTTGATGCCTTTTATGTAGCACCAAGCTTACTCCCCAAAGTAATACTCTGAATTTTTATAATTTTAAGAAAATTAGATGTGCCATATTACATTAGACCTATGGCTAACCTATAAGCCATCATTTACATTATGAATGAAATCTGGACAATGATATATTCACTTTCTAGGGCTTATTTCCTTTCCAGGCTTCCATTTCTGATTACGATGGATGAAATGTCTTGTTCCCTGTGAAAGGAATTCCAGGCATTGGATTGTAGGTGGGAGAGATTTGTGGTGGGCTTGAGGGGGATGGGGTGGGTTCCTGAACAAGGAAACATTTTTTTTTTTTCCTTCTAAATGTTCAAAGCTAGTTTGAATATTTTTAGGTTCTTTGAGTTCCAAAGAAGACTCTTTGCCCACCCAGCCAGCCCAAGAAAGCTTGATCTCCATTACCGGTTGCTATATTTCTTTTTCCTCAATTGTATGACCGCTTTCTTCAAGATTTTCTTTTTCCAGGGGCCATCCTTACTGTGACCTCTTTCTTCCCTGTTTTTACCATGTGTGGTTTAGACTCTTTGGTATAGGACAGTGGTTGTCAGAGTGTGGTCCCTCAAGCAAGAACATCAACTTGTTAGAAATAAAAATTTGGGTTGCACAAAATCTACTTCATTAGAACTTCTGGAGGATTGGGCCAGATTGTGTTTAACACACCTTCCAGGGGCTTCTAATGCATGCTCAGTAGTAAAGGGGAAGGTTTCTCAGGTCAGTTGCCAGGTTTAGAATTTCTGCTCTACTCTATAGCAGCCACTATTACTCTACCCCCAACCTAAATGATCTTTGGGGAGGTCCCTTTCCTCTCTAAGTTTTAATTGTCTAGTCTGTAAACTGGTGGAATAAAAGGATAATTACTTCTGTAGGAAGATGTAAAGACCAAACAAAGTTCTGCATAGAAGGTGCCCCATGTGGTGTCTGACACAAGGTAAGCATCCTTGAATGGGAGCTGTCCTGGTTGGTACTGGCTCGGGCACTTGTTACCAGGATTGTGCTAGATAACCCTCACTCATTCCTGGCAGCTTGACATTTCACTGTTTATTCCTAAACCTGAAAATTTGCTGTGTGCTCCATTTTCAATATTATGAAAATGAGACAAGTTTTCCACTAAAATCCCTAGATGAATTTGAAATTTTGCTTATGTCTGTCTTTTGTTTTCGGCCACCAAGCTAGTTTCCTATCTGGGACAGAATCTCTCTCTCTTTTTTTCTTTTTTTTTTTTTTTTAAGATTTTATTTATTTATTTGACAGAGAGAGAGATCACAAGTAGGTAGAGAGGCAGGCAGAGAGAGAGAGGGAGAAGCAGGCTCCCCGCTGAGCAGAGAGCCCGATATGGGGCTCAATCCCAGGACCCTGGGATCATGACCTGAGCCGAAGGCAGAGGCTTTAACCCACTGAGCCACCCAGGCGCCCCAGAATCTCTCTTTTTAATAGTACTTTAATATTTAAAGTTTTTGTTTCAGAGTATGGTTCAAGACATGCTGAAAGTCTAAGTGAACATGATTTCTTGCCTCAGTTTGTTCACTACTTCAAAAAATTTCAGGTGTTTTATATCTGTATCTGCTTATGCAAACTACCTATAGATATAGACTATCAATATACATTCTGTAGCTGTTTTAATGCCTTTTCTGTTAGATTATTCTTGGTTCAGTGTCCAAGTTTATTCTTTATTAGAAATTCCACTGGGGCTCCTGCGTGGCTCAGTCGGTTGAGTGTCTGACCATTGATTTTGGCTCAGCTTATGAGCTCAGGATCCTGGGTGTGAGCCCCACATTGGGTTCTGTGCTCAGCGTGGAGTCTGCTAGAGATGATTTCTCTTCCACCCTCTTTGCTCCCACCCCTAATAAATAAATAAATAAATAGAAAAGAAAAAAAAAAATTCCATCAACATACCCTATACTTTGAACAAATCCATACTGAATTTTAGTTTATTAGATGTTTGTAGAAGCCAATTCTTGGGTTAGCTTATGACTTTTTACCTAATTTTGCCTACAAATTGTAATCGTCCTCAAAATCATCCAGTGCTCTCATTGAATACCGTTCCATCCTGGTGATTGATTTTCTTTTCTTTTATCAGTTAGGCTTAGAACATCCCTTGCATTTATCTTTCTTGGATTTAGCCTATTTGGACTACCTACTTCAGTTATTTATTTGGATATTTGTATCCAAATAGCCTCTTCAGTAAAATGTATCAGAAATTTTATTTATTCTCTTTTGTATCTTTTATTCATCCACATACTCAGCTTTGTAAGTCCAACTGATTCTTTGACTGGCTTTCTGCCAATAATAAATTAAAAGAAAAAAACCCCTCAGCTACCAGAAAATCCTTGTAACTTTTTTTTTTTAAAGCATTCCTTCAACTCTTCAAAGTATTTTATGAATGTCATCTGACCTGCTTCCCTTAGGGCAGCATTTCTCTAACAGTGCTTTGTTTTTTTGCCTGAAATAAAGGGTTCCGTGGTCCAGCTGGCTTGGGAAAGGCCACATATTTTTGTATACCTATTCTATGCCCCCCATTCCTTACCCCTGGAAGTGGTGTAGTGATTCGTAATTCACTGTGGCATTTTTAAAGACTCTGAGATATCCTGCATACAGAAACCAGATCAATTCTATGTGACCTATATTTTCCTCCTCATAAACACCTGTCGTCCTGTGAATTGGTGTTCCATAGGACACCTTTGTGACTTTTGAATTTCAGAGTTTCCTTATTCTCTTTTGGCCAATCTTTACATTTTTAGATGTGCTTCTTTTTTCCCTCTTTACCTGTTTACTTCTTTTCTAGTTAGAGGTGCTGGGTCTTCTTTCTTTTGCATTACTAACATTAATTTGAAAATTTTATGCTCGTGGTTAGCTTGAACTTTCTAGAACACAAATTTGAAACTATTTTTCTTTTTCTGCAGCAGCCTCTGGAGTGATTGCCTTGTCATTTTCATGTTACTACTGATGGTCAGATAATTGATAGAGAATACTTATAGTGATAATGAGTTTTAGGTCTTGTAAATATTTTTTCCATTCATACTTTTCCCATTTTTTTTTTTTTTTTGACTGGTTTGTGAGGCTCAGATTGAACTTCTCTGATGACATTTGCTTTGAACAAAAGAATAATTTATTACTTAAATTTCTATGTTGAAATGGTTATTTTTAACAAGAATACTGCTTTATTACTAATGGTGATTATAATGTTTTTAGCTGTCAATAGTTCATATGTGATTTTTAAGCTTCACAATAGGGAATAAGTAACTAAAATAGTATATTAACATGTTCTTTCCTAATTAGCCTTCTTGAAGTAAAATTGTTCCAGAACATTATATTGCCTTACAATACCTATTCCATGTTATCTTTGCATGTGCTTGCTCTCCTGCTGAAGGCTGACAATGTCCTTTTCTCAGTGAGACCTATTTTTACCACTAGATTTAAAATTGCAGTCCCTCCCCAAACTACCTACTCTACCTCTGTACTTGATTTTCACCTCTTCTCCTGACCAATATGCAATAATATACAATGCATTTTATTCAGGCATTGTGCTTGTTCTCTAATAGATAAGCTTCCTGGGAACAAGTGTTTTCATCTGTTTTGTCACTGCTCTATCTCCACGGTCTGGAACAGTGTGACACACCTTATAGGTGATTAATATATTTTTATTAAATGAAAATATAATTTCAGTAGATAATAGATTTTTATGGAATGAACTTTCTATATCCATGATACAAAATCAATGAACTATTATTAGAAGGTATAAATGTTCAGCAAATATATTAAGTTTTTATTTTAATTCCAGTTAGTTAACAGTGTTATGTTAGTTTCAGGTGTACATTATATAGTGAGCAAACATATTTAATGGTGAAAATTGAAAGCCTTCCTTTTTAATATTGGAAACAAGAAATTCTTAACAAGACTATTTCTTTGCAGCATTTACATAGGAAATTCTAGCTAAAATAATGCAGGAAGAAAAAGAAGAATTCTTATTATTTCCTCCTTCTCCAATGCTATCACTAGTCATTGAGGATATTTTGTCCATGTAGAAAAACCAAAAGAATCTACAGGTGAAGTATAAGAATGAATAAAAGAGATTAGCAAGTCTGCTGCAAACAAAGTCAATATACAAAATCAATTGCATTTCTGTACTCTGTTATATTATATTGTATTTATGTTATATTTATAAAGGATAATGGAATACCATTTATAGCATTATCGTAAATATAAGGTGCCTAGAAATATAACCAAAATGGGCAACATCTGTCTGGAGAAAATTATAAAACGAAGACACTTAAGAAAATCTAAATGAAGGGAGAAATAAATTTATGAATAGAAAATTTCAATCTATAGATGTGATTCTCTCCAAATTGTTTTAGAAATGTTATGAAACTACAATCAGAATCCCTTTACCTTGCTCCCCAACACAGAACATCTAAGCTAAATTACTACCTGCAAATGGAAGATCTACCAGATATTAAGTCTCAGTATTATAAAATGATAGCAATGAAGACAGTATGGTACTGAGAAGACCTAGGAAAGTAGATAATTGGAAGAGAATAGAGAATCCAGGATCACAGCCTGGAAACTTCCTTTATGAAGACTTAGCTCTGGGATAGGTGAAAAAAAGAATTGTCAATAAATGGTACTGTGACAATTGATTATAAACATAGGGGGAAAATGGACAGCACCTCATCTCATGCATAAGATAATTCAGGTTGTAGAAGGCAAAGCTAAAAGTTGTTAGAAAAAGTATATGGGAGGGGTGCCTGGGTGGCTCAGTGGGTTAAGCCATGATCTCAGGGTCCTGGGATCGAGCCCTGCATCAGGCTCTATGCTCAGCAGGGAGCCTGCTTCCTCCTTTCTCTTTCTGCCTTCCTCTCTGCCTACTTGTGATCTCTCTCTCTCTCAAATAAATAATAAAATCTTCAAAAAAAAAAAAAGTTATAGGGGTGCCTGGGTGGCTTAGTGAGTTAAAGCCTCTGCCTTCAGCTCAGGGCATGGTCCCAGGGTGTTGGGATCAAGCCCCGCATCGGGCTCTCTGCTCGACGGGGAGCCTGCTTCCTCCTCTCTCTCTGCCTGCCTCTCTGCCTACTTGTGATCTCTGTCAAGTAAATCAATAAAATCTTAAAAAAAAAATCTTTAAAAAAAAAAGGTTATATGGGGAAATATTTTCTATAACCCCATAAATAAAGTAAGCATTAGCCATGAAAGGAAAGAGTTAATTTTAATATGTTAAATAATATTCATCCTAGGACTTAAGTAAAAAAAAAAAAACAAAAAACCATTACAACTTGGGAGGAGATATGTATATATTACTGAAAAAAAAAAAAAAAAAGCAAGGAAAATAAAGAGCAAGTCTATGTAAAAAAGATCAACAACCCTAAACACAATAGGCAAAGGACCAGAACCAGTACCTTGTAAAAGAGAAAACACAAATGGCCAAAAATTCTATGATCATATGAGAAGATACACAACCTCATTAGTAATCAAGGAAACTTAAATTTAAAACACTATGGCATACCACTTCTCAGTCAGCATTTTAGAAAAACTGAAGTCAGCAATAACAGGAGCTGCAGAGTTTGGGAACTCATAGACTGATGGTGGGAAATTAAGTTGTTGAAACTAATTTGGAAAACACTTGGGCTTTATCTTGTCAAGTTTAAGATACCAGTTCCACTCCTAGGCACATACTTTGGTGAAAGGCTTATACATATAACCAAATGACCATAATATTTACAAAGTAATTGTTTAAAAAATTTTTAAGTAGACTTTGTTTTTTATTTCTCACTAATATATTCTGCTTTATTGAGACATAACTGATAAAGTTGTAAAATATTTAAAATTTGCATTGCGATGATTTTGTACATGTATAAATTGTGAAAGGATTCCTTTCATCTAGCTAATGAACCTATCCAATGAGACAGTTTAACATAAAGTGTAGTAATATCCTGAACTTACCTCCCGCATGAACACAACAAAGCTACAACTTCAAATGGAATAATTTCTTCTGAAAAAGTACTGAAAACTAGATCAACAGTGCCTCCACAGTGAAAGATAAAAGGGAAAAATCAAGAGGGGTAGGAAAGACAATAATGCTCTTGCCAAAAACCCCATGCCAGGTGTAGCAGCCCACAATCAGGAGGAATCTCAAAAAATGGAATTTTTGCCTAAAGTTCAAGAGGTTTATGCCCCATATCAGGTATCCAGCCTTTGGGTTCTGAACTAGAGAGACAAGCCCCCAGAATGTAAAATTGATGGGGATTATATCCAGGAGAACCATAGAACTATAGAGAATGGAGAACCTACCAACTAGAAAACAATTACCAAAATGGCAATAAGGACATATCTATCAATGATTACTTTAAATTTAATAGACTAAATTTTCCAAAATACAGAGTGGTGGAATAGTTTTTAAAAAACACTATATGCTGCCTAAAAGACTCACTTCAGCAAGAAGAACACATACAAAGGGAAGGGATTGTGAAGGAAATTGGAGGAAAAAGCTATTCCATGCATATAAAAATGAGAAGATAGATGGTATAGCTGTATTCATTTCAGATGAAATAGACTTAAAAACTGTAATTAAAGAGAAGGATATTACTTAGTGATAAAGGGGGTCAATCCAGTAAGAAGACCTAATGTTTATATATACATATGCACCCAACACAGGAGCACCAAAATGTATATATAAACTGAATATTAACAGACCTAAAGGGAGAAATTGAAAGCAACAGACCTAAAGGGAGAAATTGAAAACAATACAATAATAGGGGACATTAACACCCCACTTACATCATTGGATAGGTCACCCAGACAGAAAATCAATAAGGAGATGTCAGCTTTAACCCATTAGACCAGATGGACTTAATAGATATATGCAGAACGTTCCAGCTAAAAGCAGAGAATACACATTCTTGTCAAGTGCACATGGAATTTTCTCTGGGATAGATCATGTTAGGCCACAAAAGAAATCTCAGTAAATTAAAAAAGATTTAATACATATCAAGCATCTTTTCTGACCACAATGATATAAAACTAGAAATTGATACCAAATAAAGCCACAAAAATGTGGAAATTGAATAATATATTACTAAAAACCAAAGTGTCATTGAAGAAATCAAAGGAGAAATCAAAATATACATAGGGACAAATGAAAACAGAAATGATACACAAAAATTTACAGAATGCAGCAAAAGTAGCTATCAGAGGGAAGTTCATAGCAATTCAGGTCTACCTCAGGAAATAAATATTTCAAATAAGAAAAGCTAACTTTACACCAAAAGAACTAGAAAAAGAAGAAAAAAATGAAACCCAAATAATAGAAGGTAAATAATAAGATTGGAGTAGAAGTAAATGAAATAGGAATAATAAAGAATAGAAAATATGAATATAACTAGAACAGGTTCTTTGAAAAGATAAGCAGAGTAGACAAGCATTTAGATAGAGTCACCCAGAAAGAGCTCAAAGAAAATTAGAAATGAGACAGAAATTATAACTGATACCACAGAGATACAAAGGTTCATAAGAGATTACTTTGAACAATTTTACACCAAGAAATTGGATAACTTGGAAGAAATGGATAAATTCAGTCTTCTAAGTCTGAATTCTAAGACTGAAATTCCAGTCTTCCAAGACTGAGTCATGAAGAAATAGGAAATTTGAGTAGGCTGTTTACTATTGTAGAGATGAAATCAGTAATCAAAAACCTCTCAACAAACAAACGTCCAGGACCAGAGGGCTTCAATGGTGATTTTTTTTAAACATTCAAAGAAGATTTAATACTGTCCTTCTCAAAAAAAAAAAAAAAAAAAAAAAAAAAAAAAAAAATAGAGAGGAGGGAAGCCTTCTAAACTCATGAGCCAGCATCACACTGATAAAAAAATCAGACAGCCAGACAGTAATGCCACAAACAAAGTTATGGGCCAATAACCCTGATGAACATAGATGGAAAAATCTTCAACAAAATATTAGCCAGCTGAATTCAACAGTACATTAAAAGGGTCATGCATCGTATCAGGTGGGTTTTATTCCAGGGTAACAAGGAGGATTCAACACCTACAAATCAATCACTGTGATAAACATTAATATAAACAAGATGAAAGATTTCAAAAAAAATCCTCTCAATAGATGAAGAAAAATCACTTGATAAAATTCAACACCTATTTATTTTATTTTTTTTATTTTTTATAAACATATAACATATTTTTATCCCCAGGGGTACAGGTCTGTGAATTGCCAGGTTTACACACTTCACAGCACTCACCATAGCACATACCCTCCCCAATGTCCATAACCCCAACCCTCCTCCCCCCAGCAACCCTCAGTTTGTTTTGTGAGATTAAGAGTCACTTATGGTTTGTCTCCCTCCCAATCCCATCTTGTTTCATTTATTCTTCTCCTACCCCCTTAACCCCCCATGTTGCATCTCCACTTCCTCACCTATTTTTGATAAGACCTCTTAATAAAGTGAGTATAGGGGGAATGTACCTGAACATACTACAGGCCATGTATGACACATAGCTAACATCATCTGCAATGGTGAAAAATTAAAACTTTTCCGGACAAGGATGCCCACTATCCCCATTTCTATTCTGCACAATATTGGAAGTTTAAGCCACAGCAATTGGGCAAGAAAAAGAAAGAAATAGAAATTGGAAAGACATATATAAAATGATCAGTATTTGCAGATGACATATTATATATAGAAAATCCCAAGACTCTAGCAAGAAACTGTTAGAGCTAATAAATGAATTGAGTCAAGTTGCAGGATCAAAATTAATATGCAGGAATTAGTTGTTTCTGTATACAAATAATCAACTATCAGAGAAACCAGAAAACAATCCCCTTCAGGTTGCATCAAAAAAGTGAAATACCTAGGAATAAATTTAACCCAGAAGGTGAAAAGACCTCTGCACTGGGAAGTATAAGATACTGATGAAAAAAATTGAAGATGACACAAATAAATGGAAAGATCTTCCATATTTATGGATTAGAATAATTAATATTGTTAAAATGTCTATACTGTCTCCCCAAACTATAGATTCAATGCAATATCTATCAAAATTCCAGTGGCTGTTTGCAAAGAAATATAAAAAAAAAAAATCCCCAAATTCATATGGAACCATAAAAGACCCTGAGTAGCCAAAGCAGTCTTGAGAAAGAACAAAGCTGAAGGCATCATGTGCTCTAATTTCTATATTACAAAGTTATAGTAACCACAACAATAAGCTATTGGCATAAAAACAGAATACATACATCAGTGGAAAGAAATTAGAGGTGGCAGAAGTAAACCCACATTTATATGGTCAATTAATTTACCACAGAGGTGGCAAAAATATCCAATGGGGAAATCTCTTTTTTTTTTAATATTAATTTTTTTTATTTTTAAATTTTTATTTTTTTTATTTTTTATAAACATATATATTTTTATCTGGAAATCTCTTTCTTAAATATGTTGGGGAAAACTGGACAGATACAAAAGAATGAAACTGGATCATTATCTTTCTATACAAAAATTAAAGTGGATTAAAGATTTAAATGAAAAGCCTGAAACTTTGAAATAACTCCTAGGAGAAAATCAATATGGTAAGTTCCTTGACATCAGTGTTAGCATTGTTTTTTGAATATGACTCTAAAGGCAATGGCAACAAATGGAAAACTATGAGAAAGTAGAAAGCTTCTGCACAGTGAAAGAAGCCATCACCAACAAAATGAAAAAGCAACTACTGAATGGGAAGAGATATTTGCAAATCATATATCTGATAAAGGGTTAATATCCAAAATATATAAAGAACTTCTACAACTCAGTAGCCAAAAACATTCAATTAAAAAATGGGCAGAGGATCTGAATAGGCATTTTCCTAACAAAGACCTACAGATGGCCAGCAGACACCTGAAAAGATGCTCAACCTCACATCATCAAGGAAATGCAAATCAAAACCACAATGAGATATTGTTTAACACCTGTCAGAGTGGCTGTTAGGGAGATAAATAACAAGTGTTGACAAGGGTGTGGAGAAATTTGTGCTCTGTTGGTAGGAATGTAAGTTCATCCAACCACTATGGAGAACAGGGCTTTCTCAAAAATTAAAAACAGAAGTATTGTATGATTCAGTAATTCCACTTTTAGGTATCTATCTGAAGAGACAAAAACACAAATTCAAAAAGATACATGCATCTCTGTTTATTTCAATATCACTTAGAATAGCCAAGATATGGAAATAACCTAAATGTCCATTGATGAATGGATAAAGAAAATGTATTTTATATAAATATATATATATATATATGTATACACACACACACACACACACACACACACACACACAGGAATACTACTCAGTCAGTCATAGAAAGAGTGATATCTTGCTATTTGGGATAGGACAGATGGACCCTAAAAGGGTATTATATTAAGTGAAAAAATCAGAATAAGACAAAGACTGCATGATTTCACTTATAAGTGGAATCTAAAAAACAAAATAAATAAAAATCCAGACTCCTATATACAGAGAAGAGGGTATTGGTTGCCACAGCGGAGGAGGGTTGGTGGGGGCAAAATGGGTGAAGAAGATTAAGAGGCACAAGCTTTTAGTTAATAAGTCAGGGGAGTGTAATGTACAGCATGGTGAGTACTGTCAATAATACTGTATTAACTTTGTATGGTGACAGATGGTAATTAGACTTAATATGATCAGTTCACAATGTATACAAATGTCTAATTGCATTATATACAAAATTAATATGTCAATTATACTTTAATAAAAACATGTATTACCTCATATTTATATATAAACTTGTATATCTTTTATATGTATCCTATACATACATATTTTAGTGACAACATTTAAGTTCTGTTCTCTTAGCAAGTTTCAGTTATACAATACGTGTTATCAACTACAGTTACTATTTTATACATTAGAGCCTTAGATATTATTCATCTTATTATTCATCTTATAGCTGACAGTTTACAGACTTCATTTTTAGAGCAGTTTTAGGTTCACAGCAAAATTGAGAGTTTGCATGTACTACCAGTCCCCACATAGGTACAACCTCCCCCTCATCATCATCAGCCACCAGCAAAGCCTGTTTGTTACAACTGACCAATGTACATTGATTCATCATTATCACCCAAAGTCCATATTTACATAAGGGTTTACTCTTCATTTTGTACATTTTATGGGTTTTGACTCCTGTATAATGACCTTTTCCACCATTATAGCATCATATAGAAAAGTTTCGCTGCCCTAAAAATGCTGTTTTCCACCTATTCATCCCTTTCTTCCCCAGTGACCACCAGTCTTTTTACTGTCTCCATAGTTTTGCTTTTTCCAGAAAATCATATAATTGGGATCCCAGAGTATGTAGCCTTTTCAGACTGGCTTCTTTGACTCAGTAATACGCATTTAAGCTTCCTATATGTCTTTTTATGGCTTGGTGGCTTATTTCTTTTTAGCGCTAAATAATATACCTTTGTCTGAATATACCACAGCTTACATGTTCATTTGTTGAAGGGCATTTTGGTTGCTTCCAAGTTTTGGTAATTATGAATGAAGCTGTTCTAAACATCCATGTACAGGTTTGTACATGGACATAAGTTTTCAACTCCTTTGGGCAAAGGATTACAATTGCTGGATCGTATGGTAAGAATGAATATGTTTAGTTTTGTAAGAAACTGCCAAACTCTCTTCCAAAATAGCTGTATCATTTCACATTCCCAGAAGCAATAAATGAGAGTTCCTGTCACTTTACTTTCTTACCAGCGTTTGGTTTTGCCAGTGTTTGTATTTTAGTTTTTGTAATAGGTACAGTCATTGTTTTAATTGGAGGGGAAAACCCTCATGTTTATTAATAGAATGATTTGAAAATTGAGAGTTACCATATAATGGCATAAAACTTCACACACATATTGTACCAACACCAATTTGCAGGTTTTGATATTGTACTATAATTAGGTAAGAAGTAACTATTGAAGGAAACTGCGTGAAGGGTACACAGGACATCTCTCTATTACTTTGCAACTTCTTGTGTATGTATAATCTTTTCAAAGTAAAAAGATAAAGAATTTGAGGGTTGTATCCTTGTAGATGAAATGCTATCCAGCCTTGAAAACAATGAACTATTGATAAAAACCACAGGGCTGCATCTTAAAACATCATATTGAATAAAAAAGCAATTTGCCTGAAAAAAGATAGAGTATAAAGCTCAAAACACACAACCTAAACAATATGTTATTTTGAGATACAACTGTGATAAAACTACTTAGAAAAGCAAGTGAATGATAAGGAATAAAATAGAAGATAGTGTTTATCTTAAGGGGAAAAGGAGGGTATGTGAAGAAAAAAAATGCATTCAGGACTCCTTAAAGATAATATGTAACATTCTTTTTCTAAAATGGGTTACTGTTTTATAACAACTCTTTTAAGAAGTCTTAAAAATGTATAAACCTGATCTTTAGTATTTAATAATCACCTTTACTGAAAGAATACAACTAAGTTAAATTCAGTGAGATTTGAACATTTTTAAAAAGAGAAGTCTGCTTCTCTAGACTCCCTGCCGAGCAGGGAGCTCCATGCTGGTCTCCATCCCAGGACTCCAAGATCATGACCTGAGCTGAAGTCAAATACTTAACTGACTGAGCCATCTAGATGCCCCAAATTTAAACACTTTTTTAAAGAAAGGTTTTATTTATTAGGGTGGGGGAGAGAGGGAGCATGAAAGCGGGGTGAGGGCCAGAGGGAGAAGCAGGCCCCCTGCTGAGCAGGGAGCCTGACACTGAGCTCCAACCCTTGACTCTGGGATCATGACCTGAGCCAATGTTAGATGCTTAACTGACTGAGCCATCCTGACCCCCCCCCCCCAAATTTAAACACTTTTGATAGAGCATATAATTACAGAGCAGTCTAACACAAGATTGGGTCTGACTCTGATGATGGTTTCGGTCAGTGGTTCTTTTTTAATTTAATTTTATTTTTTCAGTGTTCTAAGATTCATTATTTATGCACCACACCCAGTGCTCCATGCAATACGTGCCCTCCTTAATACCCACCACCAGGCCCTCCCAACCCCCTACCCTTCCCCTCCAAAACCCTCAGTTTGTTTCTCTGTGTCCACAGTCTCTCATGGTTCATCTCGCCCTCTGACTTTCCCCAACTCCCTTCTCCTCACTCAGTGGTTCTTGAAGGGTCCTCTCTGGGCCAGCAGCATCAGTACTGCTTGGATATTTGTTAGAAGAGTAAATCCTCAGACTTTAGCCCAGACCTGCCTTCTGGGAGAGGGGTCCAGCAATCTCTATTTTAACACAAACTCATCATGTGATCCTGATGTGCACAGACTTTTGAGAGGCACTAGTAAGTTTAATGTTTTCATCCATAAACTTAGAAGATAAAACTAGATCTGCTTTCCCAAAATGGGGTAGATAAAGACCAATCACATGCAAGATGTTTTTAGGTGATATACATGTCAGCATTTTAAATATCATTATGTATTTTAATGTTTTTAGAATAATATAGCTTATCAAATCTCTAAGTTCACAGATATCACTGCTTCATATATGGCTAAATTTAAAAAGAGGAAAAAGGGAAAAAATCTACTTAATGTAAATGGTAAGCCAAAATAATAATGTGAAGAGTATTACATAGGAGAGTGTTACAAAATTCATAGTTCTTAAATATTGAGGTTTCAGTAATCCTGAAGTGGATGAATTTACATATATTTTTATTAGTTTCAGAAGGGAAATTTAGTGATTCATGAGTTGCATATAACACCTGGTGCTCATTACATCAAGTGAATCCTGAAGTGGATGAATTTTTAAAATATTTTTCATTCTAGGTGAGCCTGGCTAGCTCAGTTGGTAGAGCATGTGACTCTTGATTTTGGGGTTGTGAGTTCAAGCCCCATGTTGGGCATAGAGATTAAATGAAAAATTTTCCCTTCTAAAATTATGAGCTTCATATGCTTATTTTTCTTACAGCTTTGCCTCTTTAATTTTGCTTTTAATATTCAAGCTAATTATTAAAAAAATTAGTCTGTTCAGCTTTTACTGGAAGGGGAATGGTCTGTTGATGGGCTTTTGTATTGGGAGATATTTATCTGAGATTCACAGTTTAACCATGGCTAATGGGCAGTGTAATTCACATCCAAATCATCCAAATGAAATATATTAAAGAGAAATCTGGTTCTAAAATACCATTTAATTTTAGAAGCATTTCTCCCCCTTTCATAACTTGTCATATTTATAGTGGGATAGGCAGATTTTTTTTTAAGATTTTATTTATTTATTTGACAGAGAGAGATCACAAGCAGGCAGAGAGGCAGGTAGGTAGAGAGAGAGGAGGAAGCAGGCTCCCTGCTGAGCAGAGAGCCCGACGCGGGGCTCGATCCCAGGACCCTGAGATCATGACCCGAGCCGAAGGCAGCGGCTTAACCCACTGAGCCACCCAGGCGCCCGGCAGATGTTTTTATATAAAAAAATGTGAGATTTGGGGGCAGTAAGAAACATTTTGATAATTAGGGATTTATACTCTGTAAAAGTCTACACAAATTATAAATAGCTACAACATAACCAGCCCTTTCAACTGGCAATTTTTAGTAGCCTTATTGAGGTATAATCATATACCACACAGTTCACCCAATTGAAGTGTGCCATTCAAAGTTGTGTGACGGTCACCATGCACGATTTAGTACATTTTCATCATCCCCAAAAGAAAGCCAATATCTGTTAGCAGTTACTCTCCGTTCCTTCTGCACTCCCAACTGGTGGCGACCCCTTTCTCTACTTTCTGTCTCAATGGGTTTGCCTATCTGCACATATCATGTAAAGGGGTTCATATGATATGTGGTCTTTTGTGACTGGCTTCCTTGACTTTTTATAGTTTCAGGGGTCACCCATGTTGTAGCATGTGTCAGTACTTTCTTTTTTTTTTTTTTTAATTTCTTTTCAGTGTTCCAGAATTCATTGTTTATGCACCACACCCAGTGCTCCGTGCAATACGTGCCCTCCTTAGTACCCACCACCAGGCTTTTTACTGCTCAATAATATTCTCTTGTATTGATAGACTATGTTCTGTATGTCCATTTAATAGTTGATGGATGCTTGGGTTGTTTCCACTTTTTGGTTATTGTGGTTGATGCTGTTATGAACATGCACATGCAAGTTTTTGTGTGAGTGTCTGTTTTTATTTCTCTTGGGTTTATACCTAGGAGTAAAATTGCTGGGTTAGGTTATGGCTATATTTAACATTTTAAGGAACTGGCTGGATCTTAAAAAGCATTTTTGGTTCAAAGTAAAATTACAATTTTATTTAAAATGAAATATATTCTTTTAATAAGACACCAATTTTGTTTGTCAGCGGTTTTATGCAAAATATAAAATTCTGCTTGGCAAAAAAAAAATCATCCTTAAAACACATGTTTTTGAAAACAGCAGCTTATAAACTGCTGTTCTGCATCCCACTTTATAAGCATTCATCAAAATTGTCCCATCCTGGGGCACCTGGGTGGCTCAGTGGGTTAAAGCCTCTGCCTTCGGCTCAGGTCATGATCCCAGGGTCCTGGGATCGAGCCTCGCGTCGGGCTCTCTGCTCCGCAGGGAGCCTGCTTCCTCCTCTCTCTCTCTCTCTGCCTGCCCCTCTGCCTGCTTGTGATCTCTGTCTGTCAAATGAATACATAAAAAATCTAAAAAAAAAAAAAAAAATTGTCCCATCCTTCTGTGACATGTTTCTTTCCCTGCATATTTTATTGCTGCCTGTGTCATTTAGCGTTTGGGGGTGGGGGGAATGTCATAGAATCTGCCTCCTGATCTAATGATGGAATTCATGTGTTTTCTGGGGTTGACTTTTACAAATAAATTATAGGTTGTTAAGGAAATGATGGTACTTCTCTTTTTCTTCTGAAATTCTCATTTCAACAATAATAAACATTTTTAAAATAAAAACATAACACTTTGGGTTCTAGCTACATCTGACACTTATTTTATGTACTATCCTATTTAGTAATAATATTTTGAAGTTTTAAGAAGAAAGGCTTTTTTGTATAAGATTTTATGTTCAGTGACTTGTTAATGTATGACTTTGTCTTACTTTGTCACAATGCTTTCTTAAAGGATTTTGTACCAAATTAGCTACTTTAGATTCCTTCTCAGGGTGTTTCCTTTTTATATATACTTAAAAAATTAGGTTTTAGTACCTTGTTAGAAAGGGGTTTTTCTGGGGAAAAAAGGAAAGAAGCCACTAAATTCAGTTAAGTAGCTGAAGTAATAGAGAAGTGACAGCATAGAAAAAGGATGCTTCTCAGGGAAGAGAAAGAAAAAATAACAATTAGATTTGAATGGATAAGGTTAATCGACAAAGCAAAGAAACCTTTTATTGCTACTGTAAGGAAAACAAAAAGGATAGTAAGGCAGCACCACGCATTCAGTTCCTTGTAAACAAGACCAGACATACTCTTATCTGAATATAGAACTGTATGATTCTACGTATGTATCAACCGAAGCCATCCTTAATTGTATTTCTGGTAGGCATAACCTGTCTTATGTATATCAGAGTAGAGTAATGGATTTTTATAATGAAGACTGGAAGCTTCACAGTTTGAGTCCTCTGGGAAGTAGACTCTGAGACCTCATTTAGTGTTCCTTATTAACAGGTGTCAGCATAGTGGAAGGGAGGCAGAGGAGTCAGTATTGGGTGGAGGCAAAGGTCAAGGTGTCCCCTTGCCCAACAACCTAGGGAGCTTTAGAGCTGAAATGGTTTATTGATGTAGTCCCATGTTGTGCCAAAATGGCCAAATCTTTATTTTATTTTTTTTTAAGATTTTATTTATTTATTTGACAGAGATCACAAGTAGGCAGAGAGGCAGGCAGAGAGAGGGGGGGAAACAGGCTCCCCGCCGAGCAGAGAGCCCCATGCGGGGCTCGATCCCAGGACCCCGAGATCATGACCTGAGTTGAAGGCAGAGGCTTTAAACCACTGAGCCACCCAGGCGCCTGTATTTTTTAAAATAATATATTTTTTTTATTTGACAGAGAGAGAGACTGAGAACAAGCAGAGGAAGTAACAGGGAGAAGGAGAAGCAGGATCTTGCAGAACAGGGGGCTTGATCCCAGTGTCCTGGGATCATGACCTGCCAAAGTGGCCAGATCTTTGTACCCTACTTCCATCAGTAAGTGGATAAGTGTTCCATGTGATCTTGGGCTAGGCACTCTCTGAACTCAGGTAGGTCTAATTCCCAAAGAGACTCACAGCTGGGACTCTCCTCTGACAATGTTCTTAACTGGGGCAAGAAGTTCTTGAAGACAGGTCCCAGTGCTGTTTCTCCCATGTCCACCACACTACATCAGTCTCTATTCCCTTAACCTTTACAAAAGCTTTTTTATTTTTTAATTTTTTAATTTTTTAAAAAGATTTTATTTATTTACTTGACAGAGATCACAAGTAGGCAGAGAGGCAGGCAGAGACAGAGAGGAGGAAGCAGGTTTCCTGTTAAGCAGAGAGCCCAATGTGGGGCTCGATCCCAGGACCCTGAGATCATGACCTGAGCTGAAGGCAGAGGCTTTAACCCACTGAGTCACCCAGGCACCCCATACAAAAGCTTTTTTAAAAATATTTTTTTCTGCTTACAAAAGTAGTGTAATTACACATCTTAAATGTACATTTAATGTGGAAATGGTTAAATACATTATTGTACAACTTTACAATTAGAGACCTTAGGGTATTAAAATTAGATGAAGTGTATCTATATATACTGACAGGAAAATCTGCCATAATATCACAGAAGGAAAATCACTAGATTGCAGAACTATATAGTCATAGACAGTATGGTTCTGTTTTTATGTGCAAAAGCTATACAAGTGCATACAACGTCCAGACACACATATATTCACCGATGTTTTCACCTCTTGAAGATTGGATTGGGGTGAGCAAGAAGAGAGGAATGGTAATTCCCCCCTTTTTTCTGTATTACTTGAAATTGTAATGCATTTGGTATAGTTGTGTGCTCAGTTGATGTGTTAGTTTCCTATTGGTGATGTAACATTGCCACAGATTTGGCTTAAAACTGAATTCTAAGATGGGTCTTCACTTGGGCTAAAATCAAGATGCCAGCAGGGTTCTGTTCCTTCATGGATCCTTTAGGGGAGGATCCAGTGTCTTGCATTTTCCAGCTTCTGCATGCTGCCTGCATTCTTTGGTGTGGGCCCTTTCCTCCATCTTTAAAGACAGCAGAGTGGCATCTTCAGATCTGACTCTGTCTCTTCTGCCTGCTTCTTCCACTTAAAAGGATCCTTGTGATTACATTGAGTTTACTCAGGTAATCCAGGATAATCTCCTTATTTTAAGGTCAGGTGATCAGGCACCCTAATTCCATCTGCATCCTTAGTTCCTGCTTGCCATGTAACATAACCTATACACAGGTTCCATGGATTAGACATAGACATCTTCAGAGGGCCTCTATTCTGCCCCACAGTACACTAGTAAACAGTGGCCTTGCAACCTGTATGCTAGCTGTTCCTACTTCTTGTTCAGATGATATCAGTTAAGAAAAGAGAAAATGGAGGTGCAAATATGTAATTCAATGTTTGTTCCTTAACTTGTATTAATAGGAGTTTAGTAAGAAATCATATAGGCAAAATCATTTTGGTTAGGAAAATGTACATCTTATACTCTTGTATAGTTTTTCCATGCTGACTTCTGTTAGAGTCCTTACTAGTGAAATGTAATCATTACTCCTCTTGGTCTCTCTCCCACTTTTCAGGGGGGATATACTTGAAGGTAAGGGCTATATTCTTAACTTCAATTTACCTGTACATTCAATGAATATTTATTAAGTACTTTCTATGTGCCAAATATTTTTCTGGACATTCTGATATATCTATAGATGAAAACCAACAAAAATTTCAATTCTGTACTGGGAGAAGATGTCTTATTTATAACAGGTAATGAATGAAAAAACTATAACAGCTCAAGAAGGATTGAGAGTGCAAGGGTCAGGGATCACTTGCAATTTTAAATAGGTTATCTGAGTGCCCTCATTAGGAGGATGATATTTGATTAAAGACTTTATGGACTTTAAGGAGTCATGTGGATCACTGGGGAAATTGTGTTGAGGGCAGAAGGAACAGCCAGCATAAAGTCTTTATGGCAGGAACATTCCAGGACTGTTCAAGGAGACTGTGTGTGCATTTGGCTACACTACTGAACACAGCAGAAGGATTCCAAGGGTGGAATCAGGAGACCACCTCATTGAAGTCCTACTGGAGAGAGATTATGTGGCTTGGACCAGAGTGTAGCAGTGAAAGTGATGTGAAGTCATTAGGTTGTGGATGTGTTGTCCTCTGGGGATGGGGCTAACAAGCTTGTTGATAGCTTGGATGTGGGATAGGAAAGAAAGAGGTGTTAAGGATGACTTCAAGGTTTTCGCTTAACTAGGAGGATGAAGTTGACATCAACAGAGATAGGGAAGGCTGTGAGAGGAGCAGGCTTGATGCAGAAGATCTGGAGTTAGTGTTGGGCTTGTTAGCAGTTTGAGGTACTATAAGACTTCTAATGGCAGAAGAGTGGGCAATTCCATATGAATCTGGAGTTCAGGAAAGACATCTGAAGTACATGTAAATATGGAAGTTATCAGCATACAGTAGGTGCTAACTAAACTAGGAGACTGTCTGAGGCCACCAAATAAGCAGGTGTAGACTGACTTGAGAACAAGACTGCAGGCTGAGTCATGGGATTCTCTAGTGCTAGGAAACAGGGGCAAGGAGGGGAAACTAGCTAAGGAGGCTGAGCTGTAACCCCAGTACCAAGCACACTGCTTGGTAGTGGTGGATAATGGATGTTTATTTAGTGGCAAATGCACAAAGGGGAGGTAAATTAGCAAAGGGCAATGGTGAATTTTATTTCTTTAGGTGGAATATATTAAAAGGTGAAAATAGGTCAGTTTTATCTGTATCATCAGTGAATGGGTGGGGAATGAGTTATGGAGATTAGTCTAAAAATAGATCTTTCTATTCTTTGAATATATATATAGGAGAACAGTAACCTTTCATTTTAGTAAATTGCAGAATTTTTTTAAATGCAATTACTTTTAATTTTCATGGTACTAAATATGCTGGTATGGCTAATTCTTTGAGAAAATGTGTAAAAATGTCCCTTCTGTATAGAGGTGAGTCCACTTCTTAAGATTGGTGATTTCTATTGTTTGTAAATATACTTTAGAGTAGCAACTTAAGGAGTTAAAACTAGTTTTAGAAATTATCCTGTATATGTATCTAAATTCTTTATACTACAGTAGTTTTACAACTGTAAAACTGATTTTTATTCGTGTGATTTTGTTTCCATATATTTGATAATTTATAAGTAGAATTTTCAACATTCTTCATGGTCATGATTGTTATAATGGGAATTTGGAAACTGTATTGAGCATGGATCTTGCTAGATTATAGATGTGGATATTTTCTTCAAGGGTTTCATATCATAAGTTAAAAAATTAAGACATTTATGGAAATGTACATAAATTAGTTGGGGATATGTAAAATGATGAAATTCTGTTTAACTCCTAATGTCTTACTATTTCTGCTGAGAGGAAAATTATTAAAGAATGTTAAAGAATAAGACTGAAAAGGCAGAAATATCTATTTTGACCATATATAAAAGGAGTAGAAAATCAAACTCACAAACTTAGCTGCCTTGATGGGGATGAAGGTTCTATGAATTGGGTAGCTATAATAGTTACATGGTAGTTCACATTTCTTAAAATGGATTAGGTCAGCCCCAATATAATCAAAACTTGTCAATGAGAAGTAGATAGCTCAGGATGGGGAGGCATGTGAGCTTTCTCGAGGACGAAGAGAGCCCCAGATGACTGAAAAGTAATGAAACGTATATTAAGGGTTCATGTGTGGAAAGGAGCCAGCAGTTTAAGAGGACTTATCTATAACTTTGAGGCTTTTCTTGATCCAGAAACTTCAGGTTTTTTGGAGAGTTTTAAATTCCCTAAAGATCCAGCCTGGGTTGGGCAATTATTCGAGCTCTGTTATGTATTTAGCCTTAGGGAAGTTATGTGAACTGTGTTATTGCTTCCCGTTTTTGTTTATTTTTTAGTATAGGCTTTTGAAAAGGCCTTACTTGAACTCCAGGAGCAAGGCTGTGATGACCATCACCGCTGCTCTGTGCCACAGTCCCCCTCTGTGTTTCATTGATTCATTCAGAGACTTTGCTGTCATACCCCTTCTCTGGGTTGTCTGTGTGTGTCGGGCAGGGTTGCCTTGATTTATGATTTATAACTCCTGTACCCTTTGGGCATTATATGGTAAATACAGAAATTGTCCTTGGAATAGAATTTGTCCTGAATTATTTTGAAAAAACACACAAGGCGTTTAAATTTACATTTTCAATTAAAGCCTAGGGAAACCATTCACAACAGTGCAGAAGTTGATGCTGTGGTTTATTGTATTATGCTGGTTATAGACCCTCCTTTTACAGTTACTTTTCTGAAATGCTGTAAAAAAAGAATGCCTAGCACCATAGCAACCCCCATGAAATGAGGCATATGCTATTTCCAAGACTCACAATATGCTTTTCTGATACTGTTTGCTCATAAACATGTTTATTGTAGGTGCTGTCTGAGGCAGGGGCTGCTTTCCTATGGAAATCCTCTCTGGAACATACTAGTTTCTGGTTCTCCTTGGGGAGAATGCAGCTCTTTCTGGCTTATCACCTTAAAGAATTTGACACTTATTGATAACATAGTCAACGGCAGACATGTGTCTCTGTGACTTGTGACTATTCTATTACCCTAATTTTAAAGTACATTAGAAACTCACCCTTGTATTTTGAGGTGGGAGGGAGGTGAGGCACAGTGAAATAGATACTCTGTGTCCTATAGTGATGTCTTAATTATAAATCCTCATACTCTATCTCTTAAAGTCCCTGAGTATACTGGAAACAGTAATAGATGGGAAGTCTGACCAGGGATCACGTTCTGGTTGTGTCATTAAAAGCTTTAAGACTTTGGTTTCAACACTTCTCTGAATGTAGAGAATCATTAAATTACTAGGTTAAGTTTTTGACATTCTTTTGATATAGCAGAACACTAAATCTGCTGAATGCCCAAATATACATCCATTCCTCTAGCGGAGAAGATGATGTATGTGGTAAGGGAGAGGCAACTTTTGAAGAAGGAAGAGTGAGCTTAGATGGTTAATTTGGGAATATTACTTATAAGGAAGAACTGTGAAGAAGCAATCATTCTGTAAACCTGAACTTGTGATTTAGCAAAGCTACTTGTTTTGTTTTTGTTTGTTTTGTACAGGAGGCCTATAAAGGGCATTGGTGGTTGGGACCCAGTGTGTGAAAATAGAGACTCCAAGCCAGTGGAATGTGATCTTTGCTGCACGTGACCAGTCTTTCTTATTTAGGGTCCCAGACTAGGGGGCTGCAATTATCTTCAGAAAGATGCTAGGCACGGTTACCTTGCTGCTCTTACAATAGTCCAAATTTTGTTTGAAGAGACATTTTAGTGAGATGTTTGCCTCCGTGTTTTAAATGTTAATTCTTGATTATTGATTTAGCTTTCTATTAGAGGAAAAGGGTATGAAATTTAGGTTGGGGAAATGAATTTCTTAGGAATAAATTAATTTAGTTTGTGTGGAGAGGTGAGAATAAAGTTGTTTGTTCGTTTTAAATTTTATTTATTTATTTGACAGAGACACAGTGAGAGAGGGAACACAAACAAGGGGAGTGGAAGAGGGAGAAGCAGGCTTCCCTCTGAGCACGGAGCCCAACGCTGGGCTTGATCCTAGGACCCTGGGATCATGACCTGAGCTGAAGACAGACACTTAAGTGAGCCACCCAGATGCCCGGGGATAAAGTTTTCTTAAAAACAAACCATTCTAAGTTCAAGTATTTTATTTTCCTTAAAGATGGGGGAATAGAAAGGAGATGTTATAGTTTGAGAATCTTATTTAACCAAAACCAGTAGATATAAGTAATAATTATTTAGGAAGAATGACATAATGATTAAGTATTAGAAAATATAAGAATTTTAACATTGGGGAATTGGAAGTGACTGATCACCTGATTTTATAGACAGAATGTATCTCATTATTCAGTCCCCTAACTGTAAAATGGGAAAAATATTGGTTGATCCAGAGTAATTTTAAGGATTAAAAGATACTTTATTCATTCAACAGATATTTATTAAGTGCTTACCATGTGCCAAGACCTATTCAGGTTCAGAGACTGTATCTGTGTGCTAGAAAGAAGAAAATCCTGGCCTTCATGGATTTTACAATTTTACTAGAAGAGTCTTCCCCTCGTGATGACAAATGTGATGGGGGACTTCCACAGTACTCACTGTGATGGGGTATAGATCTAAACAGTGCTGAGACTTGAAGAGAAGGGGGAGGAGGTGGGAGTGGAGAAGGAGAAGCTGTGTGTCTTGGATACAAGGTGCATTCATTGTCTCATTTAATTCTTAACACCAGTTTTTAAAATATTTTATTTATTTGACAGAGATCACAAGTAGGCAGAGAGGCAGGCAGAGAGAGAGAGAGAGAGAGAGAGAAGAGGAAGAAGGCTCCCTGCTGAGCGGAGAGCCTGATGTGGGGCTCGATTCCAAGACCCTGGGATCATGACCTGAGCTGAAGGCAGAGGCTTAACCCACTGAGCCACCCAGGCACCCCTAATTCTTAACACCAGTTTTTCAAACTAGGTCTGATTTTCTCCTTTTTTACAGCTGAGTGAAGTTATATTTTTCCCTGGTCTCTGTTCACATATAAGTTCAAATAATGTTCACTAAATAAGTTAATAACTTAGATTACTCCTCTAGTTTTCCCAAAGTCTTCATTAAGATAGTGGCAGAGCTGTCCCTGACTATAGCCCAGGATCCTTCCCTTACACCTCACTGCCTCTCAGGTGTGTAAGGGCTTGTATGTGCATGGCGATCCGAAGGGTGCCCAGTTTTATATCTTCCACACTCACAATAAGAAAATCATTTCAGGGGCGCCTGGGTGGCTCAGTGGGTTAAGCCGCTGCCTTCAGCTCAGGTCATGATCCCAGGGTCCTGGGATCGAGTCCCGCATCGGGCTCTCTGCTCAGCAGGGAGCCTGCTTCCCTTCCTCTCTCTCTGCCTGCCTCTCTGCCTACTTGTGATCTCTGTCTGTCAAATAAATAAATAAAATCTTAAAAAAAAAAATCATTTCAGGTAATACAAATAATTTTATAATAGTGAAGTCAGGGCTCCTAACATACTCCATTTTAATGCCCATCACTCGTTACAGATGTATTCAGTTATCCAGATAGATTAGTTTTTGAGCTATGGATTTAGTGTCTGAAATAATAGGATCCAACTCTGTAAAGTTTTCTCTGGCAAGCTATTGGCTTTGAAGTAAATTCAAGCCAAAACTCAAGGCTATTCATCCCAAATTTAAGTTCTGAAATGGGTGTCTGTGTCATCTTGTCTAATGTGTGGGTTGTGTGGGAGATTTTTCTTTGCAAATTGAGTCATTGGAGACCAGCGTTCCTATAACTGTGTTTGAAATCCTGCAGCTGGTAAACCTTGGGTAGTTCCATTTTCTCAAAGAAAACATCTGTTAAAGGTATTTGTAGTCTAGTTGAATGTGGGTTCTGCGTCTTAATTGGTAGAGCTATAATGACTATGTTGGGATTTTGTAGAAATTCCAGTAATAACTAAAAGTGAACATTTTGGATCCTTTCTTGTGATCCTATAATCAATTCCAAGTCATTTTTTGCCCTTTGCTATCCACCCACCAATTCCTAACTATCTTGAAAATATTTATATTTTTTTAAACATTGTTGATAGGGAGTTATTTCGAGAGGGTCTTTTTCTTTTGGTTTCTTTTGGCTTGGGAAAGCAAAGGGGTTTGTTTTGGAGTGCTCTTCTCTGCATCATCTGCTTGCGGTTCTTGGCAATGTTTCTAGGCTCAAAAAAGTGATATAGGGTTCCCCAGGTCTTCTAGGATTTTTAGAAGGCATGCGAGGTATTAAGTAACAGTACACGTGACTCTTCCATAATTTATTTGGACTCTGAAAATTGTCATAGTGTATCTAATGTTGTAGTATATCTAATCTCATAAAAATATGACCCATGTGCCTATTTTCTTAAAAGTCAGCTTGAATTTCATGTCTTTCCAATCTGCCAGTGGTCTATCTAGTAATTAGGATTTTAAGACTTTTGAATGGTTAGCAGCTCTTTTGGTGCAGAAAGGAGATGCAACCCAAAATAATAATAATACATATGTTGGCACTACAACTACAGAGCTTTGGGTTTATATTTTCACCAGACAAAACTAAGCCCTCTCAAATGAATGCCAAGGTAGACCAATCTCATTCTGACTTCCATCTGGGAGCTTACTGTTGTAGGAAGATAAAAGCTATTTCTAATTTCCACTCCTAATATTTTCCGCTTCTGTATAGCTGTGTTTTTTTTTTTTTGTTTTTTTGTTTTTTTTTTTGGTCAGAGAGAGCACAGGCAGACAGAGTGGCAGGCAGAGGCAGAGGGAGAAGCAGGCTTCCTGCTGAGCAAGGAGCCCTATGTGGGACTGGATCCCAGGACGCTGGGATCATGACCTGAGCTGAAGGCAGCCGCTTAACCAACTGAGCCACCCAGGCATCCCTATAGCAGTGGTTCTTAACAAACACTTGAGTTATCTGCCTGATTTTACCCTTACAGCTCAATTCCAAGGCAGACAAGCTCAAGTTGACACAGTTGTGATGCCAGTGATGTGGGGAAGGGTACCCTTTAGCTAATAAGGTTATATCCATCCTTTCATTTGGCAATGAAGAATATATTTAAAAATGTATCAGGATCAAAAAGAGGATCCTACACTATGATTTTCTTTCTAGTGAAGAACCCTTAGGCTAACTTTCTATAATGTTGAGCTAATGTGTTTGTATGTTCAAACTGTCTTAACAGATATTTATTGAGTGCCTGTCTCCCATGAGGTATTATAGTGGCTGAAGTGAAAATTTTCATGAGGATTCTGATCTATAGAATTGAGAAGTTAAAAAAAAATGTGTGGGGGGTGTTAGCACAGGTCTTTCTGCTCGAGTCAAGCGGAAACTATTATGAAGCAACACATCTTTTCCTTTAAAAATTCGGCTTAGTGAGCACTATCTTAAGGTAGATATGGAAATATTTATTAAATTTTAATATGAATATAAACTATAACATACCACAGTACAGCCCCGAGTCTGGTGTTTAGGACAAAGAATAAAAGATTTGTGAACAAAATAGGTTCTGTGAAAGCAGATTCTTGCTAAACCCTGAGTGCCTAATTGATCGTCCTCCAAACTGCCCATCTATCCCATACAGTCTTAGGTATGGAAGAAGCATTCTTCTTTTAGGTTAGGACCTGATGACCTCTATCTTTATGAATACCATGATATAATCTGTATGAGAGATACATAAATAGGTAGGTAAGATTATTTATTATGGAAATTTATAAGAAATTCTTAATTCCTTATGATATACCTTGTATTAACTGTTTATCGAAATGGGTGTTTGTTAGGACTTCTTTCCCTAACACTATAAGTCAAGGTCTAATCAGACATCTTCATTGCATTAAGTTGGATATTTTACAGAGCCTTCTTGCAAGCCAGCATAACGTGGTTCTTGTAAGTTGTTGGCCCAAACACAGTCACATTACTATATCTCCGTGCAAGAAAGACTGGGACATGTAGTAGGGCTGGTGTTGTTGTTTAGCCTTGGTACTGACTAAAAATTAGGGCTGTGTTATTAAGAAAAGAGCTACTGCAACCAGGAGTCAAATCCAGCTCAGCAAAATATGCCGTTTAATACCAGGAACTGATTGGTTGCTACCCCTGACTTGTCTTGACAGCCCATTAAAAAAAAAAAAAGAGAAGAGGAGGTATCAGAAGTTATATCTGTAACTCAATTAGTGAATTAAGAAGGAAGCCTAGCATCGAAGGGCCATGGGATTCAATGACCTTCACATCTACAGCAGTGATGTGGCCCCTCTGGACCAGAGGTGGAGCTTTTGTAAAACTTACTCTGTGTGTCACAAATGTTGCAAAAATGTGGAGGAAAATATCATTTGTGTGTGTTTTCGGTTTAACTATCTTCAGAAATAGGAGTAAGCATTGTTTTAAAATCCGTATAGTCCAGTAAGTTTGCATATAAAGGAAATTCCTTGAATTTTGAATTGTATTCCCCATTTGAAACTCTCTAGAGAAATTAAAAGGCATTTCTCTGAGGAGAAAAAAAAAAAAAAAAAGAGAAAAGGGCTACTGCATAGCTGCCCAAGATTTTTTCCCCCCACACCTCTGATTTCTTTCTAATACTTAAATGGAAGCTCTGGTTATATTCTTTCTCTTGACATCAACATTGCATGATTTTGCACTTTGTGCCTAAGTCTTTCTGCATGAGAGGAGGACCCTTCAAATCTTTTGCAGCTTTCATTTCCATTAGCTCTGTAGGGATATCCTTAAACAAGTAAATTAAGAAAAGGACATTCTGTGCCTTACTTTTCTGTCCTTTCTTTACTTCAGATTTTAATGATCTATTTTAGTTAAATCTGCAAACTGATTCATGAAGAAACATTATTAGAGGAAAAGGCACCATTAGACTGAAGACATGGGTCAGTTGACTCAGCAGCAGAGATGGTTTGCACATAAAATTGTAGCTGTTATCATAAGGGACAGAAAGCATATGACAGAGAACCATTTTTTGGAAGGCTTATTTGGCTTTTTAGAAATAAATGCATCATCTAGCCATAGTTGACATTGCTGGCTCTTCTAGTATAAAATCTCTTTGCTCTTCAAAGAATGAGGACCCATGTAGGCACTCTCATAGATGTTTATATATGAAATTACCCAGTGTCTTTTCTAAAAAGTATACTTTTCTAAAAAGTATTTCTGATTTGCTTCTGTGAAAGACTTGCAAGATGTGGTGGGAATAAGGGTGGGTGAGGCCTTCCCTTTCCAAGCTGTTGTGGACTTTTGGAAGCAACTTGAACCCTCTGGGTCCTATTTTAATCCTGGAATTAAGGTGCTTTGGATGGAGCTAAGGGAACTGCAGCTCCCTGGTCTCAGCCAAAATTGCTGTTGCCATTTGCTGCTGCCTAGCTGTTTCTTTGATTGCCCAGCATAATCACAGACTCTTAGATATGGAAATATCTTAATAATCATGTGGTATCACTTTGAAAAAAAAAAAAAAAAAGGAGACCAAGGGAACTGTTTCAAGGTAGAAAACCTGGTATTAGAACCTTGGTTCAGTGCTGTGGATCCAGTGCTCTGTTCCAGTGAACTCAATTTCTCAGAGAAAATGAGACTGAGCTTGGTGTTTTTGTATGTTCTCATCCTTTGGTCCTGATACTTAACAGACCTGAAATCTACTCCTGTATGTGTCAGGTTTTAGATTAGAAGAGGCTCGTCCATTATGGAAGTAATTGGGGAATTGGGGTCCATGTACGACAAAGCGAGATGGGTTATTGCGGTGCAATGGGAGAACTTTGCTAGTCAAGTCACATTTCTGCAGTTTCTGAACGGACTTAGGGCTCTTCTTTCGTCTCCATCTTATTAGTAGACAAGCTGTTTTGCTGCTGGAGCTGTGAACCCACAGCAGCATGAATCAACTAGTAGGAAGTGTTATTAGTCTTATGAATTCAAGCAGAAACCATTGCCAAAGGCTTGCTATTTTCATTTGATCCTCTATATAAAGTCTCTTTGTGATAGCATGTTTATCTTCTGTGTGGCTCAGTTGGGGGTACACTTCATCTAGTCCATGTAGTTACACCTAACATAAAATCACACATGACACAACCAGCCAGGAGGCTGTCTTTCCTTCCCGTATGGCCACTAGGTTGACATTTCCTACCTTGTGACCATGTTTGTAAATCCCACATCAGTCTGATAAAAGATGATGTGGGATTCTTCTGTGAATGATTTTCTTGTGAATTTCTTTATATGAAAAGATTCGTAAATATATAATTCAAACTCAATTCTTTGTTTAGTGTCAATATAATTTTTTAAAGATATAATTAAAGATATAATTTTTTAAAGATTTTATTTATTTGAGAGAGAGAGAGAGCTCGAGCGCATGTGCCCAAGAGAGCATGAGAGCAAGTGGAGGGACAGAGGGCGAAGCAGACTCCCCACAGAGCAAGGAGCCCAACATGGGGCTCCATCCTGGGATCATGACCTGAGCTGAAGGGAGATGCTTAACCAACCGAGTCACTCAGGTGTCCTAAGTGTCAGTACAATTTTTACTGAATAGGGAGAAATTATATGAATCTCAATTTTCCCAGAAAATCCACAGCATGCAGACTTCAAGTCCGAATGGAACGTCTGCCTCCTGGTAAGCCCTAGGTAAGAAAAAGTGAGGAAGAGGTGAATAAGGGAAGGAGAGAGTGATATTTCATTGAGAAAGGTGAGTGAGGTAACCAAATAGGCTTGCTTCATGACGAATATAATTTAAGCACTTCGTTTTAACTTTTTCTGAAAATGTCTTTCCTCTTCCCCATCTCCCTGTCCTGATAGCACAGGAAGTGGGAAAAGAACACCGTTTACATATTCTCTAAAACAGTGATTCTCAAGCTTCATGTGAATCACCTGGAAATCTTAAAAAGTGCATATTCTGATCCAGTAGTGGTGGGACAAAATTTTAAAGTATGTTCCTTGGAGCAGCAGCACTGGCACCACGAGTGGTATTAGATGCATAAATTCATGTCCTCACCTGATCTACTGATTAGATTCTCAGAATGGGCCCCAGAAACTGTTTTAACAAGCTCACCAGGTGGTTCTTATGGACCTTAAAGTTTGAGAATTACTGCTCTAGACAGTATACTTCAGGTATTCTCCCTGGACCCTGGGACTTGCTATTCTGTCATTGAACCTTGCATTAATTTTTTTTAAAGATTTTATTTATTTGACAGAGAGATCACAAGTAGTCAGAGAGGTAGGCAGAGGGAGAGGGGGAAGCAGGCTCCCCACTGAGTGGACGGCCCGATATGCGGTCTGATCCCAGGACCCTGAGATCATGACCTGAGCCGAAGGCAGAGGCTTAACCCACTGAGACACCCAGGCGACCCTGAACCTTGCATTATCGAGTTGGTACTTAGCAATTGAAACAGCTGGGCAGAGATCTACCTTTTGGTTCCTGACTGGCTGAGTGTCCAGCAAGTTAACTAACTCTATTGACGTAAGTAGCTCTTGGTCCTTTACCACTGTGTGTTAAGCCCTGAATATACCATTTCATGGAATCCTAAACATCGCCAGCAGGGTTAGACATCATTACATAGCCATTGTGTAATACTTTAAAAGGTAGACTGAAGAAGAAACTAAACATTACACCGTATAAGAAAATATTCTTGGCAGATTTTCAGAGGTATCAATGAATATCATCTGGGTTTTATATCTTTATGTCAGCTAAGTCCCAAAACTTGGATATTTTCAGTCCTCTTAATGGACAGTGGCCATTGTTACCAGATTCTATGACTGCATGGTTCTGATGGATGCAAACATGCTTAGCAGTGCCTTCATGAATGTTGCCATCACTGTTGAAGGAGGGGTAATTTTTTGTAATGGGGATTGGATTTTTTCAGGGTTCTGTTTTTTAAGATATTTGCAAAAAATGAGTGTTACCTCTTATAATGTCTCAACTGCTATAACTTTTAATCTCTGGAACTTTTGTTGATTTCCTCCAAAGGATATAGCTGAAGAACTGCACATTGTATATTGCTATTATTTGTCAAATTGTTTACAAGGCCTCCAATATCAATGGGCTGAAGCTGTGTTTATGCTTTTCCACTGGGAGGCTTTCATCTTGTGGAAAGGATCCATTTGTTTTGTGAATCTCTATAAAGAAATGAGAAGAATTCAAAATTTATAAGGGTATTCAACAAGTGTTCCAAAGAGGAATATTTGGGCACACTTAATAGAAAGAACACAATATTTCAAAACCCATCTTAAATATAAATATATATAAGAACTCCAGCCAAAATTTAAGGTTAATGTGTATCATGCTTTAGATCTCTCATACAGAATTCACAACAAGTGTCTGCTGCAATTCCCTTCCAGAAGCAGTACAGTGTGTCTTCAGCCTTCATTTACAACTTACAGAGATTTACCCAGTTTCTGCAGAAAATTGGAAAGAAGCAGATGTTTATTCCTAAGCTAGAATTTGAAGGCCAACAATTAAAATAAACATGTCTCTGCCAAAACTTGAACTAAATTAAAAAATTTAGCATATAAATTAAAGTTTACTTAAAACTAAATTTATCAAGGAAATACATTTGTTTTGCATTACTGGTTTCAATTATTCTGGAAGGGTTTTTATTTTTATGGAATGCTGAAGATTTTTAAAAGTTTCAAACAATTTGTTGGATAATTGCACTATTTAAAATGAATTATGAATGTCTTAAATATATGAATTATTAGCACACAGTTGATGAGCTTATAAAGAGACGTTAAAGCAACTATGATCCTCTAGTTTAATGTCCATATCCCAGGGGACTATAAAAGACCTGGTCTGTAGATTTAAAATAGGTTATATGTGGGCTGAAAATATATGTAGCACTCTCTGCTCTCTTCTTTATTTCTTTTTGTTGGGGAGACATCTGAATTTTGAGACATCTTCCATGAATTATTCTTAGTCAGATGTTTGTATTCTTAGTTTATTGCCATAGAAGAAAAGAGATTATCCCTTTAATAGTTCTCTGCTCTTATGCTATTTGCACAATGTTGCCTGATTAATACTTCTTAAATACTTTACCACATAATTATTTTACATCTAATAAATATTTAGTTACTTTTTCTACAGACTTACTGAAGTATAAATGACAAATAATTTATATATTTTAGATGTACAAGGTGATATATGTATACATTAAGAACTATTTACTACAGTCAAGTTAATTACCATATCCATTACCTCACATTATTGTGTGTGTGTTTGTGTGGTGAAAATGCTGAAGATCTCAGCAGATTTTAAGTATACAGTGCAGTGTTAACTATAGTCATCATGCTGTAAGTTAGATCTTCAGAACTTACTTATTTCATCTTGTAACTGAAAGTTTAAACTCTTTGACAGACATTTCCCTCTTTCCCCTAACCTCCAGACCCTGGCAACCACCATTCTGCCATGTTTTTACAAGTTCAACTTTTTCTTCTATAAGATTTCACATATAAGTGATAGCATCCAGTATTTGTCTATCTCTTTCTGGTTTATTTTGCTTAGCAGAATGCTCTCCAGTTTCATCTGTGCTGTTGTCAATGACAGAATTTTTTTTAATGGTGTAATAACATTCCATTGTGTGTGTTTCTGTAAGATAAGTGTCCAGTTGGATGCTATCATATGTGGGTATCAACTTTCCCAATACCAGTTTCTGAATTAGACTCTCCTTTTCCCATCATGTATTCTTGGCACCCTTCTCAAAGAAAGATTAGTTGACCATATATACATCCTCCATAATTCTTTTATCTCAAACTTCTGTTGATTCCTGCTTCCTGTGCCAAGATTCAAGGACTCCAGGTTACTATTTTTATTTTAATTCATCTGCAACTCTTCCTAATTATACTCCTCTGCTTCAGCAAGTTCAATGACTTTCCTTCCCTCAACACATTTTAGGTTCATGCAGCGTAGCTTCTTGGGTTAAGTTGCCCTTTCTACCTACAGAGGTCCAGTAAATCATAAATATAACTGTTCCTACATATGGAGGAAGGCAGACCCATTCTAAAACTACTTTAGAAATTTTGTGTTGTAAACATCTTAACCAAAACAAATTTAAATTCAGCCAGTCTACTGAATTTTCTCTCACTTACACTACATGCTTTTTGAACAGAAAATGTTAAACACAATCCTTTCCAGATAATTTAGGGTGACATTATACACAGTAAAAATAAGTTTCAATACAGTTATTTCTACTAGGCTTAATTTCTATTAAGCACTATTTGTTCTATTTTTAAATGGACCTGGACTGTGTCTTTCTTGTTTTTCCATCTACTCTAATATTTAACCTAAGAATTTTTTTCTATACTGCTGTCAGTATCTATACTACTTCTTAATTTGTCTCAGAATAGAAGTACTTTCTAATAAAATTTTTCAGCTTGTTGTAGGTTGGTGAAAATTCCACAATTTTTTTAATTAAAAAAAATAAACAAATTGACTTTGAATAAGGTCTAAGGAACTAGCTTAGGAATAAAGTCCATGAATTGGTGGTACTATTTTTTTTTTTTTTTTTTTGTCTGCCTGGATACTTTTATTATTTGCTTATTTCTGAGTTATCTATGATCTGGATAGTACAAAATATTAAATTCCAAATAAGTGGAACATTTCTGTTGTTTGAATGGTAAAGTGTGGTAAGCTGTATGGTGGTTTGATATTTTCAAGTACAATGTACTCACATGTCGATTTACTGGCCTTGTAACCAAAGTTCCCATCAAACTTGAAAGCTCACCATTAACATTCATAACTCTTTTTTGATTGGTTAGAAAAATTAACATGATTCCAGCTCTTGAATAAGATTCTGGTTACTTTCCCGTGATTAAGCATAGGTAGAACATATTTCTGATTCATTATTTTAAGATAAAGCCTCAAGATATTTTAAAATAGTCCCACACAGATTTCCTAGAACACATAGCTGCATGAGAAGAGCAGTTTTCAAAAGGATGTCTCAATTCTGGAAATGTCGTTTTCCTTTTGCTCTTTTATCCTCCATCTCCCCCCCCCTTCCTGCCCCCCACTCTCCTCACCCCATCTTGCCACTGCAGGACAAGAGATATGATGAAAGTTGGAAAATAGTAATTTATGTAGAAAGCCTGTGTTCCATGCTTTATGAAAGTAAATTGTAGAAAATTAATGTTGTGACAAGATGATTCTATTTTGATGAATAAAATCATTGAAAAGCTATCAAGCCCCACTGTTCCTCTGCTGCAAGATTTTTTTCCCTCTCTATTCTGCATGTGCATTCTTGGCTTTCTTCCCAATTAGTCTTTACCAAAGAGTGATAATTAGGGAGATAGGATTTTGACCTACCTTGTGAACAATAAAAATACCTACCACCCATTTTTCTACTCGTTAATTCTATGTGTACTAATACTCTGTGCTTTGAGAAAGAAAAACTCCTACTTCTGTGATTCCTACATAACAAAAGGGTAATCAAAGGCCAAAATAAAAACAATTTTAAAACTGCTTGGTGAGCTCCGGGGAACAGTGTACAAAAGGAGTGCAATGCATCTTATAGGCTAAATTAGACTTATAATTTCTCACATTCTCTCAAGTTCCTTAGTGCAAGAGCAGTAAATTAAAATTTTACGTTTAAATTAGTGTTTTGCATAGATAATGCTTTCACATGGCTCAAAAATCTGAATATATAGTAAAAGATTTCCTTTGTATATCCCTATTTTCCTAGTTCCCTTTACTATCCCCCCTCCTCCCCACAAATACAGAGAAAGACAAATACTGTATGATCTCACTTATATGTGGAATCTAAAAAACAAAAAAACCCACGCAAAACAAACACCCAAAATAACAATAACAAAAACCACAATAAAAACGTGAACTCGTAGCTAGTACAGATTGATGGTTTCCAGAGACAGGAGGTTGGGGGTGGGCATAATGGGTGAAGGGGTTTAAATGTACATATTTCTAATTATAAGTCCTGGGGATATAATGTACAGCATGGTGAATATAAATAATAATACTGGATTGAATTTTTGAGAGTTGCTAAGAGAGTAGACCTTAAAAATTCTCATCAAAAGAAAAAAATTATAACTGTGTTAATCAATGTTAACTAGACTGACTTTGGTGATCGTTTCACAATAGAAACAAACATTGAATCATTACACCTGAAACTAATATAATGCTATGTATTAATTATATCTCAATGATAAAACTGTTGTTTGTAAAATGTGTATTTTTTGTAATATTTCCTCCAGATTTTTTTTTTTTAATTTAACACAGTATACTTTGGAGTTACTTCTGTATACATACACAAAGAAGATGGTCACTTTTTATAACTGCTTAATATTTCATTGCATTGACATACCATAATGTATATATTTAGCAATTCCCTTATTTATGGATATTGCATTTTTTTAAAAGTCTTTTGACATTATAAACTATTTTTCCAGAAATGGTATACATACATAATTTTATACTGTAGGATAAATTGCACAATTGGAATTGCTTGAGCAAAGAGTATATGTGTTTTAATTTTTATGGATATTATCAAATTGCTATCTGTAGGTACTATGCTAATTTCTAGTCTCATTGGGAATATATGAGATTATTCATTCCCTCTCAGCTTTACCAATAGAAGGTGTTATCAACTTCTGGAATTTTGCCAGTATGATAAATAAAAACTAATATACTTGTGAATTTTTAACTTGTGTTTTTTAAATTATGAATGAGGTTAAACTTCTATATTTAAGCAGTATCTTTTTCAGTAAACTCGTTTTTCTCTTGTTGGTCTTTTTATTGATTTCTAGAGGCTTTCCATACATTATGCATTTTTCTGTGATGTCAAGTGAAAAGTGTGTTTGAATTTTTATCATCTGTGTTTTTAAAAATATATATACATATATTTATATGTATAAATATTTATGAAATATATATATATATATATATATACACACACACACATACATACATACATATATTTTGTTATTTCCATGAGGAGTTGGTTGATCTTCAGTTTAATATATCTCTTTATGGCTTCTGGAGTTTTAGTCCTAGTTAGAGCTTCTTCACTCCAAGATTATAAAGGAATTCTCCTATTTTTTCTAATACTTTTGATATTTTTAGTGTCACACTTAAATCTTTGGAATTCTCATTTGGAATTGTTCTCTAATAATGTAGTTTTTAAATTAGCTACTTAGTTATTAAAAGATTTATTTATTTGACAGTG
Organism: Enhydra lutris kenyoni; assembly: GCF_002288905.1. Taxonomy (NCBI): domain Eukaryota; kingdom Metazoa; phylum Chordata; class Mammalia; order Carnivora; family Mustelidae; genus Enhydra; species Enhydra lutris. The sequence continues at coordinate 29,173,823 of NW_019154095.1, forward strand.
AAAGCATGAGTGGGGAAAGGAGGAGAGGGGGAGAGAGAATCTTCAAGCAGACTCCCTGCTGAGCATGGAGCCTGAGGCAGTACTCAGTCCCACGACCCTGAGATCATGACCTGACCTGTAATCAAGAGTCAGATGCTTAACTGACTGAACCACCAAGGTGCACCACCCCTGCCCGATATTTTGTGGGGTTTTTAGGCTACTTAATTATTGAATGATCTGTTTATTTGCCAGTAGTCACTGATACTTAGGCTTTGTAATATGTTTTAATAGCTAGCATTCCTAAACTACATTTAATATCTGAAATTGCTAAACTATCTGTGTGTCTACTTAGGAGTTTTTTCTGGACAATCTTATTTCCTTATTTTTTTCTTTATAAACTTCCAGATTGACTTGTTTCATTTAAACAACTGGTCTTTTTTTTAGGATTGCATTAGACTTTCAAATTAACTTAAATTGCTATCTTTATGATATTGAAATTTGTTCTCAAAATCATGATATTACTTTTCCATGTGTACAAGTTTTTTAGATATCCTCTTATAGTATTTAAATGATCATGTAAGTCTTCCACATTTTTTATCAGCCTGATTCCTTGGTGTACATATTTTTTGGTACTATTTTTGATTTCCATGTGTTGAATTCTAATCCTACTTCCTTACTGAGGTCTTTCACTGTAGTTGTTTTTCAGTTAATTATATTTTCCAGATATATAATCATAGCTTCTTCATTAAATGATATTTATTTTCCCCTTTCCAATTTGTATTGCTGTAATTTGGTTACTGCTTATCTAATTGCCTTGGGTTGTACTTAAATATCAGCTTTAAGTAATATTGGTTACAATGAGCATTTTTGTCTTACCTCTGACTTCTAGGAAAGTTTCTTGTATTTTACCATAAAGCGTGATGATGGCTTTTGTTCTGACTTTGGATATATTCATATTGTTGTTAAGGAAGTACCATCCATAGAGTAATAGAATTGTAGCTGAATGTGTGGATACTTCCTTAACACCTGTATTTCTCAGCCCACCTTACATTAAATGCAATTATCTGATTAATGTATGGCTATGATATTGCCAGTGTCATGTAAGTGAAAGTGATATTTGCCAATTATCCCACAACCTTTCTTTTCCCTTCCTGCTGGGAGAAAACTAGAAGTGGTAGCCACCCAACTTATACCACACAATGATAGCAAGGCCACCAGGGTGGCAAAGCCACTGATGGAAGGAACCTGGGTCCTGGAATGATTCTCTGGAACATGCAATTTACATTATTTGAGAAAGAAAAATAAATATATTTGTTCTTTAAACCATTTTATTTTCCCATCTTATTATACCACTTAACCTTTTATTCTTACTAATCTGCATTTAGTCCTATATTTTAAGTCAATTTTATCAAGAACATTTTTTTTTATGTGAAAAAGTGAAAGTCACTTTTTCATTTGTGGAGATTATTGTGTAATATGTCTCTCTAGATATATTAATATAAATTATATTAATTTATTGTATTTGACCACCTCTGTATTCCCTGGAATAAGTCACATTTGATAAAATCTATAGTTCTTTTAGAATGATTCTGGCTGTTTCATTAATATTCATATATATAAGATTTTTCAGTTATTTTTGTTATCTGTAGTCTTTATCAGGTTTTGATATTAATGTTAATCTTTCTTTGTAGAGAGAATAAAAGTTTTCTTTTCTTTCTTTTTCCATGTTTTGGGAACTTTTGAAAGCAGTGGAATTCACTATTCTTTAAAAGTGTGGTGCAATTCACCTGTAAAACTTCCAAAGCCTAGAGATTTTATTGGCACTTTTCTCTAATTCATCTGTTGAAATTAGATTTTTATTCTCCACTGGGACATTTTAGGGGAATTATATTTCCTAGAAAATTATGTATTTCATCCAGATTAGAACTTTTTTTTTGATAGAAGGGAGTAAAATGGTCTTTGTTGTTTTATTTTTCTCTATTTAATGGCTTTCCCCCCTCCTCTTAACTCTTATTTTTGTGCTTGTATTTTGTTCATTCTTCCCAGATTAGTTTAGCTGTGCTTTATATTTTTTTAATGAGCAAGCTCTTAAATTTATTTGCTAAGTCTACACTTTTTTCCTAACTCTTGATATTAATCATTTATCCTATTTTCCCATTTATTTTTATTTTATTTTTCATAAATTTGATTTAGATGCTCAATTAGCTCTGTTTTCTTCTTCAAACATTACTTAGAAAATTTAAATGTGTTGAGGTTTCCTCTGAGCAATGCTCTAACTTTATCCCATGGATTCAGATATATGATATTTTCATTAATATTATTTTCATATAAATTCATAAATCTCTGTTTATATGTCTTCTTCAAAGAGGGATTTGCTTTAGAGGGAATGTCAAAATTTCCCCAAGAGAAGACCTTTATTATTTTCCAGTGTTATGATCTCTAGATTTAGTATATTATGTTCAGAATACGTTTTCTGTGTTACTTCTAGGATTTGGATATATTTGAGAATGTTTTCATAGCTTATTAATTTTTATAAATATACTAGAAATCCATAAATATGGGTCATTGTAAAGTATACTTTTATAGTGTAGTGTTTGTGATACACCAGTTATAATTTGCTAATGAAGCTACTTTGTTTTCTCATATTTTGAGGGAACAGAATTAGTCTTCTCTAACTAGTGTGTTTGTCTCTACCTGTACTTTGAACTTTATGGATGTTCTGCTATATTATAGTTTTTTTTTTTTAAGATTTATTTATTTATTTATTTGACAGAGAGAGAGAGAGAGAGAGAGAGAGAGATCACAAGTAGGCAGAGAGGCAGGCAGAGAGAGAGGGGAAGCAGGCTCTCTGCTGAGCAGAGAGCCCGATGTGGGGCTCGATCCCAGGACCCTGAGATCATGACCTGAGCCGAAGGCAGAGGTTTAACCCCCAGAGCCACCGAGGAGCCCCTATATTATAGTTACTTTCGATAGTTGAACTTTTATTGTGAATTGCATTGTATGGAATTATAAACATTTTTTGACATTTTGCATTTGAATTATACTTTGTATGATATGAATATCAGATCTATTTTATTTTTGTTTCTATTTCATTAGTATATCTTTGTTTACATTTTAATTTTAATTTTTGTGAATCCATGGTGTTAGATGTTCTTTCAGACATTGAGTTAGGTTCCTCTTTCTGACTCAATCTTACACTCTTTTAACAAGATAAGTCTATTGATATTGATATAATAGATGTATTCTGAGTCCTGTCATAGGTTAAATTTTTTGTTTTCTTATTAGCGTTACTATGTTCTTCTGTAGTCTTTCCTGATGTTTGTGTCTTTTGCTTTATTGTTCACTTTTTTGTATTAGGAAGGTTTCCTTTTTATGGGTTATCTTTATAACTGCTCTTTTATATTATACCCTTAGATCTCCTTTTCTATAGAGTGTATCAGTTTTCTACTAGGCTCAGTGATGAACATGAATACCTGCGTCTTCTTCCTCTTTCCTCACCACCACCCATGTCTGTGTTAATCCTGTATTTACCTTGTGTAAAATATGTTTCTGCTCCTGCTGTTTTTTTGGGTCGGCTTTAGTGATAATTGATTTCTGAGTATAAGGTAAAGCAATAAACATTTTTTTCAAAAAAAGTTTTCCAACTTTCTAATTTTTTTTTCTGCTCTCATTTTTACTAATTGTACCATTTCTACTTCTCAGAACATATAATATTCACTTTTTGTTTTAGTCTTCTCAGTAGACTTTTTTGGATGACTTTCCTCAGTCATGTTTTACTGACTAAATCCTGTCTAGTATTGTCTTCAAGAAAGATTAGTTTTTGTGTGTTAAAAGCTGTTTGTTGTCTTTATTCTTTTAAAATTTTCCCCAAGTTTTTAAAGGTATGATTGTATATATTTAAGGTGTACAAGGTGATGATTTGATACATGTATACAGTGTGAAATGATTACTACTACCAAACTAATTAAAACATTCATCACCTCACATAGTTACCTTTTCTTTTTCTGTTAAGATCTCTCTTAGCAAATTTCAAGTATACAATACAGTGTTATTAGCTGTAGTCACTTTGCTGTACATTGTTACAAATTAGAGAGGAGAAGGAACCAAATGAGGAGGGGCAGAGGAAAAGGGAAATAGAGAGAATCATAAGCAGACTCCCCTCTAAGTGTGGAGTCCAACACACACCCAATCCCATGACCCTGAGATCATGATCTGAGCCCAAATCAAGAATTCGCTGCTCAACCAAATGAGCCACCAGGGTGCTCCATGCTACTTTTATTCTTGAAGGACAACTTGACACTTTTTTTTTTTTTAATTTTTTTTGAGGATCTTGTAGATGTTGCTATACTGTTTTATGGAGATGAGTGCAACTGTGGAGAAATTTATATTTTCCAATTGTTAATCTCTCTGGTCTGCGTTAAGAATTCTTTTTTTTTTTTTTTTTTTAACTGAAGTTCAGTAACACCACTAGGGTGTGTATCTAGGTTGTATATCATGGGTTTTTCATGGTCCACAGTGTAATTTTAAATACATATAATTAAGTTTTATTTTATTTCAAGGAATATTTTGGAATTGTATTTTTAAATTCTTTGTTATGCTGTTTTGTTTTTCTTTCTAAAGCACTCCAAATATGTGTTTATCTTCTTTATCTGTCTTTCTTATCTATCTTCTCTAATTTTTTTCAAGCCTTTATTTCCATTTAATTTTGTTCTTTTTAAATTTCTTATGCCCCTTCTGTTTTCCAAAAAATTTTTAAAAGTGATTTTCTTTATCATTTTTGAGAATTTTTCCTTCATTTTTCTTGAGTTCTGACTGCTCACATTTGAACTTGTCCTATTGAATTTCCATTTTTTCCTTATGATTTTAAAAGGCATTTTCTCCATTTATCTTGTAAAATTAATGACAAAATTTTGGGTCAGATCTTTGTTCTGTAGCAGAAGATAAATCTTGTGTTCCTTGTTTGCTAGTGAGTTTTACTGCTCTTTCTCAGTATTTTTCTTACACTAACTTTGTGTCAGTGCCCTGCCATGTTTTTGTGTAAATAGGCATAGCCCTGAGGTATTGCGAGTTTGGTTTCTATCAACCACGATAAGGTAAATATCATAATAAAATCAAGACTAATGAATTTTTTTTATTTCTCTGTGCATATAAAGGTTATGTTTATGCTGCAGTGTATTAAGTGTGTAATAGCATTATTCCTAAAAATTATACATGTAAATATCTTAACTAAAAATATTGCTTAAAAATGATAGCTGTTATCTGAGCTTTCAGAGAGTTGTAATCTTTTTGCTGCTGAAAAGTCTTGCCTTGATGTTGATGACTGTTGACCGATCAAGGTGGTGGTTGTTGAAGGTTGAGGTGACCGTGGTAATTTCTTAAGACTGAAGTTTTCTCATTTGAATGATTTCTCTGTGGAATGTGATGATGTCTGATAGCCTTTTACTCAAAGTAGAACTTCCAAAAACTGGAGTCAGCCCTCTCAAACCATGCTGCTACTTTACCAACCAATTTTATATATGTAATATCCCAAATCCTTTGTTGTCATTTCAACAATCTGCCCGACATTTTTACATCTTCAGCATCTGCCCAGTAGATTCCATTTCGAGAAACCACTTTCTTTGCTCATCCATAAGAAGCAAGCCGTTGTCTTTTCAAGTTTGATCATGAGATTGCAGCAGTGCAATCCCATCTTCCGGCTCTACCTCTGGTTCTCTTGCTATTTCCACCACATCTGTAGTTACTTTCTCCACTGAAGTCTTGAACTCCTCAAAGTCGTTCGTGAGGGTTGAAATCTACTTCTTTCAAACGTCTGTTCTTGTTACTATTGTGACCTCATCCCATGACTCAGACATATTCTTAATGTCATCTAGAATGGTGAATCCTTTATGGAAACTTTTTACTTTACTTTGCCCAGATCCAGCACAAGAATCACTGTCTGTAGTTGCTAGAGTGTTACAGATGTATTTCTTAATAAGACTTGAAAGTCAAAATCACTCCTTGATTCATGGGTTGCAGATGGATACAATGGATACAATAGATATTGTATTAGCAGGCAAGAAAACAACATTGATCTCATTGTACATCTCCATCAGAGTTCTTGGGTGATCAAGTGCGTCGTCAGTGAGCAGTAATAATTGGAAAGGAATTTTCTTCTGCATAGTAGTCTCAAAATAGGCTAAAATATTCTATAAATCATGTTGTAAACAGGCTCATACAGGCTTTGTTGTTCTATTGATAGAACACAGGCAGAGTAGATTTAGCATAATTCTTAAGGGCCTTAGGATTTTCAGAATGATAAATGAACATTGGCTTTAACTTAAAATCACCAGCTTCATTAGCCTCTAACATGAGTCAGCCTGTTCTTTGAAGAGAAGCATTGACTTCTCCTCTCTAGCTATGAAAGTCCTAGATGGCATCTTCTTCCAATAGAAGATTGTTTCTCATCTACATTGAAATTCAGTTGTTCACTGTAGCCACCTGCATTATTTATCTCAGCTAGATCTTCTGGATAACGTCTATAGCTTCTGTGTTAGCACTAACTGCGTAACTTTGCACTTTAATGTTATGGAGATGGAGTCTTTCCTTAAACCTCACGAACCAATCTCTTTGAGCTTCAGACTTTTCTTCTGTAGCTTCCTCACCTTTCTCAGCCTTTATAGATGAAGATGGTTAGGGCCTTCCTCTGGATTAAACCAAATTTAAGGGAATGTTGTGGCTGGTGATCTTCTTTTCAGACCACTAAAACTTTTTCCATATCACCAATAAGGCTGTTTTGCATTCTTACCTTTTGTGTTCACTGGAGTAGCACTTGTCATTTCCTCCAAGAACTTTTCTTTTGCAGTCACAACTTGGCTAACTGGTGCAAGGGGCCTTGCTTTTCACAGCTTTTAGCATGCTTTCCTTTCTAAGCTTAATCATTTCTAGCTTTTGATTTAAAGTGAAAGATGTGCAACTCATCTTTTCATTTGAACATTTAAAGGCCATTGTAGGGGGTTCCTGAATGTGTCAGTGGTTTAAGCCACTGCCATTACCACTGCCTTTGGCTAGCTCATGATCTCAGGGTCCTGGGATCGAGCCCCACATGGGGCTCTCTGCTCAGCAGGAAGCCTGCTTCCCCCCCGTCTCTCTGCCTACCTTTCTGCCTACTTGTGATCTCTCTCTCTGTCAAATAAATAAATAAAATCTTTTTTTTTAAAAGGCCCTTGTAGGGTTGTTGATTTGCCTGATTCCAGTATTTTTGTGTCTTCGAGTAGGGAGTCTCTAAGAAAGAAAGAGTGATGGGGTAATGGTAAGACCATGCAGCAGTCAGAACACACAGTGTGTATCATTTGTTTGTTGTCTTATATAGGCATAGTTTGTGTCACCTCCAAGCAATTACAATAGTAACATCAGAGACCACTGGTCACAGATCATCATAACAAATATAATAATTATGAAAAAGTTTGAAATATTGGACGAACTACCAAGAGATGGCACAATCATGAAGTGAGCAAATGCTGTTGAAAAACTGATGTCAAGAAACTTGCTCAATACAGTGTTGCCACAACCTTCAGTTTGTATAAAGCACAATATCGGCCAAGTGCAATAAAATGAGCTGTGCCTGCTGTCAGTATTGAATGAGTAAGGTCTTCCTGCCTTAGCTGTATTAGCAGAGATGTTATGAGGCAGGGGCAGGGGGAATCCAGGTAACCTTCCTGGCTGCGAATATGGCTCACCTGATTGATTGATCCTTTTCTGGGTAAGTGTGTGTGGTTCTATCTTTTCTACTCTGCTTCGTACTATATCCAGGATCAGTATGGTCCTGATCCTGTACCAGTCCTTCCACAAAAAGGTCCTTTTTCTGCCCCATTCCTATTCACTCCCACACTTGCTGTCATTTCAGCACGCAGTGAGGTGTTGGGGTGGTGATATCTTCTACTCTTACTGTGATTTCTCTTCGTGGTGATGTATTTTTGCTGGTATTTTCAGAGAACTGTCACTGCTATTTATTTAACTTCACTCTTCACTTTATTTTCCCTTCACATCTTCTCACTTCTGCCAGACCTCTACTCTATTGACAAGACAGTTTAGCATACAGAAAATAAAGTTTTAACACCTCAGGGTACCACACAAGTTGAGAAAGTGTTTTTGCCAATATCTTTGGAAATCTGCCATGGAAGGGCCATCTTACTATTCTCTGCATTTCTTTACAATTATTTCTCTGAAAGCTTTCTGTCCACTCTCCTTTCCTGTTGGGAGTTTATATTATAGAGTTTGTCAGATGTGCAGATTTCATTCTTATAAGTTTGCCCAAAACCAGAGATTGTTTATTTTTTTTCTTTTTCTCTTGTTAATTTTGTATCCTACACAAGAAGTGGATTTTTTTTCCTTCTGAGCCCATGTTCATGCTAGAAGATAGACACTGACATTTTATCTGTTGATTTTGTTCATTTTATTAGGTTTCCTTTGTATTGATGACTATATACATAGCTCAAAATGAGATGCACATCATAGTTGGCTATTAAATTAGCCAAGGTTTAGAATGGTAGAGTGAAAATCATATTTGTACCTTTTCTTTTCTTCCCCCATGAATCATGCATATTAATATCTTTCTTCATTTTCATTAAGTTTTCAGTATTCATGGACTGTTTTGTTACTATGTGACCATATGTTGCTTTAACTTAGAGTTCTGTGTGAAAAAAGAGGTCCTTGGTCTGTCATCAATATGACTAAGTATTTCATGTCCCATATTAGGAAATAAAAAGCACTTTGTATTCTAAGGCAGTTATCTATATGTATAGGTCTATCTAGTCACTTTGCCTAGCACTAGTCCCCCAAATTAAGGAAGACTTGAGCTCTTGTAGGTTACTAGTTTTGCAATGGAGCCATTCAACTCATTCACTGAATTTTGCAGAACGAATATGTACAGATATATGACATTACATGCAGGTATTATGCACCAAGGAGGAAACTTCTGGTTCCACTGTGAACAGAATAATTGTAACCTTGGTAGCCTTGTACTTCCTAAATTACTATTTTTTTTCTCTCAATACCTGCTATATTCTTTGTCAAGGATCCTTCCAAATGTTTCAATTTTTGCAAATAAAAGTATTTCTTTTGGAATGGTTTTGTCTCTGTTTTTCTCTTTTACATGTGATATTTCACTTATGATAGAAACAAACAAAAACAATGTTCCTGCAATGTTTATGTAAGGATGAATACATAAGATTTAATTAAAGAGACTCATTTAATAGAAAGTTTAAGATTAGGACCATGATAAAACCTTTAATTGTAAATACTTGTATTTATTAAGTATGATAAAATTATGAAGGAAAGCCTATAAAATATGTAATCTTAGATGTGGAAACAAGATGAGGCTTTATGGACAAAATGTGCATGTACACAGATGGAGGCCAGGGATTGACTAGTGCTAAACAAGAAAAAAGGTTGATTTAATCTAATTGAGATATACGATCCATGATTAGGTTAAAAGAAATTCTACCTATTTAATAATTCAGAGTCCACTTGGCCACGTGGACTACTGTCAAAATTTTTTTTTTAAGATTTTATTTATTTATTTGACAGACAGATCACAAGTAGGCAGAGAGGCAGGCAGAGAGAGAGAGAGGAGGAAGCAGGCTCCCTGCGAGGCAGAAAGCCCGACGTGGGGCTCGATCCCAAGACCCTGGGATCATGACCTGAGCCGAAGGCAGAGGCTTTAACCCACTGAGCCACCCAGGCGCCCCTCAAATTCTTTTTTTTTTTTAATTAAGAAAATTTTTTTATTATGTTAGTCACCATACAGTACATCATTAGTTTTTGATGTAGTGTTCCATGATTCATTGTTTGTGTATAATCCCCGGTGCTCCATGCAATCTGTGCCCTCCTTAATACCCATCACAATGCTAACCTATCCCCGCACCCCTCTCCCCTCTAAAACCCTCAGTTCACTTCCTGGAGTCCATAGTCTCTCATGGTTTGTCTGCCCCTCTGATTTATACTCCCTTCATTTTTCCCTTCCTTCTCATAATGTCCTCCATGCTATGCTCTATGTTCCACAAATAAATGAAACTATATGATAATTGACTTTCTCTGCTTGACTTATTTCACTTAGCATAATCTCATCCAGTTCCATCCATGTTGATGCAAATGTTGGGTATTCATCCTTTCTGATGGCTGAGTAATATTTCATTATATATATGGACTGTATCTTCTTTATCCATTTTTCTGTTGAAGGGCATTTCAGCTCTTTCCACAGTTTAGCTATTGTGGACATTGCTGCTATGAACACTGGGGTGCATGTGGCCCTTCTTTTCACTACATCTGTATCTTTGGGGTAAATACCCAGCAGTCCAATTGCTGGGTGATAGGGTAGCTATATTTTTAACTTTTTGAGGAACCTCCACACTGTTTTCCAAAGTGGCTATACCAACTTGTATTCCCACCAACAGTGCAAGAGGGTTCCCCTTTCTCTACAACTTCTGCAACCTTTGTTGTTTCTTGCCTTTAAAATTTTTGCCATTCTAACTGGTGTAAGGTGGTATCTCAATATGTTTTTTTTTATTTTATTTTATTTATTTGACAGAGAGAGAGATCACAAGTAGGCAGAGAGGCAGGCAGAGAAAGAGAGGGGAGGAAGCAGGCTCCCTGCGGAGCAGAGAGCCCGATGCGGGGCTCGATCCCAGGACTCTGGGATTATGACCTGAGCCGAAGGCAGAGGCGTTAACCCACTGAGCCACCCAGGCGCCCCTCTCAATATGGTTTTGATTTGAAATTCCCTCATGGCTAATGATGATGAACATTTTTTTATGTACCTGTTAGCCACTTGTATGTCTTCTTTTGAGAAGTGTCTCTTCATGTCTTCTGCCCATTTTTTGATTTATTTGTATATTTGGGGTGTCGAGTTTAAGAAGTTCTTTATATATCTTAGATACCAGCACTTTATCTGTAATGTCATTTGAAAATATCTTCTCCCATTAGAGATACAGAAGGACACTATCATTTTTAAACGGTCTATTCAACAAGAGTATCTAACAATTGTAAATATCTATGCCCCCAACATGGGAGCAGCCAACTCCATAAGCCAACTGTTTACCAATATAAAGAGACATAGCAATAACACATTAACAGTAGGAGACCTCAACTCTCCAATCTCACAACAGAAAATCAACAGAGAAACAAGAAACAAGAGAAGATCAACAGAGAATTAAAATGAAACAGAGAAAATCAACAAAGAAACAAGAGCTTTGAATGACACACTGAACCAGGTGGACCTCATAGATATACACAGAATATTCCATTCCACCCTAAAACAACAGAATACTTATTGTTCTGGAACACACATAGAACTTTCTCCAGAATAAACCACAGACTGGGTCACAAATCAGATCTCAACTGATATGAAAAAATTGAGATTATTCCTTGCCTATTCTCAGACCATAATGCTCTGAAATGAACTCAATCACAAAAAAAAAATTGGAAGAAATTCAAACACTTGGAAGCTAAAGACCATCCTGCTTAAGAATGTTTTGGTCAACCAGCAAATCAAAGACCTTAAACAATTCATGGAAACCAATAAGAACAAAAACACATCAATCCAAAACCTATGGGATACCACAAAGGTGGGCCTCACAGGTAAGTACATAGCCAACCAAGCCTCACTCAAAAAAAAAAAAGAAAAAAATCACAAAGACACAAATAATTAACTTTACACCTTTAAAGAACTGGAGAAAGAACAACAAATAAAGCCTCAGCCACGCACGAGAAGAGAAATAATTAAGATTATAGCAGAGATCAATGAATTGGAAACCAGAAATACAGTAGAACACATCAATGAAACTAGAAGCTGGTTCTTTGAAAGAATTAATAAGATCAATTAACCACTGGCCAGACTTATTCAAAAGAAAAGAGAAAGGACCCAAATTAATAAAATTATGAATGAAAGGGGAGATATCAAGATTAACACCAAGGAAATAGAAACAATTATTAGAGATTATTATCAACAACTCAATGCCAATAAATTAAGCAACCTAAAGAAATGGATGCCTTCCTGGAAACCTATAAACTGTCAAGACTGAAACAGGAAGAAATTGACAACCTGAATAGACAAATAACCAGTAATGAGATTGAAGCGTGATCAAGAACTTACCAAAAAATAAAGAGTCCAGGGTCTGATGGATTCCCTGGGGAATGCTTCCAAACATTCAAAGAAGAAATAATTCTTATTCTTCTGAAGCTGTTTCAAAAAATAAAACAAGAAAAACTTTCGTACTCATTCTATGAGGCTAGCATTACCTTGATCCCAAAACCAGGCAAAGACCCCATCAAAAAGGAGAATTTCAGACCAATTTTCCTGATGATCATCCCTGATGAATATGGACGCTAAAATTCTCAACAAGATCCTAGCCAGTAGGATCCAACAGTACATTAAAAGTATTATCCATCATGACCAGGTGAGTTTTATTCCTAGGATGCAAGGGTGGTTCAACATTCACCAATCAGTGTGATAGAACACATTACTAAGAGAAGAGAGAAGAACCATATGGTCCTCTCAGTTGATGCAGGAAAAGTATTCGGCAAAATACAGCATCCTTTCCTGATTAAAACTCTTCCGAGTATAGGGATAGAGAGAACATTCCTCAGTTTCATAAAAACCATCTATGAAAAGCCCACAGTGAATATCATTCTCTGAGAGCCTTCCTCTTAAGATCAGGAACATGACAAGGATGCCCACTCTTGCCGCTGTTGTTCAACAGAGTACTAGAAGTCTTAACCACAGCAATCAGACAACAAAAAGAAATAAAAGGTATTCAATTGGCAAAGAAGTCAAACTCTCTCTCTTCACAGATGACATAGTATTTTATGTGGAAAACTCAGAAGACTCCACCTCCAAATTACTAGAACTCATACAGCAATTCAGTAATGTGTCAGGATACAAAATCAATACACATAGATCTGTTGCTTTCTTATACACTAACAATGAAACTGTAGAAAAAGAAATGAGAGAATGGATTCCACTTACAGTAGCGCCAAAACCCATAAGATACCTTGGAATAAACCTAATCAAAGAGGTAAAGTATCTATACTCTGGGAACTACAGAACACTCATGAAAGAAATTGAAGAAGACACAAAAAGATGGAAAAACATTCCATGCTCTTGGATCACAAGCATGAACATTGTTAAAATGTCTATGCTGCCCAGAGCAATTTATGCTTTCAGTACCATCCTGATCAAAATACCAAAAGCATTTTTCAAAGTGCTGGAACAAACAATACTAAAATTTGTATGGAACCAGAAAAGACCCCAAATTGCCAAGGAAATGTTGAAAAAGAAAAACAAAGCTGGGCATCATGTTGCCTGATTTCAAGCTCTGTTACAAAGCTGTGATCACCAAGACAGCATAGTACTGCAGAAATATAGACACGTAGACCAATGGAACAGAATAGAGAGCCCAGATATAGACCCTCAACTCTATGGTCAACTAATCTTTGACAAAGCAGGAAAGAATACCCAATGGGAAAAAAGACAGTCTCTTCAATGAATAGTGCTGGGAAAATTGGATAGCTACATGCAGAAGAATAAAACTTGACCATTCTCTTACATCATACACAAAGATAAACTCTAAATGGATGAAAGACCTCCATGTGAGACAGGAATCCATCAGAATCCTAGAGGAGAACATAGGCAATAGCCTTTTCATACAGTTTCATCAGTTTTAACAGTTTCATCAGCCACAGCAACTTCTTTCAAGATACATCTCCAAAGGCAATGGAAACAAAAGTGAAAATAAGCTTTTGGGACTTAAGCTAAAAAAGCTTCTGCACAGCAAAGGAAACAGTCAACAAAACAAAGAGACAACCCATGGAATGGGACTACTGTCAAATTCTTTGTCACAGTACAAAGGAGCTTCCTAACAGAGGTGTGGGTACCAATAAGCTTACATAAATTTCTATGTAATGTAAGTGAATAAAGAAAATGATTAAAGTGTATAATAACTTTCTATTTAAATTCATTCTGAACAGGGCAGTTTCTTATTTGTGAACTTTTGTGTTATGAATTTAACAACTTTTGTCATGCTTTTAAAAAAATTATTATTATAATAAACTAGTACCATAATTACTTCTAGGGAAGGAACTGTGACAAGCCATTTGGGATGAAATGTGGGCAATTTTGAACATAGTAGCACCAGCAAAGGATTAATGTGTTCGGTATCATAAGATGGGAAGAGTTTATTTTGATCTACTGTAAGGCATCATATTAGAGGTTCAAGGTAATCCTTGAGAACTTTTCTAGATCTCAGAGGATAGGGGGTTTTAGCGGACCTCTTAATTACCATTTTATGTAAATATAGCTTCAGAGTCATTGATATTTAGAATTTTACAAAAACTTTACTGAGTAGTTGAAAAATATAGTTTTAAGATACTGATTTTAATTTTTCAGAGAATATGCACCATTTATTTTTGCCAATGTTAGTGAGGTTACACTGTGATCTGGTATCAGCAGCACAGATGGAAACTGTATGAATACCTAAGGTTGATGTTTGTAACTAGATGAGTAATTTTGTAAATACCCAATACATAATGAGAGAGGGAAGTTGCATCTGTGCCACGTGTCCATTTGCAGGACAGATTCTCATCAGAGGCATACGTTAGCTACTTTTGAGAACCATTCACTGTTCCCCTTGGGTGGGTGGTGGTTTTTCATATTTTGTTTACTCTCTAGTGAATTTTCTTTAATTTTTTTTTCTTTTTGTTTTTTTTTTTTAGATAAATTATTCTTACCAAGTCACAGTCATGCATTATATATGTTAATTTCTAATTGCTCTCCTTTCCCTCCCATCTTTCTTAACTGATAGAGACAAAATGTGGTCATTTTCCCTTAGAAGTATGAATTGATTATACGTTAACTGGGTGTGAACAATATGTGCCTAATTGAAATTACCTTATTTCTAAGGATTTCAAAGTTGCTTTGTCATGTTTCCTTGGTATCCTTCAGACGTTCCTTTTCAGAGACATTATAAAAGAATAACATTTATACTGTAGAATTTGCCTCCAGTTATAAATTCTTTATCAGACAGTTCTTAGTAGCATATATTACACTTCTTGAAATAAATGCCATTTCCCTTAGTTCTGGCTTTTTCTCTGTATACTTTTTTTTTTTTTAAAGATTTTATTTATTTATTTGGCACGGAGAGAGACAACCAGAGAGGGAACACAAGCAGGGGGAGTGGGAGAGGAAAAAGAAGGGTCCCTGCTGAGTAAGGAGCCCAATGCAGGTCTCCATCTCAGGGTGCCATCCCAGGACTCTGGTATCATGACCTGAACCGAAGGCAGATGCTTAATGACTAAACCACCCAGGTTCCCTTCTCTGTATACCTTTAATAAGGTTAGAGAGTTTCATTGAAATATTTAGACCATTGTTTAACCACATAACATTTTTAAAATGCACAACTTTTTTTTTTCAAATTTTATTTTAACTCTAGTGAGTTAGCATATAGTGTAATATTGGCTTCAGGAGTAAATTTGTGATTCATGATTTACATATAACACCCAGTGCTCAACACAACATACATGCACAGCTCATTGCAAATGGCAAGATTTTGTTCTTTTTGATGGCTGAGAAATATTCCATTATATATATATATATATATATATATATATATATATATATATATAAAATCTCTTCTTTATATCTATATATCTAGATATAGATATATATATGTACCATCTCTTCTTTATGTATTTGTCAGTGAATGGACATTTAGACTCTTTCCATAATGTGGCTATTGTAAATAATGCTGCTGTAAACATTGGGGTGCATGTGCCCCCTTCAAATCAGTATTTTTATATCATTTGGGTGAATATCAAGAGGTTCAGTTGCTGGGTCATATTTTTAACTCTTTGAGGAACCTTCATACTGTTTTCCATTTGCAATTCCTACCAAAATGTAAGGAATGTACCAAAATATCCTTGCTAACAACTGTTGTTTCCTGAGTTGTTAATTTTCACCATTCTGACAGGTGTGAAGTGGTATTTCATTATGGCTTTGATTGGTGTTTTCCCTGATGATGAGTGATGTTGAGAATCTTTTCATGTGTCTGTTGGCCATCTGGATATCTTCTTTGGAGAAATGTCTATTCATGTCTTCTGCCTCTTTCTTTCTTTCTTTCTTTCTTTCTTTCTTTCTTTCTTTCTTTCAGTGTAACAGTATTCATTGTTTTTGCACCACACCCAGTGCTCCATGCAATCCGTGCCCTCTCTAATACCCACCACCTGGTTCCCCCAACCTCCCAACCCCCGCCCCTTCAGAACCCTCAGATTGTTTTTCAGAGTCCATAGTCTCTCATGGTTCACCTTCCCTTCCAATTTCCCTCAACTCCCTTCTGCCCGTTTCTTAACTGAATTGTTTGTTTTCTGGGTGCTGAGTTTGATAAATTCTTTATAGATTTTAGATACTAACCCTTTATGAGATATGTCATTTGTAAATATCTTCTTCCATTCTGTAGGCTGCTTTTTAGTTTTGTTGACTCTTTCCTTTGCTGTGCAGAGGTTTTTGTCTTAATGATTTTTCAGTAGTTCATTTCTACTTCGATGCCTGTTGGTTGGTTGGTTGGTTGGTTTTTTAAGCTTGCTTTGGCTATTCAGGGTCTTTTGTGGTTCCATACAAATTTTAGGATTGCTTGTTCTAGCTCTGTGAAACATGCTCATAGTATTTTTTTTTAAGATTTTTATTTATTTATTTGACAGAGAGAGAGGTCACAAGTAGGCAGAGAGGCAGGCAGAGAGAGAGGAAGGGAAGCAGGCTCCCTGCCAAGCAGAGAGCCTGACGCGGGGCTTGATCCCAGGACCTGGGGATCATGACCTGAGCCAAAGCCAGAGGCTTAACCCACTGAGCCACCCAGGTGCCCCCATGCTCATAGTATTTTGATAAGGATTTTATTAAATGTGTAGATTACTTGAGTAGCATAGACATTTTAACCATATTTTTTCTTCTAATCCATGATCATGGAATGTTTTTTCATTTATTTGTGTCCTCTTCAATTTCTTAAGTTTTCTATGGTTTCCAGCATACAGATCTTTTATCTCTTTGGTTAGGTTTAGGTTTATTCCTAGGTATCTTATGGGTTTTGGTGCAATTGTTAATGAAATTGATTCCTGGATTTCTCTTCTTCATTATTGGCTTTTAGAAATGCCACAGATTTCTGTTTGTTGAGTGTATGTCCTATGACTTTGCTGAATTTGTGTATCAGTTCTAGCAATTTTTTTGGTGGCATCTTTTGGGTGTTCTGTATAGAGTATCATGTCATCAAAGATGTGTTATCTTTCAGGCAACGTCTTGAAAAGTGGCAGCTTTAATCAGACAGTAACACCATCAGAAGATGATCAATAAGCAATATCACTTGTGTAATTTAAAAGAAGATATGCCTGATTTACATATTTGGAGAATGTTAGAGCTAGAACCTGTTGTTCAGTCTCTATTTTTTGGACTAAAGAAAATAAAGTTTTGAGCACTGAAAGTACTTGTTCAAGGTAATACTTGTAGTTTTTGGCTGAACTGGTAGTAAAAGTTTCAACTTTCTTTTCCCTCTCTGTTTATGTTCTTTTTGTCCTATCATTCTAAGTTTCTTAAAGGAAAAGTGTGGAGGAAGATACATGTTGATGGTAGGGAAGATATGGGATTGGGTGTAGGTGGGAGCCTGGGAGGAAAGAGAAGATGAGAGGAGGACACATGAGGAAAGAACTGATGGTCATTGTCTCCCACTTGGACTATCGAGGCTCTCATCTGCAAAGGGGAAAAATCAGCTGTGTTCCTTGGGCAAATCCACTTCTGTAAGAACAAGTCACTTCATCCAATGCTATTTGAAAAGAATCCACAGCTTCATATTTATTTGTCTAAAAGACGTGATTTAAAATCTTGGAAAATTCAAAACAATTAATTTGATTTTTAGTGATGCCTTTTTTTGGGGGGGGGAAGTCCTTTCAGTCCCCCTCTGAAGTGCTGCAACTTAGCATAATGAAAATCAAATGACTTTTTAAAAAAATTATAATGTAAAGAAATGAATTTTTTTTAAAAGATTTTATTTATTTATTTGATAGAGATTACAAGTAGTCAGAGAGGCAGGGAGAGAGGAAGAAGCAGGCTCCCTGCTGAGCAGAGAGCCTGATGTGGGGCTCGATTCCAGGACCCTGAGGATCATGACCTGAGCCGAAGGCAGAGGCTTTAACCCACTGAGCCACCAAGGTGCCCCTCAAATGACATTTTTGTTGTTATTGTTGTAGATAAATTATTTTTGTAGCAATCCTTGAGATATCTAGGAATATCTTAAATTGTTGAAAAATGCTTTTTGGAAACTACAACTCTGGAAACCGTTTTCCATGGTTACTCTATGTTGTGATTAATGCCTCCTTGAGTCGTGTGTGTGTGTGTGTGTGTGTATTTAGACATCTGTTTGTATTCTATTTGGTTAACATGTTAGATTTTTTTCCCTATCAAAGAAATAACAGTTTCTTCAGCATCTTAAAAGATGGTTTACATTCTTTAATGGATATTTGCTGTGCAGAATCATTTTTTGTGAGGAGTGAAATACTCCAAAAATGAAACTTTTTATAAAAGGTGACTGCTAGTTTTACATTTCTTTGAAATTGTGTTTGCTTTTACTTTCTTACATCATTTAGTATGGAAAGACCGCTGTAGACATTATAAAATGAGAATTCTACATCCTGTCTTTTCCTTCGTATATACTTAAAATAATGTGTGGTCCCAGACTGGGTGACTATCTAGGTTGTGTAGAATGTTTCCTTTATGTCAGGCGTGCTTCTTTGGAGAATCCTTTAATGCACTCAGCCTTGCTCGGAGTGGTTAAAGGCCTAAGCTGCTTCATGCTTTATAGCAGAAAACATTCAGTCCCACAAACACTGCTCACTCCTAAGTAAACCAGCATGTTTGCGGCAGGATTTATGCACTGTCCACAACTATCCTTTTTCTGTGATCAAGCCTTTGTACACAGCTTTTTGGTTTTTTTTTTTTTTTTTAATCTCCTGATACTCACAAATAATGCCAGTGGAGACACAGACTTAAGGAATACCCATTTATACGTATACGCCCTTTATATGGAGAGCCGAATAGCTTCAAGAGCTGAAGCCTTTCCTGTGAAGGCGATGTACTCTCACAATTGTTAGTCTAGATCAAGAAAAAGAGTCAATGACTAATAGCAAAAGCAAAACCCTCTCTAGCAAGGGAAAATATTTCTACAGTGAGATTGTCCTTAAGTATGTATATATGAGGATTGAGAGTATTGTTTTATTGTGGGTTATTGTTACATATAATAATATGTTTAGAAAGTACTATTTGGGAAAAAATGCTGTGTGTGTGTGAGAGAGAATATCATCTGGATATTCCTATCAGTGGCACCTCATGTCCTTGGTTAATGCACTGTTGTTCTAAACAATAAATATGGATGTGAATGTCATCTGGCTTAAACATCTGTCATGCCAAATGATTACCTGGTTTCATTCATTTCCCCTGATAGTCTTCTAGGCGACCATTTATTCTGTTTTGTTATTTTTCTTTTTTTCAAATATTCACAAAAAATATTCAGACTCATGGATAATCTTTACGTACCATTCCCTGGCTTCGATAATGACAAAATTATGGCCAAACTGATTTTGTCTATAATTCCACCTGATCTCCCCCAGTATTATTTTGAAACAGACTCCAAATCATATCATTGCATCTGTAAATATTTCAGGGTCCATCTCTAAAATACTAGACCTGTTTATTTTTAGCACGACCGCAGCCCTCTCAGTCTGTGGTCCCTTCTGAAACTGAACCTTAGTCAAGTGTATCTTTATACCGCAACCTGTCCTTCGCACAGTATCAGATACGTGTTCTTTTAATATTCTCATTTGGTTAATATGTTAGGGCTTTTCTTATCAGGGAAATCAGAATGTCTCTTGTGTCTTAAAACGAAATTGTTCAGGGGCACGTAGTTATCTCAGTCGTTTAAGCGTCCAACTCTTGATTTCGGCTCGCCCTGATCTCAAGCGTGTGCGATCAAGCCCTGCGCGGTGCGATCGAGCCCTGCACGGGGCTCTGTGCTCAGCGTGGAGTTGCTTGACGGAAGTTCCCTCTCCCTCTGCGCTTCCCACTCATTCAATCCCCTTTTCTCTCTAAAATGAATAAATCCTTCAAAACACAAATGAGATTGTTTATTTAATCTTATGACCATTTGCTGTGAAGTGTCTGTCATTTTAAGTGAGGCGAGAAATACTCAGAGAATCAAATGAGGCAAAGAAGGTAACTGCTAGTTCTGCATTTCTTATCCGAAACTGTTTCCATTTTTAAAAATATTTGGAAGCTATGTGACCCCCCAAAGAAGTTGTCAAGATTGAGATGTGGAAAAGAAATAAGTCCTGAAGTTAATAAGGTCTCAAGTTAAATGAGAGTGATATTTTGTTGGTCAACCCTAATCTTAGAACTCCTAAATATAGATCTTTGAAGATCTAAAATTGCCACAGTTACTTTTTAGAAAGTTTCCATTTATAGTGCTTTCACTGTTTTTTTCCCTCCCCTTTTTAAAGGTAAATTGAGCTTTCTTTTAAGTACTGATATAAAGGAGGGCATACCCTCTTCTGGGGCATTGACACTTGAAGGCGAACCATAGTCCCACGTGATGTATGTCAAGATAAGAATAAATGGAAATTTATGTGCAGAGACTACAATATGAAGGGTGTGTGAATGTCCAGTTCTCTGGTGTTAAAATTTTTAAGTGAATGCAATTTGTTGTTGTTAGTAAGGTCCTGATTTTTGGCTTAACTCAGTAGGAGTAAAAGTGTCTTAGTAGATAGAGGCTTGGGTTTTCCTTAATCCTACATAAAATTTTAAGTTGCTGGGTAAGTACATATTGCACTATCAAAGAGCCATCTGAAATGTCTTTGTCTCTGTGTGTGTTGGAAGAGGGGCTTTTAAAAAATGCCTGTTTAATAAGAGATCACCATGTCTAGCTTCTTCCTTCTGGAGTTTTCTTTAACACTTTGTTCATATCTCTCTTATAGCATCTATCAGATTACATTTTAAAGATATAACCGTCTTTCCATATTAGATGTTCCTGCAAGCTTTCAAACTTGCCTTGCTTATTTTTCTATTGCTGGTGATGGCATAGCACCTGACATAGAGTAAGTGCATGGTACAGATGTTTGCGTGGGTGTGTGAAGGATGAATTGATGACCTTTTGTAATGCTAAGATAATGGCCTCAGCCCTACCTTTCAGGGAGGAAATCAAAGAAGGAAGGAAAGACACAAAGCTTATGGAAGTTAGATGCAGGGACGGCACTGAGAATGCGGCTTTCTCACCACCTTTCTTTAGCCTGTGCTGGCTTGACAACTTGTAAGTTAAATCACTCTTTAAACTTTCCATAGGGGTAAAGAAATGCTACATGGATAAGAAGATGCATACCTGGGCTCCATTTTTATGGGCAATTATGTTTATTTTGATGGATGGAGCTGTGGATGCAGAACTGATAGAGGAAAGCCAGGGGGTTTTCTCTGTGCCACCAAATCACACAGGACTAGAAATTGCAACCAGACAGCAATCTGTGAAGCAAGCAATAGGAGCTCCGCCGTCTGTGCCTGCTGTGGAAGTCTGGCACCCGACAGGACCAGATTTGGTGTAAGTGGGGCTTCTGTTTAGGAAACTTTGCCAGATTTTTTTTTTTCTTGAGAAGTGAATTCTGGCTTTGTTTCTGCATATTTGTATGGGACTAAAAATGTCTCATAATTGCAAATTTGTTTATCATAACCAAAGCATTAGCTCTGAGCTACTCTTTCTATAGGATACCGTAATGCTGTGTGTGAACATTTGTAGCTGCTTTCACCAGTGTAAAATTATGTCAACATTTTTCATTTTGATAGCTTTTAGATCTAAATATAGGTATAATTCCTAGATTATCTGCTCTTCCCCTATGCATGCATTCAAGTGGTCAAATCTGGTAGTTTCTATAAAATATTTTAAAAATTATTTTTATTAACATGTAATGTGTTATTTGCCTCAGGGGTACAGGTCTGTGTATTGTCAGGCTTACACACTTCACAGCACTAACCATAGCATATACCCTCCCCAGTGTCCATAACACAACCACCCTCTCTATAGCCCGCCTCCCCCCAGCAACCCTCAGTTTGTTTTGTGAGATTAAGAGAGGGTATTATGCTGAGTGAAATAAGTCAATCAGAGAAAGACAATTATATTATCTCTCTGATGTGAGGAATTCGGGAGGCAGGTTGTGGGGTGTAGAGAAGGAAAATATGAAACAAGATGGGATCGGGAGGGAGACAAACCATCTATAAAATATTTTTTAAAGAATTATCATTTTCTCTCTTTTTTGTCCTTTGAAATATTTTCTTGTGTGAGAGTACCACTTTTTATCAAATCATCCTTTTCCCTTGACTCTTTCCCTCTGACAACTTTCAGGTTTCTCTTTCTGGGAGTTGTAGTATACCTTTCTTTAGTCCTCTTCATTTTGGTCTGAACATTGAAACTCAAGCATTGAATTTCCTTCTTATTTTTTTCTCATTTCTTTCCCCACCCTCATGATGCTGTTTATTCTGCTGGGGCAAACGTGAGCATTTTTCACACTGCCATCTTTCCCTATTTTTTCTGTGTTTATTGTCTATTATTCTTGCTCCTTAGAACTTTTTTTCTGAAAATTGTAGAAAATCAGTCTTCCCTAAAGTGAAATTCCGTATATGTAGTAACTTTCCTTATATGTCAAAAATAAAAGGTGATCAGTAATGTTTCTTCTGTGCTCTCCTTTATAGTGTGTAGTGCCACAATCCATGCAGTTGTCCAAGTCATAAATCCAAGTGTGGTTCTAGATTTTCACTCGTTCACCCATTCACCTCATTCACCCATTCACCTCATTCACTCATTCACTCATTCACCCATTCATTCATTCACCCATTCACCCATTCACTCATTCACTCATTCACCCATTCACTCATTCACCCATTCACCTCATTCACTCATTCACCTCATTCACTCATTCACTCATTCACTCACTGATAAAGTCCCACATCTTACTAAATATTCCTTGCTGCTTCCCTGTCCTTCTGCTAGGGTTCCTCCTACATGAACTCACAGTTGACTGCATTACTGCACTGGACTTCTAAATTATCTACCTTCCTCCTAAATTGTCTACCTTCTGCCCATTCACCACTTACCCCTACATCGTTTCAAACTTGTCCCTGTATCTTTCTTAATGTCAGAGCTGGGTAGTCCTGCTCTGGCTTAAATTTTCCACTGGGTTCCCAAAGCTTTCAGGTTGAAATTCAAGCCCTTTAGAATGGCATGCATGGCTCTTCATGACCTGACATTTTCATCTCTGGTCACTTTCCCCAAATACCACCTACTCAGCCTATGACTAACTAGCTTTAGTCGTTTATGTTGTGATATATACCATTGTGATTTTTCTTGTGCATTATTCACCCTCACATCTCTTTAACTTCTTCCCCTTGTGTAACTAATTTTTTTTTTTCCTGGCTCTTTGACACTGGATATTGTTGTCACCTTCCTAGTGTCTAATCTGAATGCCTCTCATCTGTACTCCCATGGACATGGGCACATTTCCTTCCCAGCACTGATCATCCTCTATTAATGCTCTTAGTTCACTGTCCCTTGACAGTGGGCATGGAGTCTCCAGGGTCTTTTGTAGTACTGCTTGCAAATGCCTCATATGAATAAATGGATAAACGAGCCTAAGAAATAGGTTAATTGTTCTTAAGTATGTTCTTAAGTAAGTATGTTTCATTTACTTTTAATCAAGCCCTGGCCTCAGTCAATTATATTTAAATCCTGATGAGGGTATTTAATCTAAGTCATTGTAACCTTAAATGTTGAATCTAAGAACATTACCAAGACTGGTATTGTTGACCCTGCATTCAGACAAATAACCAGACACACAGAATAAAAGATTTAACCATAAACTCTATGACTTTATGGAAAGGGATTAGAATAGAACTAAAGAGCTCTTGGCTCAAATATCAGGTGTTTGCTTCTGCTATATATTCCTATTTCTTGTTATTGATTAAGAAATGTTAACTTTTTAAAGGTTAATATGATGGAGCTAAGCCCTCTCTGGAGTGTGATTGATCAGCTTAAATGTAAACTACTTTGGTGACTGTGATGTATAGAGTCATAGTGTTGGAAAAAAATCAACAATAGTTAGGATCTTTAAAGAAAATTAAAATATAAAAATACTCAGGATACACGAGAAGTCTTATATTGATAATCTTTGAGATGATAAATTTTAGTCTTGAGGCAGAGCTTGTTTTAAAGAAACTGTTTAGAAACATCTGGAGTTTACAAAAGAAGTTGTAAGAGAGGTTATTTTATAAGCTATCAAGTGAGATTCCTTTCTGAGATCTTTCACTATGAAAAGTGATTGTGTAGTTGAGTGCCTTTCTCACACTTTTGAGTGTGGAAGGACCACAGTTCACCCTGTTGGTCTGTTCAAGGGCAAGTGAAGAGGACAGAGAAGAGCTGGCCAGGGCTTCTGGTCTTGTCTGCCTCATGTGAGCAGGGCAAGAATAGTCCTGTGTACCAAGAGGAAGTTTATCATGAATTTGTGTAACTTAAAAAACATACCATAGGCACTTTCTGTCTGGTTCTTGCTTTCTAGACTCTTCTTTAACTGCTTATCATGAGTGAAACAATCTACAAATACAGAGTATCCTATTTTCATCTTTGGAGGACTGTGTGCTGTCCTCTAAGTATACTTTCTTACTTTAATTAACTACCTGTGTCATAGGTCTTAGCTCTAATTTAGAGATAGTGAAATCAAGACTTGGATTAAATGAGCATTGAACACATATCCAGAGTTAGAGATAATTTTAAACAGGAATGCCCCGTAAGTGTCATGTAGTTTCTTTTGTTATATGAGTGAGGAAATAGACCTAGGGAGTTTTAGGGAGTTTCCCAAAGTCACATTGTGACTTTGGAAAAAGTTAGTGGTCAAGCAGGGGCTAAATCTCATTCTTCCTGGATTTTAGTTCAGTATTTACTTGGTCATTATTCTCAGAAGAACTTTACTCCTTGTATTTATAAAGCATTTAATAAGTGAATTGATAATCCTTATATTCTCTCTCTCTCATTCACATGTAGGTATGTATATACATATATATAAAGAACAGAAGTATAAAGGTTAAGAATATAAAGTCTGTAGTTACTCAAGTGCAAAATGTGGAGAGAAAACCCAGTGGAAGAGATGAAACTATTTTTTCTGCTTGAATAGTATCTTTAGGCCAAGGCCAATGGCATGTTCAGAGGGAATGTACAAAATTGCTTTAGTAACTCAATTTCAGAAGAGTTTGACCTTGTCAGAAAGATCTGCTGTATCTGCATGAGAAATACTAAGGAGTCCAAGAGAAAGATGATGGGTTCAGGATTCTCCTCCACTGCATTGAAATATTTGGGCAACTGAAGGGAGAAACTTCTGTTTGTCTCTTGAGTGACAAGTCTGTTAGTTAATATTGTCACGCAGAGTGTGCTTTTCAAGAGTTTGATCCTTGGCCCTTCAGCACCAGAATACTCTGAAGAAGTGCTGGGTTTTAAGCAAATTACTTTCGATTATGGTTTTGAGAAATGAAAGGATGGCAACATTTTTATAAACCAAATACTAATGAATGTCACTAAAGATTTATAATGCTGATTTGTAGAGGAGCTTTGTGATGATGTGAAAGAGGGTGAGTAAGTCTCCTCCATATTGGCTGTATGACCTTGGGAAAGCCATTTCCTTTTTATTTTCCTTTGTAGAATAGACCTGATATTTTCCATTGGATTAAATTCGATGCATATCAAAAAGCCTTGTAAATTGCAGTACTCTAGGTTAGGGGTTGGCCAGCTTTTTCTGTAAAGGGCCCAAGAGCAGATATTTTATGCCACCCCTTATCCTCTGCTACTGCAGTGTGAAAGCAGCCCTAGACAGTACATAAACAAATCTGTGTGGCTGTATTCCAGTAAAACTTTATTTATAGACAGAAATGGAAATTCGTGATACATATCATGAAATCTTCTTCTTTTGATTTTTTTTTTTTCCCCTCCAACCCTTTCAAAATGTAACAACCCGCATTAACCTGCCGGCTGTGTCTAAAGATGTGGATTTGGCCCGAGGCCTGCTGTTTGCCAGACTTTCTGCAGGTGGTTGTCCAATTAGAAAATAGTTCCAAATTGGGAGGGATTATGGTACAGTAGTAGTGTTCGGGGATTGCATTCACTTGAGCCATTTAGATGATTGACTCCTATTTCTTCCTGTGACACTGAGAACATGTCTTTGCATGTGTTCCCAGGTAATGTTGAGGTTCCGGTCACAGAGACAATTTTCTGTTGTTTGCCTGCCTCGCAGGGAGGCAGAATATCTCAAGTAGAGAAAGCAGAACACTGCGCCCACACAACTTAGAGCTGAATTGATACAGATAAGTGGTGTCAGCATTTCTGTTCAAAAACAAATTTTTCCAAGTTTTGAGGTCTCAGCACTTTTCCAGGCACCGCAGATTGAATCTTGGCACACCAATTCCTGGTCTCAATGTAAAACGCTCATCTTTCTTTTTATTTTTGCTAGTTCGATTCCAGAGCCAATCTCTTTATGTTAGAGAAACAGACTGAAAATGGAAAGCTCATTGAAATCAAAACCAGCCAAAGAGGAGAGAGAAGGTGCTTATTTAATTTATTTATTTGCAACTAGGTTAATTTTTAAAGAAGCTTCACAGAATTATTCTGAATTCTTGTTCTGAAAAATATTTGTCTGTGGACTTTGTATTTTATACAGTTATTTTACAGGGTTGTACAGTTAGTTGAAAGAAAGATTTCCATCACATGGATGGATTTGTAAAATGTCTTATACAGGTGACAAGTGGGTCACCACAACTGTTATTTAAGAGACAAACAGATGACTAAGGAGAATCACTAAATTGTAGGATTGATGATCATACCTATTTCATTGCCTTTATTTGAAAGATCACAGTGACAGAGTCTGAAACAGGATTTGCGGATTACTACACATGTAAGGGAGTCTTCACTGTAAGCCATAGAGCACTATCTATGTCAAGGCCGAATTCCTTCTCCAATGGTTCTAATGAATTATTTGCCCTGAAACAAGTCTGGTTGGTACAAATTAGAGGGTACAGCTTTGTCATCACTTATTAATAGGTGTCTGCCTAAGTAAATAGAAGAAATAATAAAGTTTTATGTACCCAATTTAGATGAAAGATACTAAAAGAAGACATTAGCTGAGAAGTGTTATAAGATCAAGTCTCCTTTAAAAAAGCTCAACAACCACTTAGACAACTAATCTTCAGGCCTGGAATTATACTGGAAGAGAAACAATGGGCTGGTATTTTGATGGAAAGAGAAACTTTATAAGGCAAACTTTTGGCATATAACTTGTGAAACTAAAAAAATTCACCTTCTTTAAAAATTGATTTTAGTACATCAAAAATGAGGTCTGGAAACCTCTTTTTTATTGAAGTTATATTAGTTTCAGGTATGTAACATATTGATCCAGTAATTCTGTACATTGCTCGGTGTTCACCATGCTACGTGTAGTTGTCATGTCACCAAACAATTGTTATTACAGTGTTGCTGATGATATTCCCTGTGCTCTGCTTTTCATCTCCATGGCTTGCTTATTTTATAATTGGGAGTTTGTACCTCTTAATCCCATTTATCTATTTCACCCTTCCTGTCACCTGCTGCTTGTCTGGCAGCCGTCAGTCTGTCCGTATTTTGGAGTCTCTTTGTATTGTTTTTTAAATTCCACATGGAAGTGAAATCTTAATAGTATTTGTCTGTGTTTGGCTTATTTTACTGAGGATATTCTCTAGGTCCCTGTGTTGTCACAAATGGTTAAGATCTCATTCTTTTTTATGGCTAAGGAATAGTTCACTGTATATGTTTGTATCTGTATGTATGTATATATGTGTGTATGTATACACACACAAACACACACACCCCACATTTTCTTTATCCATTCATCTACTGATAGACAGACACTTGGATTGCTTCTGTGTCTGGGCTATTGTACATAATGCTGCAGTAAGCCTATTGGTGCATATATCTTTTCAAATTAGTGTTTTCATTTTATTTGGGTAAATACCCAGTAGTGGAATTACGGGATCATATAATATTTCTATTTTTAATTTTCTGCGGAACCTCCATACTGTTTTCCGCAGTGATAGCACCCATTTACATTCTCACCAACAGTGCATAAGGAATCCCTTTTTTCCACATCCTCGCCAACACTTATTTCTTGTTCTTTTGATTCTAGCCATTCTGACAGATGAAAAACATCTCACTGCATTTTGATTTGCATTTCCCTAATGATTAGTGAAGTTGAGCATCTTTTCATGTGTCTATTGGCCATCTGTACTTCTTCCTTGGAAAAATGTCTATTTAGGTTCTCCTCTCAATTTAAATTGGATTTTTTTGGTGTTGAGTTGTTTAAGTCCTTCATATATTTTGGATGTTAACTCCTTATTGGATATGTAATTTGCAAATATCTCCTCCCATTCAGTAGGTTGATGTTTTGGTTTTTGACGGTTTCCTTTGCTGTGCGAAACCTTTTAATTTGGTGTGGTCCCAGTAGTTTATTTTTGCTTTTGTTTCCATTGCCCTGAGAGACCTATGTAGAAAATTGTTGCTAAGGCTGTAGTCAAAGAAATCTATATTTTTATAAAGCTCCACTAGTGTCTTAGATTAGGTTCCAGGGAAGAGTTTGAGACAGATAATACTACAAGGAGGTTTCCTGGGGAGTGCTCTAGGGAAGAATACCAATTGGAGAGAAAAGTATTCCTGGAGAAGAGGAATAGTTTGAACCTTGAAATAGTTGCAGTACAAGTTCCATGTGGTCCTAAGGAGCCCTAGAGCTGGGATGGCCCTTGAGACAAGGAGGACTGTATCCTTGCCTTGACCAATCACTAGATGCAGGCTGTTGCGGGAGGGTTTAGGGGCGGGGACAAAAACTGGAGTGAGGCAGCTGTCTTCAACATGGTGTGGTTCCTTCAGAGGGTCTCCCTGTGCATTAGCAATAGTTAACACTCTCAGTAACCACAAGTATGAGCACTTCAGTCCCAAAGGTATCCACTACAACAGATGATTCTTATGATTGAAAAATGATTGTCTCAGGGTTACCGGGAGCAAGTGTTTGGACATCAGAGCAGGCAAGGGGGATTTATCTCTAAAACATGGAGTATCTACTGGTGTCAGGTACTCAAGGTATAAACATGAAGGAATAAGTTCCTTACGTTCAAGGAGCTTCTTTATGTAGTTGAAGGCAGACACGTAAATAAATAATTAAAGTATAATTGCTAAAATAGGGGGGTACGTGTGGGTTTCAAGATGTTTTTAAATGTATTAGTTTATAATA
The DNA here is from genome assembly GCF_002288905.1 of Enhydra lutris kenyoni. Lineage (NCBI taxonomy): Eukaryota > Metazoa > Chordata > Mammalia > Carnivora > Mustelidae > Enhydra > Enhydra lutris. The sequence goes on from NW_019154095.1 coordinate 29,203,193, forward strand.
AAGGGTTTTATGTGGCTTATTTGTGTTTGGTAGATTAGTTTCCAAATCTAAAAGTCAATTTAAGTTTCTTTTCCTTCACAGATGTTTCCATGTCTTCTAATTTCTTATACTGTAATGAGGCAACCAGAGTCTTTAAAAAACAAATACTCTGCTCTTCTACAATCAAACCATTTGCTGAAAATTAAACCAAATGTATGAAGTGCCAGATAGAATAAACTCTTAGTATAGACAGTGCATAGATCCTGATACCTTTTAATTCTTCCAAAAAAAATTTTTTTTTAGATTTATTTAAAATCTAAAGGAGAGGGAGAGAAAGAGAGAGACACAAAGAAGGAGCAGAGTGGCAAGGGACAGGAAGAGAAATCCTCAGGCTGACTCTGTGCCCAGCATGGAGCCTGACTCTGGGCTCCATCCCAGGATGCTGAGATCATAACCTGAGTCAAAACTAAGAGTTGTTGCTAAAATGATTGAGGCACTCAGGTGTCCTTCAATTTTTCCAAGTGAATGACCACAATTGCACCATATATTATCCTTTATAAAATGCATCAAGATAAAACCGAAACCTTTGGTATTCTATTAGACCCTTTAGGGAGTCTATAATTAAAGTAATTAGTATTCCTATTTTCTGCATAAAAATTTCCTTGATTTCATCACGTATTTCTTTTCATTTTTGTTCCAAATATTAGTAATTTTCAGGGAAATAGAAATTCAGGGAATAGAATTATTATGAACATGATGACTAGCAACAAGAACAATAACAACGAAAACCCCCCCACACACAAAAGAAAAACCCAAACCAGGGGCGCCTGGGTGTCTCAGTGGGCTAAAGCCTCTGCCTTTGGCTCAGGTCATGGTCCCAGGGTCCTGGGATCGAGCCCCACATCGGGCCCTCTGCTTGGTGGGGAGCCTGCTTCCCCCTCTCTCTCTGCCTGCCTCTCTGCCTACTTGTAATCTCTCTCTGTTGAATAAATAAATAAAATCTTAAAAAAAAAAACCCCAAAGCAAACCAAAAACAAAATAACAAAACAAAGACAACCCAAGAAGTTGCATCAGTGAGAGAAAGTGGGGATATTAAAGTTATTGTCATTAAAGGATTCACTGCTACCTGCTAAGTTCATAGCTCACACAGTTCAAGTTTATGCCTCATAAAAATTACTATTACAAGTCAGACATTAGGGTCCTTCCGCAAGTTCTCAAAAAGGTGAAAGGTAAATGTCAATATACTGTTCTACACTAATTTTTCACATATTCCACTGGTGGATTTTTTTTTTTTTTAATTTTATTTTTCATAAACATATAATATCTTTTTATCCCCAGGGGTACAGGTCTGTGAATCGCCAGGTTTACACACTTCACAGCACTCACCATAGCACATACCCTCCCCAATGTCCATAATCCCACCCCCCCAACCCCCCTCCCCCCATTAACCCTCAGTTTGTTTTGTGAGATTAAGAGTCACTTATGGTTTGTCTCCCTCCCAATCCCATCTTGTTTCATTTACTCTTCTCCTACCCCCTTAACCCCCCATGTTGCATCTCCTCTCCCTCATATCAGGGAGATCATATGATAGTTGTCTTTCTCCGATTGACTTATTTCGCTAAGCATGATACCCTCTAGTTCCATCCATGTCGTCGCAAAAGGCAAGATTTCATTTCTTTTGATGGCTGCATAGTATTCCATTGTGTATATATACCACATCTTCTTTATCCATTCGTCTGTTGATGGACATCTAGGTTCTTTCCATACTTTGGCTATTGTAGACATTGCTGCTATAAACATTCGGGTGCACGTGCCCCTTTGGATCACTACGTTTGTATCTTTAGGGTAAATACCCAGCAGTGCAATTGCTGGGTCATAGGGTAGCTCTATTTTCAACATTTTGAGGAACCTCCATGCTGGTGGATTTTTATTTATGATCTTTATTTAAAAAAAAACATATGGTCATAAAATAAGGCTGTTTAAGTACCTGTTAAAATATTTCAAGGAAATTTTTTTGGGGGGGTAAGAGAGATGATGATTTGTTTTACCTCTAAATTCCATGGAGAATCAGAGAATTAGAGGTGACTTTAGGGATCTTCTGATCTTGAGGCTTTTAGTTTTGAGGTAATAAAGCCTTTGCTTACAAAAGGAACATTAATAAAGTGGTTAAGTTTTAATTGTGTGTGTATACTTATTTATACACATACCCACATGTGACAAATGGTGCTGAAGCGGTTCGCTTTCAGGGATCTGTTTCAGGTAAAGGTCAGAAATAACCGCATTGACATAGGTAAATACTGGGGTAGAATTTGGGAATTTAAAATTTTAAAACAGTTTTTCAGTTTTGGGCTGCTTTGTAAGAAGGTCATGGCAAAAATAAGTATATTTTCTACCTTTAGAAAATAACATGTACACACTTACGTATAGGTCTTGTTTGCGTTGGCAAATACAGATGAGTGTATAATTTGGAAAGAGAAGAACATGATGGTATCAGACAAAATAACATCACAAAGATATACCTTTGGACAATAACTTTCTAAAATACCTAGATCCAGATTCTTCTAAATATACCACTGAACATGGTATAAACAGTCTTTGATCTCTAGTACAGATAGGTTTGGAAAACTTGGTCTTCATCAATACTCACCTCTTATCAATGAGGTAAGAGGTCCAGAAGAAAAAAAAAAATTCCCAAAGCTTTATTTTTTTTTTTGTATTTATGTGCCAGTCTTTTCTAACACGTATTTAAATATATTCTGATAAAGTACTTTATCAGAATATGTACACTGTAAGAAGGTAACATGAATAAGGAAATCAGGACAAAGTAATGTTGTGAAAAGGAAGAAACTTGCAGTGAGGTTACCACAACCAGTGCTGGGGGTTCTGTTCATTTGCTGAATGAGGGTCACAGACTTGTCTAAATATTATGATGTCCAACGCTAGGAGAAAGAAGTTATTTGTGTTCTCAGTATTAAAGTCAAATTAAGCCAGTGACTCCTACGGAGCCCAGCTCTTCCTCTAAGGGAGACCAGGGAGAATTTTCCCTTTTGTCATCCGTAAGAGAGCTGTAGAATATAGGGTGCACTATGAGTAGTCAGGTGATTTCAGGTCAAAGAGCAATGTAGTCAAAACAGTTTTACTAGAAGGAAAAAGCGGTCAGTCCAGGAACAACATTCCTGTGGTTTGATTAATCCGGAATTGGATTTCAAGTTATCCAGGAATGGAGATCACCACAGATACCAATAATTATCGTTTCTTTAAGATTATGATAATTCTTAAGGAGGTAATGACATCACGTGTTCTCTATATTTTCTGACAGTGCCTGGAGTGTATCACTTATGTGTTGTCAATGAGTTTGGACCCACATGACATGCATTTGTCATTTGATAAGCTGGGGACAATGATACATAGAGATGGAAAGTCTTATATGAGAGAGTATGATACATAGAGATGTCTGTCTTATATGAGAGAGTATGTGTGTATATGTGCATATGTATATACAGAGATGCTTATATTTATATGCATACATGCACATATAGATGTATCTAAGAATTTGTTTTTTGATAAATCTGGTATTTCAAATCCACGGGGAAAGATAGGCTGGCTAACAGATGGGATTGAGGAATTTGCTCTCAATTTGGCTGGAAATAAATGTAGATTTTTAGCTTACTAGATATAAAATATAGATAGATAAAAATTTATATAATGAAATTATAAATGTCTAGAGGAAAATAATTGTATGTAATCTTGCAAAGAGGAAAGATTCTCAAAGCAACCATGAAATCTACATACCATAAAAGCATAATTTGAAATATTTATGCAAAAGCAAGAAGAAACAATGAAGCAAAATTTGGTAAGGCACAAACTATAGTAAGCATTTAAAAGTCATTATAAATAAAGATAAAAGAGAAGTGACAGACTTAGAAAATGTATTTTAAACATTTTAACCAATAAAATAAATATCTGTAACTTTTAAAGAATGCTAACATTAATATAGAAGGTAACAACAAAATGGGAAAATCAGTAAAGGGCTTTTTTTTTTCTTTTTGAATTCAAAGAATTTGAAACCACTATTCTATTTTGAGAAATAGGACTTTTCACAAAGTTTCAATAAATTCTACTAAATTCTAGGGAAGATGTAGAGAAAGAAGCCTCATGTTTCTGGAAAGAAGTTTGGCAAATATGTATCATGAAACGGCAACATTACGTACATGCTGACCTAGTAAATATTATATAGAGAAATTGTGCCTAGAAATATACCAGACATAAATACAAAGATGTATAATCAAAGGGTGTTTACCAAAACATTATTCTTATGCCAGATTTCTGGGAAAAGCTCACATGTCCAACTGAAGAGCATTGTTTAACAATGATGATTTAATATCTCCTAGAGATACTGTGAAGCTATTAAAATTGTGTTTTCAGAAATTATTTAGGAAAAACCCATGTTATAAAGTAAAATGAAAAAGTAGGATACAAAATTATGTAAGATAAATATATGTTGAAAGATATATATGACATATTTTATACACATGTGTAAGAGATAAAAATATACAAATCACGTACAAGTTAATATTTTGTTGTTAGAGGGGATCTCTATTTTTAAAACATACTTTCAATACTTTAGAAATTTTCAATAATCATATTTCAGTAACATAATTTTTTAAACAAAATGTTTTAAAATTTAAACAAAGGTTTTTAAACAAAACATTACCCAGTTAATTTACATATAGATATTTTCCAGTGAAAGCAAAGCATAGGGGTGCCTGGGTGGCTCAGTGGGTTGAGCCTCTGCCTTCGGCTCAGGTCATGATCTCAGGGTCCTGTGACCAAGCCCCACATCGGGCTTTCTGCTCAGCAGAGAGCTTGCTTCCCTGTTTCTCTCTGCCTGCCTCTCTGCCTACTTGCGATCTCTGTCAAATAAATAATTAAAATCTTAAAAAAAAAAAAAAAGAAAGCAAAGCATAAAAATGTTTATGGAAATTGAGATATAAGATGCAGTTTGAAACTTTTTAGACTCTTATTCAAAATGCAGATGCAGTATTAAATAAAACAAAGCTGTTACTGACCAGCACAATAGTAGTGGACCTGTTTGAGCTAGAATTCATCACTTTATTTCTAAGACTGCAGATCCTCTTACCCTGGAGTGATGATACTTCTGTTATGGTATTTTTGTGAAGAGTACATATGCTTCATCTAGAACGTGGTAGGTGCTTGGTAATTTTAGCTCCTCTTCCTCTTTCTCCTTGTCCTCTAAACACAGAGACCAGATGTAAAAAGTTACTTATTTTTTACTAGCACTCTTAAGGTATTGGAAGTTTTCCTACATGAAATCAGTGCCCTGTTCTTGGTGATGAGCGCAGGGTACAGTAACTAGAGGGTAAATCTCACACGAGCCTTTTCTCTCAAGGACGAAGTTCAGGGTTTTTGCTTCAGTTCAATGACTGGTTGTTCACAGCTGAAACTGTTGTGGTTGGCCAATACCACTGCCATAGCAATTTTGTCCATTAGCCCCTGCGTCGCACTCTGGTTTGGATACTTCACTCACTGGAACTTAATCATATTGGCAGAGGCAAATCAAGAGGTATCCACATGGCTTCAACACCTAAAATCTTGGGCCAGTTATTCTGATTATCCTGTGGTCTGGAACCCAATACAAATGTAGAATAGGTATATCAGTTGCCTCTATTTTTGTCTAATTCTTTAAACTTTATAATAATCCTTACGATCAAACACCTGTAGGTATAAAACAGTACCCCATCTCACCTACAGTAAGATTGAAGCATCATAAGCCTATGTACTTTAAAATTTGGTCACATTCTTTCCCAGAGATGGTGGTTTTTGGTAGTTAGCTGGATGTGCCTGGGAAGACTGGACTTAACTTGCAGTTTGATTCCTGAGCCTGGGAAAATTTTGAGGCGTTTTGGCTCTTGAATTTCCTTCCACATCCCATCTCCAGAAGAGCCCCGGTATTTCTCTGGGAAGCAGTTTAACAGCCTTTCTGTATATATGTATATGGATGAGAAAGCCCTGTCTGGTACACAGCAAACCCAGTTGCCACACCCCTGCCATACTTTTCACCGTGCCCTACTTGTAAGTATGAACCCATGTGACCCCACAGTCAGCCTTCCAAATAATGAGAGCTTTCCTGGGAGAGAATGGCTCTTTGGCAGATGCAAGCTTCTCATTCGGATATCTGTTCCTGCAAAGTCTGCAAAATCCCTTGTTTATGTCATTGGACACAGACAAGGTGAACTTCATGATCCTTTTACACAAGGAGATTCTAATATTTCCTCTTGTTCTTGCTTGTTCCCAACCCCACCCATGCCACATGTTTGCCTTACCATCATGTTCAATAAAATGGAAAAGATGATGAAAAATTTGCTCTTATGCTATGGAACTTATAGGGAACAATCGAATAACTTGTGGGACCACACTGAGCTGGCCTACTTGGAGTTAAGCACCTTTGAAGAACTCAAGAAACAAGAAAATACTCCTATCCCCCTGAGGCTAGAGTGTCCAAAAGAAGATGTTCAGTGACAACAGGAAAGAGAAAAGGAACTTCAGCATAGATATGCTCATTTGCTGCTGAAGAAAAAGATTTAAGTCAAAACCCTGAAGCACAGTTTATACCCCATCACAGGATGAATTAGTTGCTGGTGGTAGTGGGTCAGTATCCTACCCTCTCTTGGTCATCTGAAATAAAATAATGACAATGACATTACTATAATTCTTTTAAGTTGTTGTAATCATATGACCCACGTAGGAAGTAATTGTGCTATATTCTAGAAGATTTGATGACTAGAATAGTTACAGAATAGATGCCATTTCTCTGAAACAGAAGTTTTTTTTTTTTTTTTAAATATTGCATTATAAATCTTTGGAATTAATAGATTCTTCTTCAATCTAAAACCAACACCTGCTGAAATAATGATTACACATTAAAATACTATTCTGTCCATTTTCCCCTGAATATTACTGCAGACTTATTTTCACTATGATCAAAGAGGCAGAGAAATGTGTCCATTCACAGATGGTGCACCAGGACCCATATTGTGGGGTAGGAAAACTCTTCCCTTAGCTCATCGAGTCTAGCACTGTAAGCCTCTCTTACTCCTTTGGTTTCCCTTTCTCTGTATTACCCTCCTTCTTTCCTTCTTTGGGCCTATCTTATTATTGCTGTAAGGACCCAGTGCATAATTAGCTAATCTGTACCACTGGCAGAGGCCATGGAGCTCCTCCATATATGTGTGCAATGCAGGACACCCGGGACAGAGTGTTTGTTGAGTGAGTTGGAAATGGCCTTCTGGACATAGTGCACTAAACCATTCTTTTACTAGACTCTCCTAGGGGGATTTCAGGTCAGCTTCTAGGGACTGAGACTGATGTAGAAGGACAAGAGTGTTTAGATGTACTTTAAACTCACAGGATATAATGTGATGGTTCACCTCCAACCTCCACACACCCACTGCTTATGCCTAAGACAAATTTTTCTAAGCCCAAAGTGGTTTATGACAAATTGTATGTTTGCAGGTTTGACGTCTAAAGAGGAGTACATTTACTTAAGAGGCAAATTTAGTGCTGGTGAAAGCTACACTTGCTTTGTTTAGAGCCTTACCTTTATAACAAGAAAACCACGGACTCCCTTGATATTTAATGATCAGAATTTGAAGTAATGTATATTACTATTTTTGTATCTGGATAATATGATTACATATGTGAATGGTTAAAAAAATTCTTTGATCTGTAAATAGGACCTCAAAATAGTATTTTGTAGCCTTTGCTCAAGGTTAGCATTGTAATCAGACCATGTCCTTTGTTTTTTATTGATTGCTTTTGTTTCTTTAGTTCTTTGTGATATAATCGGTAGTTATAATTAAATGATGTAAGTCTGTCTGTTTACAAATATATAGATGACTTTCTTTTTAACTTCTCTTTTCAACATTGTGTAGGAACTGGTCTCCTACTCCATTCTCTTGGTCCAAAAAATGGGACCTCCAATTTTCCAGTAGATCAGGCTTAATGTTTGGAGTCATTTCTCCTTTCAGTCATACCTCACATCCAATTAATAGAAGTTAGCTGGATACATCCAGACTTTGGCTACTTCTTAGTATCTTTTTTTTTTTTTTTTTAAAGATGTTATTTATTTATTTGACAGAGAGAGATCACAAGTAGACAGAGAGGCAGGCAGAGAGAGAGAGGGAAGCAGGCTTCCTGACGAGCAGAGAGCCCGATGTGGGACTCGATCCCAGGACCCCGAGATCACGACCTGAGCCGAAGGCAGTGGCTTAACCCACTGAGCCACCCAGGCGCCCCCAACTTCTTAGTATCCTAATTGTTGCCATCCACCAACTTTTGCCTGCATTATGACAATAACCTCATATCTGATCTTTTTGCATATTTACACACTACTGCTTGACCAGAGTGAACTTTCTACAGCTATAATCAAATCATGTACCTCCTTTACCCCTACCTTCGAATGACTTCTAACTTCACTCAGTGTCAATTCCCAAGGTTCTTACCAAGACCTATAAAGCCCTTCATCCTCTGGCCTCTTGTTACTCTCTGACCGCGTTTCCTACAAGTCTTCCCAGCTCACTCTGCTCCTGACACCAGGGCCTCCCTGCCCTTTCTGAGACGCCCAAGGCTCTTATTCTAAGGGCTTCCTGTGCCAGGAAGGAGCTTCCTTGAATACTTGCATGACTTGATCCCTTACTTTCTTTAGGTTTCTGTTCAAATATTCTCTTTTCCATGAGACCATCCTCAACTACCCTTCATGAACTAGAATCCTATACTCCACACCAGGCAGTCCTGACTTCCTTATACTGCTGTAGTCTGTTAGCTGCATCATAGTAGAGAAGTTTTGATCCCCCCAATACCTAGAGCAGTGACCATGACATAGTAGCTGCTTCATGGATGTTTTTTGAATGAGTTCCTCTCTAATAATTCTGTCATGGGGTAGACCAAACCTTGAACAGGCAGCCAAAAAAACCCAGTTCAGTATAGATCTGCCACTAACTAGGTACATTTCCTTTTGCAGGTGCTTAACTTTTCTGTATCTCAGATTCCTAAGTATTGAAACACAGTATATTGAATTAGATAATTTCAAAGGCTCCTCTTCTGTGTAGTGTTATGTGAAGTACTTAAGCTCTCACTTATCTATTCATTGTATATTTTCTATACAAGGGCATTTCTCATTAATATATGACCTGATGTAGTTGAGCAAGCAGTCACCATTTGTCATACATATACTGCTCCCTCTCCCACCATATGACTCTGTAACACAATCCCCAGTCCTAGCTTCTGTTAATTTCTTACCTCTTGGACCCACTGCAAATAAAATGTAAAACATTTTAAGTAGGTTGGACAAGTACATGGCTTTGGTTCTGCCTCTCCTCTGTGGAAGACATCACTGATTGATTATAAAACTATTTCCCTCTAAGGCAGGACTGTTCCAAGGAATCCTTTTAGTCTTCTAGGAGAGCTAATGTTTATTAGAGTTTATAGTGGAGTTATATCCTATTATTAATCCCACTTTTGAAGTATCCGTGAGCTTAGAAGTAAGGTGAGACAAAGGGGAATCTGATACACTTTCTCCAGCATTTTTCTTTTGGTTCCCTCCCATTTATCCTTCCAAGCTCAGTGTAGATGCCACTTTTCCTGGGAATGTTCCTCCAATCCAAGACAGTGCTAGGTGCTTCCTCTGGTGTGATTACATAGTTTCCTCAATTATCATACTTACATTGTAATTTCTTTTTAGCTTAACTTGCCTGCATTGCCCACCTGACTGTATTCTCTAGAAGTTCAGACCACATATCTTCTGCTCTTCGATGCATATCGAGAACCAAAAACTGGGCCTGACACTTAGTAGGGATGCAGGAAATACTTCCTAAATGAATAATAAAGGAATGAATGGATGAATGACTCCAAGGGCAGAATCTTTGGCACTGCTGTCCTACCTAGCATGTCTCTTTTGGGTAAGATTATCTTTCATATATGATAAAAATGTAGCTCTGTTTGGGTTAAATCCCAAAATTCTGACATCTATCAGATTTTGGGGTTAATCACTCTTGTAGAGTAATTAAGTAATGTGGGTAGTAAGAGTTTGTGCTATTTAGATCAATTTGATCGACTAATACCTTGGGGAAATATTCTTTTAACTTCTATTCTGTGGAATCTAGTCCCATGAGATTTGACTAAAAAGAGCTCCATGGTTCATTATGTTTGGAAAACACTGCTCATTAGCCTTTCCCCTTGGAATTTTGCCAGAGATATTGACATGTTAGAGACAATGAATGGCTACAACCAGAAACTGTTTAATTTTTTTGACACCCAATTTCTCAATTCTTTTTGACCTAATATTCAAATATTCTAATTCTAATTCTAATATTTCTAATTCTAATATTCAAATATATATATATATATATATACATATATATATATATATATATGTATATATATATATATATATATATTTCTTCCTGAACTAGTATTCCTTTAGACATGGTTTAAGAAGTATAGATGTATGCATATGGGGCCACTGAATAGTGTTAGAGACTAATTGTCATGTGGTAGTAAGCAGGATGGATTTGAAAGAGGCAAGACCAGTAGAGAGGCTGTTGCAGAAATCTGTATGGAAGAGGATGAGGCCTGTAACATTTACCCCAAAGATACAGAAAAGAAGGGCCATCTGTACCCCAATGTTCATAGCAGAAATGGCCACAGTCGCCAAACTGTGGAAAGACCGAAGATGCCCTTCAACAGATGAATGGATAAAGAAGATATGGTCCATATACACTACGGAGTATTATGCCTCCATCAGAAAGGATGAACACCCAATTTTTGTATCAACATGGACAGGACTGGAAGAGATTATGCTGAGTGAAATAAGTCAAGCAGAGAAAGTCAATTATCGTATGGTTTCACTTACTTGCGGAACATAAGGAATAACATGGAGGACATTGGGAGTTGCGGAGGAGAAGTGAGTTGGGGGAAATCAGAGGGGGAGACAAAACAGGAGAGACTGTGGACTATGAGAGACAAACTGAGGGTTTTGGGGGGCAGGGTAAGGGGTTGGGTGAGCTTGGTGGTGGGCATTTTGGAGGGCATGTATTGCATGGAGCACTGGGTGTGGTGCACAAACAATGAATTTTGGAACACTGAAAAAAAAAAAAAAATTAAATAATAATAATACCAAAGACGTCATAATGACAAGGGGGAAAAATATTTGTACAAGAATTTGATCTCATTACTGAATGGCCTCTTTTGAGGCTAGGTAAGGTGGTTGAATCAGGCTCTGTAGTGCTTTCCTTCTTTTGCTGTTCAAAGGGAAAATCTGGACTTTGCTTTCAAACCATTGTGGTTCCTTAAATAGCCCAGTGTCCATCATTATTTAATGCATGGATGGTGCCCTACTGTATTTATGTTAAAAATCAAGACATTTATAGCCACTTGTAGTTTATTATTCTCAAAGCATGTATTGATTTTTTTTTAACTAGGGTTTTTTTTTTTTAAACTATCATCTACAAATGCCTATTCCTAGGCCTTCCAAGTCTTTCCCTGTTAAGTGTGTGCATGCGCGCGGGCGTGTGTGTGTGTGTGAGTGTGTGTGTGTATTCATTTTCTTGGGCTGCTGTAAAAAAGCACCATAAACTGGGTGGTTTAAAACAACAAAAATTTATTCTCCCATAGTTCAGGATGCTAGAGGTCTGAAATCAAGGTTGTCAGAAGGGCCATGTTCCTTCTGAGATTAGCTAGAATCCTCCCTTGTCTCTCCCTAGTTTCTGGTTGTAGCCATCAATCCTTACTGTTCCTTGGCTTACAGCTGTCATCGGGTGGCCTTCTCCTTATATGTCTCTATCTCTGTATCCAAATCCTCCCCTCCCCCGCGACCTTTTTTTTTTTTTATAAGAACACCAGTCATGTTGGATTAAGGGTCCACTGTCCTCTAGTATAGCTTCATTTTACCTAATTCTATCTGTAATGAGCCTATTTCTAAATAATGTCAAGTCACATTCTGACGTATTGGAAATTGGGGCTTTAACATATCTCTTTGGGGACACAAAATTGTGTGTGTGTGTGTGTGTGTGTGTGTGTGTAATATGCCAACATATAAGGCAAAGAAATTTCTTTTTTAGTAGTAGTTTTACTGACCCCTGCTTCTGTGAAATGACCTGTTTACCCTTTCTCTACAAAAGATGGACAAACTCAGGTATGAGAAGGCAGAATTTGTCCTGCCCACTCTTCATGCTGCAAAATCCAATTATTGGGCTACTTAGGTCTTTCATTCATAACACATTGTCTCAGATCAGAGTTTACAATGCAACACTAATTTTAAAAGGTAATTCCACCTAATGTATTCTCCTGGGTGTAGCATTTCTTTATACTTCAACTCCCCTCCCCTTTTTCTAATCCAAACATATTTTCTTTCAGGTTATTTCCCTAAGTGATTCTGAGCTAATTTTGTTTTTTGATGGTAGGAAGCTAGGTAGGGTGGCCTTTCTGAAAGCCAAGCCGTACCAACTTCTCCTGGTTCATAAATATTAATAATGTGTTACTGTGCTTGTGTGTGCTAAAACATTGTTGTGGAGATTGTACAAGAAAGGCATTTTATAATTTCATGCAGACTTGGAATAGCAGCAAAATGGGGTAATGACATTTGGGGGAGCACAATGTCTAAATGTTAATATTGTACACTGCTTACTATGAATAGGAAATTTTTTTTTCTTCTGATGCTAATATTGCCAGATGCACGAGAGTGTTTTCCTTTTCAATTTTCACTTTATTCCTTATAGCTATTTTGTTCTTTATAATAGTTAGAAAATTGGGGTAGTATTTTGAATAAAAGAGGTGGGATTGTGTAGGGCAGAGCTGTTACTGAGCGCTCCTCAACATTTGACGAACATTCCAATTCTGAGTAAAAAGACTTGGATACTCACTTTCTAAGAGACTCTCTGTGACCAGGCTATCATTCTTAAGAAATGGATTGAACCTTCTTAGTAGCATCTCATAAAAAATTTAGTTAGCTATAAATGTTTAAGGCTGTTGCAGCTGAAATCATTTGCCTTGTGGGGGGAAAAAAGGAGGCTGTTTTCTGTTAGGTGTTTTGTTTTCTCTTCTTTTATTTTTTATATATTAGGCAGTGCAAACCCTGTTAATTAACTGTGCCACTGAGGTGTTTACATGAACAGACCAAACCCACACACAGGACTCAAGAGAGAAATGAGGAAATGTTTGAGATGCCTTATTTTTATGAAAAATGCCTTATTGTTATTTTTGACTTTATATATTTTATTTTATTTTAGAATCTAATTTTAATTTTGTCTGTAACAGACAGTATTCTGTTTCGACTATTCTGAAGGGATTTATCAAATAAGACTTTGAGTTGTGTTATGTTACAAGTAAGTAGAGAAATTCCTTGGTTGATACGCAAGCCAGACCAAAACATAGGGTTGAATGATATTTTCTGTAATTCTTAAAATTTTTAAATGGGAAAAAAAGACAGGAAAGAATGAAAAGACAGTGCTTAAGCAAACCGCCAGGAACTTCTTTCATTAACAAAAGTTCGCCAACTTGCAAGTAGGTTTCTCTTCTCCATGAGAATTTTGTGTGTGTGTGTGTGTGTGTGTGTGTGTGTGTGTGTGTGAGAGAGAGAGAGAGAGAGAGAGAGAGACAGACAGACAGACAGACACATAGAGTAGGACCCTGAGGTTAGCGAGTGTAAGGAAGAGAATGGTAGATTAGGTTAGAGGACTGATGAGTGCCACCTTTGCTCTAAGGTTTTGAGGGTCAAGACAAGAACTCTAGACTCTGGATGTTACTCTGAGTGAGATGGGAAGTGTTTTGAGTAATAACTTCTAATTAAGGAACTTTTCTACTCTTTTGGGAGAAAAAAGACAATAGGGGGGCAAGAATGGAAATGGGGAGACTAGTTAAGAAGCTGTTGCAGAAGTTCTATTGCCTGGTAGTGACCTGCCCCACAGGGATGGGAGTGGAAGGTTGAAAAATAGTCAGATTCCAGTTGGTCGAGGGATGTGAGAAAAAGGCTTCAAGGATTTTGGCCTGAGTGACTGGAGGAATAGACTTTTCTTCTATAAAGATGGGAAGCTTGGGGGAGGGTCTGTTTTGGCAAATTTCCTACAACTCTTTCCCTTGCTTATTTTTCTCTGACCATGCTGTTTTCTGTATTCCTTCTAGACCATATCAGGCACACTCCCACCTCTGAGGGTAATACACCGCCAGCGTCAGTAGGTTAACACAGTAGAGGTTTATTTCTTGCCCAAGTCAGGGGAAGATGAGATTACATATAGACAGCAGCTCATCTTTAAGTGGTAATTTGGGTGCCTTAGAACTTTGGCATCTGGTGCTTTACTCTTTTCTATAAATGAGAGAAGAAAGAACATGGAATATTGCTTCTTTGGGAAATTTCCACAAGTAAGGCCGGTACTTCTGTCTCCGTGCCATTGGCCAGAACTCAGTAGCCAGGTCTTTATTAACTGGTAGCAAGGCTGGTAGGTGTTACCTAGCTGTATGTGCAAAAGAAAAAGAGACGGGTTCTATGAATTTCTGCTGCATTTTATCCATCTAGTTAAACAATCTACTTAAATATCCATTTATTACTTCTCCATTGACTGAGAACCCACTCAACATTGGAGACCGTCCAAAGTCCCATCACTGCATTGAGCTCAAAGAACAGTATCTCCTGGTGTAATAGGCAGTCTTCCTTATCATTATTGGGTGTGGCTTCATACAGTCTTGCAACTTCTGATTTGAAAAAGACAAATTATCTTCTCCTAACCCCAGTGTATAGTGGAGACAGAGAGATAAGGTAGATCTAATAAAAATGCCCACTAGGAAAAGGGAAGAGTGGGAGACATATAGCATTGACTGGTACATGGCAAGAATAGCATCCTGCTAAAAGGTGGGGAGTCTCCTTTATTATTGTTCTTCTTGGCTCTACCCTTTCTATCTCTAGTGCATAGAATTGTGCTTATTGTCTTTGACTGCCTTATGTCGTAGAGTTGAATGAGTTAATGTATGCACCGTAACCGCACATAGTAAGACTACGTCATAGCTACTGCTGCTGCTATCATCATCGTCATCATCATCATCATCACAGCAAACTTAAGTGCCAAGTTTCTTTGAGGTTGGTTGAAATTATATTGGCTTAGTGTGTTAAGACTAGTCACCATCATGATCGCAAGCTGTAGGTGGTAGTTTTTTTGCTATCGTTTAATGTGTTTGTGTGCATGTGTGTATCTAGAAGAAATTCCTTAATACATTTTATTATAAACAACAATTTATAGGGTAAATATGGGAGAAAATTTAAGGAGTCTGTGGCTTGAATATGTTGGCGAATCTGCGTTAAAGCTCTAGCAGATACTTTCTGTGCCTATAGCACAAAAACTCTATAGTTTTCCATCTTTCCAGATAAGAAAATTGTTAGAAAAAGCTCTGAGACTTATTCTTTTTATGACTTCCAAACTTCAGGCTTCCATAGGAACATTGTAGCTTTGTAAAATTGGTGTCTTCTCTCAGAAGAAGGGCTTGTCTTGGAGCTGAGGAATTGTAAAGAAGATTGCTATGTACATATTATTAAACTCTTATGTCTTCACTATGTGAACATACACATTAAACAGAAGAAATGGACTACATTTTAGAAATTGTTAAAACATTTTGTGAGATACCGTTGAGTTTTGGTGATTTCTTGTGAGCCAATTCTATGCCGTTGTTGATGGACCTGACTCTGGATAAGAAGGCCAGGTCCTCACAGTACAAAATACCAGACCTGTGAACCCATTACGAAAGGTCTTCTGAGCCTGTTCTGAGCTCCACCTTAGATAGGAAGAATGTGCACCCAGCTATATGTGCTATATGTTGCTGTCCTGACCCTGTTCTACAATTCATGAAGATCCTCAAGGTCTAGTCCAAATATCTCCAGATAGGAAGAAAAAACACTTGAATATCTTTTCTTTGTGTTGCACTGTGCTAGTCACTTTTATAAGCATCTTGTGGAATTTATTTCTTTCATCTAAAATGTCCTGGCCACTTTTTCTTAATCTCTTGGCTTCCTCTGGTTTCTCTATCTTCACTAGCATAATGGGTCATAACAGCATTACCCTACCCAGTCAGATAGCTGAGAGGTTTACCTTCAACTTGTTCCTTTCAGGTTGATTTCCTGGAGATTTATCCCTGTTTCTGTTATCCTCAAAGTGGGATTACTATGAAGTTGATGAAGTTTAAGTTTCAGGGCTCCTCACTTTCATGGACTACTTCTTAGCCTGTGGATTTTGAATATCGTGTAAGGTGGTCTTTGCATGGTACTAAGTTAACTGAAATTCACACAAGTCCTTGCTTTGTACAGCTATTTTATTCCGCACTCTGAATAACTATAGCAGTCATCTGTGGCATTTTCCTTGGCCTTTCCCTTGTAAAACAAAAGACAAACCAAAAAGTACTGAACCAAGCTGCTTTTAATCATTGAGTAGTGTTCTAAAGCAAGCTGGTTTACTGGTTTAATGACATCATAGCTTAGCAAATATTCTTTGGAATTTTCTACGTCCTAAAAAAGTGGAAACCTAAAACAACATATTACCTGAAAGATAAATGTGAGGTTTAAAGTAGGAATGAAAAAGAGGGGAGAGAATATGGCACATTAACTTGATTTATGTGGTAATTGAATCAATGTTATTGCAGAATGACTTCCAGGTATTTTAAGAAATAAGGCAGAAAATGATAAAGAAAACTTTACCTTCAAGTAGTTTATAGTTGACAGGAGGAGGATGCTAAATACAAACTCATAATTTTATGTGATGATATTAGAAGAGAGATATTTGAAAGCTGCTGAGCCAACAGGTGGTTGAGTGAGGCTTGAAGGGTGACAAGAATACTCTTTCCCCAAACACAGGGAACAACCAAGCCAACACATCCGATTTGAGTTCAGGGTGCTTTAAGTACTTAGCATGGTGAAGGACAGGATGTAGGAGGTGGTGATGGCAGGTTGTGAAACTCAGTAGTTCAGATGTGGGTGATGTGATTTGCAAATAAAATTAAAATGCTATGTAAACCATTATCTTGGACAAGTTTAGGTGATACTAGGACTTAGAGACATCTCTATATTTCCTATGCTGAATTTGAGCAGATGGTAGAACAGACTACTTTATCCAAAAAGGGTGGGGACTGTTGAACATGATGGAAACATTAAAGTCTTGACCATGAGATGAAACCTGTCTGGAGCCCAGCTCTGTTTACAGTTGAGATCCTTGGGAGAATTAATCTTATTGAACGTCTGTTTCTTAATGTATAAATTGAGACTTTGCGATGATACTTCTCATGCTTGTTGTGAGCATGACTGAGCTCATGTGTATATACCAAGGATGTGATAGCTACCTAATAAATCTTAATAAATGACATTATTATTATTACCATCCAATGAAACAAGTTAAAAGACGAGAGGAGGGTGTTAAACCATCATGGGAACTGAAGGTTATTTGAAAGGTAAATTTCCATCAGCTGACAGAATGGGGAGACTCCAGTAGCCAGCCAGCATGGAGACTAGACCACAGAAGGACATTGTGAACTGTCTCTCCAGACAGTGACCACCTTGGTTGAAATTCTGTGTGCTGTGTACCTTATGTGGTGATATTAGAAGAGAGACATTTGAAAGCTGCTGAGCCAACAGGTAGTTGAGCAAAGCTTGAAGGGTGACGAGAATAGAGATACTTTTTCCCCAAACACAGGGAACAATCTAGCGAACACATCCGATTTGAGTTCAGGGTGCTTTAAGTACTTAGCATGGTGAAGGACAGGATGTAGGAGGGGTGATGGCAGGGTGTGAAATGAGTATAAACTTGGTTAAATCCTACAGAAGATTTTTTTTTTTTTCTCTGAACTAACCCTTATTACTTGGCAAATAGCTGAATGTGTAGGAGGAAAAGAAGAGAAAGAGAAATGCATTTTTTTTTGGGGGGGGGGTTATCGTTTGAGGAGAACAAAAACAGCCCTAGGATAATGTTTCAGTGCTCATCTGCCAACCAGAACCAGTCAGTGCAAACTTCCATGGGAAAAGACTGGCTCAAGCCTAGATGCAACTACCATGGGCACCTTAGTGCTTGCTTTCCCTTGAGACTCTGTGAGCCGCCATCTTAAATGTATCAAAAACTAATGAAAGAGATGCAATTGGCCAAGCAGACTAAGGAGTTCAACATGAAATGCAATATTCACTCATTCAATTCTTATTTGGTGTATGAGAGTGGAACGGGAGCCAGAGTAGTTAAAGGCAGTCCCCACTGTTGATTTGTCAGGAGAAATTCATTACAAACGCATTCTCTCCTGTTACAAACAGGCTTGATGATAGAAGAGAAGTGTTGTCCAAGTGCTGGGGGATTTCAGACCAGAGCTACCTGCGTTTGTGTTCCTGCTCCGTTTGCTGACACTGCTGTTGTCAGATAAGGAGGGGACCACACAGTCTCCTGTCGGTTGCCAAATTTGAAATGGAAATTCTTTTCTAGTTACTTAATTAGTTCAAGCAAGAGTGTCTCCTCTTCATCAACCAACATTTCCTGAGGGTACCTGTTCTCTGTAACGTGCAAGCACCATCTCCTCTTCTGTTCTTCTCCTTAATTTTTTTTTCCTCCGAAGTTTAGGCACTTCTGCCAGATAGAGATGCCTGCATAGTCACAGAGCTATTTTTCTACTTGCCTTGACTTTTTGTGTGTGTGTGTGTGTGATAATAGCCATTTTAATTACCTTTATTAGGGTTTCATTTCTCAAGCTATAATCTGAATTAAGATGAATGTCACTGGGATATCTAGTTGTGTGGTCTAAGATGAACCTAGGACTATAACTGGTTGCAAACACATGTCTTCTTGAAATGAAGTTGTCTGGGACTTTAGGGTCAAAATCTATCCAGGCTTCTCAGCTGCAGGTATATATTTACTAGGTTGATTGCAGATACCTTCGTAGACTAAGGGATGACTGACTTCTTAGGGATAATCAAGACAAATATTACCTAAGTCCTTTTTGTTGCATTTATTGTTTTGAATTTATTATCACATCCCAACAATACATTGCAAGGTAAATTTTGACCCTATTTTTGTTGTCTTTTCCAAAACCTTGCATAAAATAAGCTATCCATGTAATATTTACACTATTTTAAGAAATTAAATTGCTTCCTTACTATCCTGGTTCATTCTGTTAACATTCTGTCTGTAATAAAATCATTGCTCTCAGCTTTTATTGTTTCCCAAGCTGTATTTATAACAACAACAAATATTTTTATAGTGCTCAGTATGTGCCAGGCACTATTCTAAACACTTCATAGTGTTAACTCATTTAATCCTCACAACAGCCCTGTGGACGCTACTAATTGTACCCATTTCACAGATGAGGAAATTGGGGCCTAGGGAAGTAAGTATCTTACTTAAGGTTATGAGGTGAGTGGTGGAGCCAGTGTTTGAACCCATTCATGTTGCTCCCTCTCTGGATTCTGTGCCTTCAACCATTTCACATATTGTCTCCTTAAATGAGCTTCCAGTTCCTTGTTCTGATTCTGGAATGCACGTAACCACACAAGCAAACATAAATTTTTGTTTTTAAACTTGTAATATGGTAGCTGACCTTGAGCAGTTTTTAGCCCAAGACCTAGATTTTGGAACGGCAGATCATATGAAAAGAAAATAGAATAAAGGCCCTTTTATCTTCTGCAGGACCAGCCCAAGGCAAACTTGTGTAAGAGGTGAAGAATACCTTGGCATCTTTCACCTTTCTTTCTCACTTTTTGGCACTCCTCTTCTTTACTTTCATGCTATTTTAGCTTCGCTTTCAGTACCTCTAGCCTGTCCAATCCCTAAGAGTGTCCCAAGCTCTCAGGGTAGCTCACTTCAAATACATGTTAAACAGAAAGCAGCCTACCCTCCTTCTGACCCCGTAATTCCTCTTCTCAGAATCCATCCTAAAACAATATTCTGAAATGCAAAGAATTTTGCGTAAAGATGTTAATCACAGCTTTTTTTCAATAATAAAAAATGGGAAACTGCCTAAATGTGCAACATTGGATGAATGGTTAAGTAAATTATGGTAAATGGATGCAATGAAGTGTTATGCAACCATAAAAACTGTATTTATGAGGACCCTGAATGACAGGGGAAAATACGTAAGCTTAAATGTAAAGGAGCAAATTCAAGTTGAAAGCAGTGTTGATATCAACTCTAGAAAATTGCATATAAGGAAGGAAAGAAAAACCCAAATATTAGATGTTTATAGATTGGGATGTTAGTATTAAGTGGTATTTGTAGTTTCCAGTTTTCTAATGCATTGGTCTTATAATCCAGAAAATAGGTAGATGGTCACTTGAAAAAAAGCCTCATTTAGAATAAACTGCCTGATTTTTTTCTTAAGCCTCCTAGATGTATTGTCATTTTCAAAAATGATTATTTGCCAATCCTAATATATCTTTAATTAGCAGGATTTCAAGCAGCCCAAGAAAATGAGCCCCAAAATTGAGGAAGTATAGAGGGAGGTAATTTGAAACAGAGCAATTGAAATTGAATTTGTAAAACTAGCCCACTAAGCTTTTCTTGCTCTATACAGTTTTTGTCCTTAACTTTTTTGGCTTTGATCTTTCTGTTCATAAGTTCATGTTTTGTTATCTTTTTCTTGTTGTTGTTGTTTTGTTTTTCACCATGGAAGCAAGAGAAGATGCAGGGCAAGGATACACTGTAACCAATGTCTATCTGCCTCAGTGGTGGGGAATATAAATGGATATCCAGTATATTTTAGTGTTTGCAGATTAGGGGTTGCTTATACTCTTCTGCAAGGAGCATTTGCCAGACTTGTTTATTTTTCACAGGAGACTCCAAGCCAGCACTTAACCTGAATTTCATAGCCTCCCTCTGCATAACGCGTGCACACTGCGCAGATGGACTTTCAGTAGGATTGCTTCTTAACACACTGAGCTTTTCCATTTCACTTCTATTCATTTCTTTCTGGAGACGGGATGAATGGTTCTTTTCTCTTCCTGCCACCTTCTACCAGGGCAAGACATTTACTTACTTGAAGGACTGTCTATGGCCAGAGAGTAGAAAGAGAGCATGGTCACTTTGTTTTCTAAGACAGATCCCCAGGGCTTGAAATCCCATATCTTGAGCCTCAACTGATTATAGGAAGAGAAGGAACGCTATGAGAAGGGTCCAAGGGCCATTTCCTACTCCAATTCCTAATGTCTTTTTGGCCAACCTCATATGTGAGCCGTTTCCATCCTGGGCTGTACTAGCAGAGGCTTCTGCTGAAAGCAAGAAGTGCCGTGCCATCAGTGGAATTATTATTATTTCTATATCAGGGGTACCACATAGGCATAGGAATGTTTTTGCAGTGCAAATATGCAAATGCAAAATTGAATGTCTAACTCTTATGTCAGACACTGCTATATACGCCCACACTCTTTACTTTTCTGTCTAGGATGGTGATGTGTGAAAGAGAGGTGGAATGTAAAAACTAAATGATTAGCAAGTAAATAACGAATCTCAAGTACATTTAAAATTAAAAGTCATCAGCAGCGAGAACTAAGACCCTCTGTGTACTGATGCTGCCATCACCTGTGGTAAAATTTGAATTATGTTTTCCTTTATTAAAAATGAGCTGCTGTATAGAACAGATCTTATTACAACAAACCACAAGTGACCATCTACATTTTTATGCTGAAATGAATGCAACTATACTAAATGAACATTGCCTAATATTGTGTGGGGTTTTTTGTTGTTGTTCTTGATTGTGCAGTGATATTTGCAGATAGGGGATTTGACCTCTCCTAACTTTCTTCTAATTTAGTGGTTTTTCTCGTTCTTTCTCTCCCTTGTTCCCTGAGTGCTTAAATAACTTGACAGTGTTTCTTGAAGCAATTTGAAAGTATGAACCTCAGGTCATTGGAATTTATGTGTTCCATTAGAAACTGGCATAATAATTCAGAAGTGGGATTCATAGAAGAATTATGACCTCCCAATTACTAATCAAATTATTTTCTATTGAGGTGGAAAGAAAGGGCCATTTTCTTTTAATTTCAATTCCTAAAGTATAGTTTACAGCAGCAGTGTTCTAGATCCTACACAATCATGGGGGTG
Source organism: Enhydra lutris kenyoni (assembly GCF_002288905.1). Taxonomy (NCBI): domain Eukaryota; kingdom Metazoa; phylum Chordata; class Mammalia; order Carnivora; family Mustelidae; genus Enhydra; species Enhydra lutris. Next base: position 29,225,287 of record NW_019154095.1, read on the forward strand.
GGGGAATTGCAATGAGGATGATGAAGAAATAATATTGGATGAGGAAATAATATTTGCTGACTACTTACTATAGACAAGACATTTTAGAAACATTTTAATATTTTTGCAGCCCTGAGCCAGTTGGCTCTGTATATGTTACTCTTGAAAAATTGAAATTCATAAAATTTTAAGTTAAGTAATTAGTCACAAGCCCTAACTGGGGGTAGGAGGAGGGAAGGAAGGTTTTATTGAAGAAATGACCACTGGGCTACTAAGTAAAAGATGGATAATGAGTTACCTGGAGGGAGTATCATTTCTTTGGAAATCTTTTGGAAACAGGTGTGCTTTCTTAGTACATCATTATGGTTGTAGTGTAGAGAACCAGTTGGCACAGATAGACTGTCAGTTCAACGATCTGGGTGAAACACAGGTAGGTTAGATGGGATGGTTTGGTAAAGGTGTAGATGTGTAGACAGTTTGGGGATGAAGGATAGAATTAATAGGATTTATGGATAAAAGGATATGAGGAAATAAGGAAGAGGAAGATGTTTAAGGTGACAGACCTCTGCATGGCACAGTAAGGTAGATGATCACTTAGACACAGGGAATGGCATAGAGGACCCGACTTTTAAAACTGGATCATTTGCTTGTCTGTCAGTGCTGGACTAGAGTCAGGGATCATGTATTTGTCATACTTGTGAAACTTAGAAATGTGCAAATGCTGTTGGATATCTGAATCTGGACTCAAGAAGAAAGACCTAGGCCCACAAATGGGATGGGCAAGATGAGATCATGTGGGGTAAAGAATCATAACACTTAATAGCTGCATTAAGAAGAGTGAACCCTCAAGGAGAAGCAGAAGAGCCAGACAGGAAGAAAATGAGAAGATTACTGTTTTGTGGAAGGCATGAAAATTGATGTTTCAGAATATGAGGAAAGGATAAACAGCATCAAATGCTGCAAGAAGCCAACTGAGATGAGGAAGACAGTATTTTTATTGGTTTTTGGTAATATGAATGTCATGGAAGACCTTAATAAGAACCAATTTAGGGTTTGATGGGGATGGAAGCTAGATGGGAAAAGGCTCAGAAATAAGGGTGGATAAGACTAGTTGTACAGACAACTCTTTTTTTTTCTGTGAATGGAAGTTGAGAGGGAGGGTGTGGGAAGTTAGCATAGGCAAGGAGGTCTGGGCTGGAGAAAAGATGAATGAAGTAAGGGAAGAATATTCTGGGCAGAGAGAACAGAGTGAAAGGGTATTGAGGCAGGAGCATGCTTAGAATGCCTGAATAAGAGCCATAAGGATAGTGACTGGAACTGAGCAAGGTCATTGGGATTTTACATTTTATTCTCCATGCAATGAGAACTGATTGAGAACTTTTGAGTGAAGTGACTCCTCCTGTTTGACTCTTTCACTGGACTACCTTTTCTAATTGTTTTCCAGAAAATAGACCCTAAAGGCAGGGATGGAAGGGCTGGGAGCTGGGACCAATTAGTAGACTGTTCAGTTGACATTAAGGTGATACTACTACTGATACATGATACATCTACTATGTGCCAGACGTCTAGGCTAGAGAAATTGGTCACTTGGACTTGGACAAGAGTGAAGTCCAATTTGGGATAAAATTTGCAGTGGATTGAATGTAGGTATGAGCAGAGATAAGACAGGAGCAAGTTCAGGGTTTGGGGCTTGAATAATAAGGTGGAGGGATTGTGTTTTTCAGTGCTAGAGAGAGAGCAGATTTGAAGAGAGGGACAGCAAGAGTTCACTTCTGGAGTTGTTAAGGGAACGATCTTTTTTTTTTTTTTAAAGATTTTATTTATTTGACAGAGAGGTCACAAGTAGGCAGAGAGGCAGGCAGAGAGAGAGAGAGGGAAGCAGGCTCCCTGCTGAGCAGAGAGCCCGATGTGGGGCTCGATCCCAGGACCCTGAGATCATAACCTGAGCTGAAGGCAGAGGCTTTAACCCACTGAGCCACCCAGGCACCCCAGGAACGATCATTTTTATGTATAGGATTTTTATGAGGATGAATGAAGAAATGACTAATAAGGACTTTGCAAAGAATAGTAATCACATACTGAATTGTTGCTGTTACAGTGTACAGTACTGAACAACAGTATCCTGATTTGGTGAGCGCATAAACTGTGCTTTATTCTTGTCTCTGTCATTAACTTGCTCTGTGACTGGGAACAGTTTATGTGTTCAATCTCCATCTTTTCATTTCAGAGATTTTCCAAGCCGAGTATCATATAAATTTACTAGAAGATCTGTAAGATCCCAATCAGTTTTAACACTCTAGGATTCTCTGAAATGACTGGTTAGTTTTATTTCAGTTTTTTTACTTTATTGATGTTGATATTTTCCTTTTATAGACAAGCTACTTCCAAAAACAGATTTAGTATATTTTTTGCAAGCATTGTGAATTATCTTGTTTCAGGCTATTGGGAAGTATTAATGAATGATATTGCAAAAAAAAAAATAAATAAAAAAATAAAACAAAAAACCTGGCAAAACTTCTCTCACTGTTAAGTCAGCCATTGTAAAACAAAACAAAACAAAAAAACCTTCCTAGAGGTGAGGAAATATATCCCTTATCACCCCTAATATGTCTTCAACTACTTTGAAATCTTTGGTCTCTGCTGTAAGATTATAGAAACTTGTATACAAACTTGGAGGACTCTAGAGAAGAGAGCCTAGGGAGTTTGAGATTTAATTACTTCTTTTAAAAAGCAAACTTTAGTCAATTAAGGAGCCATGAGTTGTCTTCTGCTATTAAATTAACTGAATCATCCAATAAAATATCAGTGGAGGCTACAGTCCTCATTTGGACAGGCACTGCTGTTTTAATTATTTATAGTGCCAAATCTATCCAAACAGTTACTACCATAAATGTAATAGAGGGATTGAAAAACTTAAAAACTATCTCTACTTTTCCTTGTACATCAGGATTTTTTTTTTTTTTTAAAGTTTGTTTGCTCTTGTGACTTCCCTTTCTAAGATTTCATCCTTAGGTTATTGTAGCAATGTCAGTGCCCACTAGTTATCCTTAGGATTTAAATTATTAGTACACTGAGTGATTCTGGTGACCAGGTGTGAACCATTTGGAGGTGTGGGAAGTATCGTTCTGATGAAGGATGGAACTGAAACACATCCCTCTGTTAGGTTATTAATATCAGCCTTATTATATGTAAGCAGAGGCAGCATTCCTAGTATGAAAATATGCAGTTGAGGGGGCTTGAATTTTCTTTGGGAGAGGTTTACTTACTACTGTTGTGACTGATATACTTTTTACTTCTTTTAAAATTGTAATTCTAGGGGTGCCTGGGTGACTTAGTTGATTAAGCATCTGCTTTCAGTTCAGGTTATGATCACAGGGTCCTAGACTTAAGCCCAGCATTGGTTTCCCTGCTCAGTGGGGAGTTTGCTTCTCCCTCTCCCTTTGCTCTTCCCCCCAAATCATGCTGTCAATCTCTCACAAATAAATCTTTAAAAAATTTAATTCTAGTATAGTTAATATATAGTTATATTAGTTCCAGTTGTATAATACAGTGATCAACAATTCTGTACATTACTCACTGCTCATCAAGATAACTGTACGTTAATCCCCTTCATCTGTTTCACCCCCACCTCCTTTCTGGTAACCACCAGTTTGTTCTTTATAGTTCAGAGTTGTTTTTGGTTTGTCTCTTTTCATTACTCATTTGTTTTATTTCTTAAATTCTACATATGAGTGAGGTCACATGGTATTTGTCTTTCTCTGACTTATTTCATGTAGCATAATACTCTCTAGCTCCATCCTCATCATTGCAAATGGTAAGATTTCATTCTTTTTTTATGGCTAAGTAATATTCTATTGTGTATGTATATATACACCACATCTTCTTTCCATAAGGATAGAATATCTTTTCATTTGTTTGTGTTGTCTTCAATTTCTTTAATCAGCGTTTTATAGTTTTCAGAATACACGTCTTTTACCTCCTTGGTTAAGTTTATTCCTAGGTATTATTTTTGGTGCAGTTGTAAATGGGATTTTTTTTTCTTAATTTCTCTTTCTGCTACTTCATTATTAGCATATATATAATAGATTTCTGTATATTAATTTTGTATCCTATACCTTACTGAATTCATTTTCAGTTTAGTAGTTTTTTTGGTGGAGTCCTTAGTGTTTTCAATATATAGGATCATGTCATCTGCAAATAGTTTTACTTCTTTCTTACTTTTTGGATGCCTTTTATTTCTTTTTTGTTGTCTAGTTGCTGTGGCTGATACTTTCAGTACTACATTGAATAAAAGTGGTAAGAGTAGACATCCTTGTCTTGTTCCTGATCTTAGGGGAAAAGCTCTCAGTTTTTTCCCCATTGAGGATGATGTTGGCTGTGGGTTTTTCATATATGGTTTTTATTATGTTGAAATAAATTCCCACTAGTCCCAACTTTGCAGAGGGTTTTTATCATGAAGAGATGTGTTTTGTCACATGCTTTTTCTGCATCTTTTGAAATAATCATATGGTTCTTATCCTTTTAATCATATGGAGAAGTGTTTGCTCATGTCCTCTGCCCATTTTTTGATACGATTATCTGTTTTTTGGGTGTTGAGTTTGAGGAGTTCTTTATAGGTCTTGGATATCAGCCCTTTGTACTGTCATTTGCGAATATCTTCTCCCATTCTGTAGGTTGCCTCTTTGTTTTTTTTTGACTGTTTCCTTTGCTGTGCAGAAGCTTTTGATCTTGATGAAGTCCCAAAAAGTTCATTTTCACTTTTGTTTCCTTGCCTTTGGAAACATGTCATGAAAGAAGTTCCTGTGGCCGATGTCAAAGAGGTTACTGCCTATGTTCTCCTCTAGGATTTTTCAAGTTTTTATTTAAATTCCAGGTAGTTAACCTACAGTGTAATAGTAGTTTCAAGTGTACAGTATAGTGATTCAACACTTTCGTACAACACCTGGTGCTCATCACAAGTGGACTCCTTAGTCCCCATTATCTGTTTAACCCACCCCCGCCCCCTCCACCCCTCTGGTAAACACCTCTGTTCTCTATAGTCAAGAGTTTCTTGATTTGCTTCTCTCTCTCTTTTTTTTTTTCTCTTTGCTCATTTGTTTTGTTTCTTAAAATTGATGTATGGGTGAAATTATATGGTATTTTCTTTCTCTGACTGGCTTATTTCACATACCATAATATTCTCTAACTCCATCCAAGTAATTGCAAATGGCAAGATTTCATTCTTTTTTACGGCTGAGTGATATTGTTATATATATATGATATACATAATATATATAACATATACATACACGTATATATAACATGCACACACATATATAATATATATTGTATATTATACACACACACACACATATATATCACATATTCTTTATCCATTCATCAGTTGATGGACACTTGGGGCTGTTTCCATAATTTGGCTATTGTAAATAATGCTGCTGTAAACATCGGGGAGCACGTATCCCTTTGAATTAGTATTTTTGTATTCTTTGGGTAAATACCCAGTAATGGGATTGCTGGAGTGAAGGACAATTCTATTTTTAACTTTTTGAGGAAACTCTACTGTTTTTCATGGTGGCTATACTAGTTTGTCTGACACCACTGATTGTCAGGGAAAAACAGATCAAAACTACAATGAGATATAACTTCACATCTGTCAGAATGGCTAAAATCAACACAACAGATGTTGGTGAGGATGTGGAAAAAGGGGAGCCCTTTTTCACTGTTGGGTGGGAATGCAAGCTGGTGCAGCCACTCTGGAAAACAGTATGGAGGCTCCTCTACTCTAATCTTCATAATTTCCCTCTTCCTACTGGTTTTGGACTTCGTTATTCTTTTTCCAACTTGTTTAAGTGTTTTTTGTTTTGTTGTTGTTGTTTTAGATTTTTCTTCTGTTACTCTGTCTTTAATTGGAACATTTAGTTCATTTAGATTCAAAGTAACCATTGATAGATCTATATTTATTGCCATTTTGTTACTTGTTTTTGTTCTGTAGTTCCTACCTCTCTTGCTCTCTTCCCATGTTTTGCTGGTTTTAGTAATGTGCCTGTATTCTTTTCTCTCTCTCTCTCTCTCTCTCTCTCTCTTTTTTTGGCATATCTATTACTGGTTTTTGATGTGTGTTACTATTATTAGGTTTGTATTTAACATTTTATGCATATAGCAGTCTATGTTAGGTTGCTGGTTGCTTATGTTTGTACCCATTCTTTACTCTTCTTTCCCCACATTTTAGGTATATGGTATCATATTTTACATCCTTTTATTTTGTGAAATCTCTTAATTTATTTTTTATACATATACTTAATTCAATTGCTTTTATGCTTCCTATTTTTCTGACTTCTCATAATCTTCCCTTTCCACTCAAAGAGTCCCCTTTAATATTTAGTGGTCATGATTTAGTGGTCATGAATTTCTTTGACTTTTGTTTGTCTAGGAAGCTGTTTATCTCTATTTCTATTCTGAATATTCTGAAATATATCCAGCCTTGCTGGATAAAGTATTCTTGGCTGCAGGTTTTGCTTTGTTTTGTGTCTCCTTTCAAGACTTTTACTATATCATGGCATTCTCTTCCGGCCTGCAAAGTTTCTGCTGAAACACCTGTTGATGGCCTTAATGGGTTTCCCTTGTATGCAGCTGTTATCTTTTCTCTTCCTCCTTTTATTCTCTCTTTAGCACTACTTTTTTCCATTGTATTTACTATGTGTCTTGGGGTGGGCCTCCTTGAGTTGATTTTGTTGGGGGATCTCTGTGCCTCCTGGGTCTTGGATATCTGTTTTCTTCCCCAGATTTAGTAAATTTTCAGCTATTATTTCTTCAAGTACATTCTGCCTCCTTTTCTCTCCTCCTTCTGGGAACCCTATGATGCAAATGTTGTTATGCCTCTTGTTATCACTGAGTTCCCAAAGTCTATTGTCATTTATTTATTTTTTCTGTTTCTGGTTCAACTTTATTGCTTTTCATTACTCTGTCCTTTAGGCTGCTGGTCCATTCTTCTGCTTCCTCTATTCTACTGTTTATTCCATCTAAAATTATAGGGACAAGTACAGCTGCTCTTACCTATCCAGATGGGGAAATGAAGGCACAGTGTGGTTCTCAAAGAAGTTCTTTTAATGCAAAGTTTCCTAATAATGGTCTTAACCACCTTTGCTAAACACCTGCTATTGTGCAGACATTGGGCTGACTGATTTATTTTCCCCTTCCCCACCTACACAGATATTTAGGCTGAAGGTGAAGCACCTTCCTAGAGCATCATATCTCACTTTGACCTCAGCAGGCACTGCCAGTTTTGTGGTTCCTGCCAAAACACTCTGCCTTGTTTTCCTTCCCACCTATAACTACTTTCCCAGTTCCTGCCCTGGATAGGTCAGGACTGCTCTGGGCATTCTGCCAGCTAATGGCTGGTTATTAGCTCACTTCCTCCAGAGTTTCAGTAGGGAAGACTGACCATTGTGGCCTTATCTGAACCATAGATTTTCTTTCTTGTATTGAGCTGCAGCCCCAAATTTTATAAAGATATCTATACCTGTGATCCCATTTTGACATCCCAACCTATCACTTCCTGCTAATCACTGACCTCACAATACCTTCTAAGAAGGTATTGTAAAATGAGAAACTTGGCAGTGAAAGAAAGTAGCTTACTTGCTCAAGGTCGTATAATGTGGTCGAGCGTGAATTCAGATCCACATTCTGTTTCCTGTTCTTTGCTGTGTCTGTCCCATTATACTTTACTCATTTTTAATTTCAGCTGCTCTTCCTTGTATGAATGACTAGCAAGTGTTCACACTTCACTCACGTGTTATACTCGTTGGGCCAGTGAGTAACATGTTTCTTGAACCTGACTATTTTTAGAAAGTGCTTTATTTAAGCTTGTCTTGGGCATAATGAATCCTTGCTCTGCTTCCTAAGATTTTTTACATAGGGTTAGCCAGTGTACTGACCGTACATTTGAAAAGCTGGCCAAATACTGCATCTGGGGCATGGGATTCACTGCACTACAGCAGGGAGAAGGCACTTTTCTCTTGGGTTGTCTGCTATTCTGAAAGGAAGTTCCTGCCCTGAGTCCTAACCTATGAGACCAACTCTGGTCTTGCCTTATGAGGCGATGACAACAATTAACTTGTTAATTCCTGAAGTGTTTGTTCCAAAGAGTAATCTCACTTGTGTATTTGATACTAGGAAAGCATTTTCCCCTAGGATTAAGGCTGTACATGGTGGTTAGGAAGGCCCAGAGGAGAAGAAGGACCAGTTAAGACAAACCCAGCTCAGGGAGGAGGCTTAAATTATTTATATCACCACTTTATTTGTATATAGCCCTTTGTTTGGATAGCTAGGAATCTAAAAATCCATGCAGACCATTATTTATATAGCGCACTCTGCAAGGTCTTTGCAGCATAAGATCTTCAGTTCTCCACTTCCCCAAGCCCCTCTACCAAAGCTGAAACCAGGCAATGGAAGCCTTAGTTCATGCCTCATATTTCCTATGAAGGATGGCAGTCTTTTATATCATTTGTTCTTTACAAACATACTATTGATTGTGCTGGCAAAATACAAACATCTCTGAAGGCACACACGTAACACCCTAACATTTGCTGACGCATCTTTGGAAATTGATTGACATTCTTCCCATGAGAATTATTCCCAGGTGATGGGTGGAAAGCAGGTCTTCAAGGGTAAAGGCAGAGAAGGTAGATGTATGCTGAAAGAGGAGGGGGAAAGCCACTGAAGCAGCCTTTTGGACACATCTGTTTTTCCCAAGCTGACCTGTTGACTGAGGAGTGCCAGGAGCATTCATGATGGACGGGGGTAAGATCCTTAAAGATAACTGGTGCCCCCTTCCAAACCAAGATGGAAGAATACCAATGTCCATTTTTCTTACAGTATTTCTCCATCTGGGCCTCTCCGGATTAACTTTATGGTGTGTTTTATTTCCCCTTTGCATCTGTTAGAAACAAACAGGATTAATCAGAAATATTACTGCTTCAAAAGGCAACAAAACGTGTTTCTTGTTTGGCTTTGCCCATTGACTTAAGTTTCTGAAGGAAGAATTGTCATGCTTAATAGATTTGATGAGCCCACCAAACCTGGCTGCTTTCTTTGGTGTTACTTGTAAATTTATTTCTATTTGCAGACCTCTTTAAGCAAATAAGGTTGTGGTAGGGCTAGGGTCTCAGTAACACATTTGCTGAGCCATTGAAGGCAAGGCCCAGGCATATTCTAGGATGCCATCACCATTAATATCTCTATTTTCTTGTGATTTCAAAGTTATACAGCATCATTTGGGTGTAAAGCTATGTCTTTGGAACATGCATACTTGGAGATGTAATTTAGATTTGGTAATCTATTCAGAGTGTCTCAATACTGGAAATTTGTTCTCACTTTTCTCACATGCTTTCTATTTTATACTTACCAAAAAGTAGGTAAAGATAAGGAGAGTGTTTTTTAAAAATGCTGTTTAAGCTCTTCTTTGCCAGCACTGTTTTAAGCCTGGTGTATAGAAAGAGGTTGAAATTTATTTCCATTATTCAGCTTGGAGTTACTCTTGGTTTTCACAAATCCTACTCCTAGTTCTTGTTGTTTCAGATCATTTAAAAGTTGTCACATTGTCTAAGAAATAACTCCACTAAATCTGGAAATTTCTTTTATATTCCACCGTGTTATATTCTAAAATAAAATGGTCATTTGTACAGAGGATGATTCTGAAAAAGTGAGAAAATAATACACAGTTTCTCTGGTGTTCTTATGAACAGCCTAGAAAGATGCACAGCGAGACTTCAGGAAATCCAATTTGGAATTCTACATGAAGATAGGGTTTGAAGAAACCTTATTTTAACTCCTGCTTTCCTCTATCTGTGCCATATAGGAGGACCCCGCAGTGGGGATATGAGGGAGACAAAAAGGGGAGAGAAGAGATTGTGTCCTATGTTATCAACACATGATATTTTAATGCTTTTTTACTGAGGTACAATTTTTATATATACAATAAAATTTAAAGTTAAAATATTCAGTTCAGTAGGTTTTAACAGATATACACACTTATTAAGGCTACTCCCTCCATTAAGATACCAATTTCATCACTCCAGAAAATTTCTCATGCCCCTCACACTTCTTCCTTGTAACCCAGTTACAGGGTAAACCACTTATTCCCATCATTATCATTTTGTGTTGCCTCTTCTTGATTTCATATAAATAAAATCATACAGTAAGTACAATTTTGTGCCTGGATTCTTTAACTCAGGATAATACTTTGAGACTAATCTAAATTGTTGGATGTATGCATAGTTCATTTCTTTTTGTGTTTTGTGGTATGAATGTGTCGTACAATGGATATTGCATTGTTTCTACTTTTGGAATATTATGAATGAAGGTGGTATGAACTTTCATGTACAACTTTTTTGTTTCAACATGTGTTTTAATTTCTCTGGGGAAAGTACTTAGGAATGGGTTTGCTAGATCATAAGCCAGGTGCATATTTAACGTCGTAAAAAGTAGACCACTTTCCAAACTGGTTGTGCCATTTCGCAATATCCTTATCTCAGTGAATGAGAGTTCCACCTGTTCTATATCCTAAGATATGAATTGATATAGTTTTTTAAAAATAGATATGTAGTGGTAACTCATTGTGGTTTTACTTGGCATGTCAGATGCCTAATGAGGTTGAGCATCTTTTTTCTGTGCTTATTGGCCACTCATGTATCTTTTATGAGCCTAAGTGTCTGCCCACATCTTTCACCCATTTCTCTATTGGCTTATCTTAGTAGTCACCACAGTTCTTTTAGGGATATGAGTCCAATATATGTGTTGGGAATATTTTCTCCCAGTATGTACCTTTTTCAATTTCTTAAAGGTTGTCCTTTGAAGAACAGTTTTAAATATTGATGAATGTCATTTTATCAATATTTTCTCTTATGGGTAGTGCTTTTTGCATTCTTTCTAAGAGACCACTGCCTGCCTCAAGTTAATGAGCATAATCTCCTATCTTTTCTTCTGTGGTCTTTAGAGCTTTAACTTATACAGTTAACATTATAATCCATCTTGAGTTAATTTTATGTATATCACGAGGATTGGGTCAAGATGAATTTTTTTTCTATGCAGATGTCCACTTATCTGTTGAAAAGATATTTCTCCTCTCATTAAATTGCATTTATGCCTCTGTCAAAAATCAGTTTTCTATGTAAGTGTGTCTCCTTTTGGACTCTCTATTTTGTGGTCTATTTGTCTCTCTCTAAGCCAGTACTACACTGTCTTAATAATACAATCAGCTAATATAGGTTCTTCAGCCTTTTCTTTTTCAAGATGTTTTAGCAATATTGCCCCCCCATAAATTTAACACTTATTTATCATTTTTAAAGAAAGTGTGCTAAAATTTTGTGTGTATAGATAAATTCAGTCAATCAATATCATCACAATATTGAGTCTTCTAACCCCTGAGTATATTGTATCTCTCAATTTATTTGTCTTCATTAATTTCTCTTGCCAGTATTTTATAGTTTTCAGTGAAAGGTCTCATGAATCTTATGAAAGTATTGCTAGGTACTTCATATTCCTTGATATTATTGTAAATTATATTGAATTTTAATTTAGCTTTTTATTTGTTAGTATAAAAAATAAAGTAGATTTTTAAAGTTTATTTTTGCATCCCAACCTTGCTGAATTGACTTAATAGATCCAATAGGCCCAAGTATATTTCTTAGGACTTTCTGTGTGCAGTTACAGTTATGTCCTTTGGAAATATAGACAGTTTCTTTTTCTTTCTTTACAATTGTTATGCTTTAAAAATATTTTTCTTGGGGCACCCACGTAGCTCAGTTAGTTAAGCATCTGCCTTCACCTCAGGTTATGATCTCAGAGTCCTGGGATCAAGCCTGCATCATCAGACTTCTTGCTCAGTGGGGAGTTTGCTTCTCCCTCTCCCTCTGTGCTCCCCGCATCAAATAAATAAAGAAATAATCTAGAAAAAGAAAAATAAAAATATTTTTCTTGTGCAGTTGTTCTGGCTAGGACTTATACTTACAATATTGGATAGAAGTAATGAGATCACATAATGTAATAATTATCAAAACTTTGTCACAAAGAAAATTCCTGGGCCAGGTTATGTTGCTAGTTTATTCTCTGTCCATTTAAAGGGAGAAAAAAAAAATGATACCAATCTTTATTTAAGGAATTGACAGAAGAGGTAACATTTTCCAATATGTTATGAGGCTAGCCCTACCTGATACCCAAACCTGAAGAGGGCAGACACAAAATTCTTTAATAAAACATCAGAAAATTGAACCTAGCAATACGTGTAAAGAATAATATATGTTTACCAAGAAATGCGATCTTTGTTTACTGTTTAAAAATCAGTCACTGTAATTTATCATATTTAATAGAAGAGAGGAGATTATCTCAGGAGATGCTGAAAAACATTTGAAAAAAATAAAGGTTCATCTCAGAAAACTTGGAATAACAGGAAGTTCCTCATTTGACAAATGGCTAACATCCTACTTGGTAAAATATGAAAAATATTAGATTGGGTATAACTCTTATACGTCTATTAAAAATGTACGTGACATTTTGCAGACATCTTGAAAACCATTATTTTATTATCCTGACCCCATTTTAGTTAGAAAAAAACCACTTTCCTAAAAATCCAACATTTTGGCAATGCAGTTTAAAATTGTGTAACAGTTTACTGTATCTCTTGCATTCACAAACTGGATCCAAAATAATTGGGAACACACTCTGATGGAGAGCACCCCCTCTGTAGCTGTCCCCACCCCCTGTTTAGAAACTTTATTTCAGTAGCAATAATAAGATGAACCCAAGTACAAAAGTATGAAGATTTAGATGAGGACACTAGTGGTAAAAATGGAGGAAATGGATACAGAGGTATTTCAAAATAGGTAATTCTGGATTGCTGCATGTATATAGAAGATAAACGTAGAGATAGGATAAAGACAGGAACTATTGTACATGCTGTTTCCTTTGCTTGTATCTGGTCTATCCTTTTCTTTTTGTGTAGTTTATTCCTCCTCCTTTTTTTGAATTAAAATTTTTTTTTAATCTTATGGTAGTTATAGATTCACATGCAGTTGTAAGATAAAATACAGAGATCATGTGTACCCTTTATACAGTTTCCCCCAGTGGTAACATCTTGCAAAACTATGATGTAATATCGTAATAGGATACCGACATTTACACAGTCAAGATATAAAGTATTTCCATCACCACAAGGATCCCTCCTTTTGAGCTTTTATAGCTGTAAGGACTTTTCTCCTGCCGTCATCTCCTACTTGGCCTCTGGCAACTACTAATCTGTTCTCCCTTTCTAGAATTCTGTCATTTCAAGATTGTTACATGAATGGAATCATACAGTATGCAGCCTTTCAGGGTTGGCTTTTCACTCAGCATATTTCTCTCCTGATTCATCTAGATGGTTTGTTTATTTACTTTTTAATCGCCATCTAGTAGCCCAGGGCATGGCTGCACCTCTGTTAACTTACTCACCTGTTGAAGGATGTCTGGGTTTTCAATTTACGGTTGTTACAAATAAAACTTCTATTAACATTATAGGTTTTTGTGTGAACATACATTTTCATTTCTTTAGGACAAATGCTCAGGAGTATAGTCACTGGGTCATATGGTAGTTGCATGATTGGTTTCTTAAGAAACTGCCAGAATATTTTCTGGAGAGGCTGTACCATTTTTCTCATCAATAATACATGGTTGATTGAGCTTCTCTGCATCTTCACTACCATTTGGTGTTGTCACTATTTTTTATTTTAGGCCTTCAGATAGGTATGTCTTGATATATCTCATTGTGGTTTTAAGGTTCATTTTCTTAATGGCTAATGATGTTGAACATATTTTCATGTACTTATATGACATCTGTATATCCTCTTCAGTAAAATGTCTGTCCATATATTTTGCCCATTTTCTAATCATACTGTTTTCTTTTTTCTTTCTCTCTTTTTTTCTTTTACTGTTGAGGTTTGAAGGTACCTATTCTAAATACTAGTTCTTTGTCAGATGTTGTATGAATCAGATGTTGTATGAAAATATTTTCTTCCAGTCTGTAATTTGTCTTTTTTTTTTTTTAAGCTCAATTTGTTCATTGTATTGTAGGCTTCCTAGTAGTCAGGGCTGGGCTCTGAGCCCTCAGCAATTCCCCTGGTTGTGAGCTCTCCAAAGCCAACCTCTCCTCCTCTTTACATGCTCTACATGAGAAGCATCATGATGTTCCATGATACAGGTTTCACAAAAAGGAGAAAGCCTTGGACTCTACTGCTCTCTGTCTCCTCCTGTCTGTACCACAATTGCCCTGCTCCTCTGTAGTTTGTCTTTTTATCTTCCTAACAGGATCTTTTTTGAGCAAAGGGTTTTAATTTTGGCCAAGTCCCATTTTCAGTTTTTCTTGTTTTAATTCATGCTTTCAGTTTATTTTTCTTCATTTTTTAAGAAAAGATTCTATTTATTCGTAGAGAGAGCAAACCTGAGCCGGGGGAGGGGCAGAGAGAGAATCTAAAGCTGACTCTGTGCTGAGCTCCTCTCACGACCCTGAGATCGTGACCTGAGCTGAGACCAAGAGTCGGCTGCTTAACCAACAGAACCACCCAGGTGCCCCATCATGCTTTTAGTTTGAAGTCTAATAGCTCTACCTAGTTTTTTTTTAGTTTTGGTATGTGTCTTTATTTTTTTTTTTGATCAAATTTTTTTTTATTAAATTTTATTTTTTATAAACATATAATATATTTTTATCCCCAGGGGTACAGGTCTGTGAATCGCCAGGTTTACACACTTCATAGCACATACCCTCCCCAATGTCCAAAGCAATATTGAAAAAGAAAGCCAAAGTTGGTGGCATCACAATTCCAGACTTCAAGCTCTATTACAAAGCTGTCATCATCAAGACAGCATGGTACTGGCACAAAAACAGACACATAGATCAATGGAACAGAATAGAGAGCCCAGAAATAGACCCTCAACTCTATGGTCAACTAATCTTCGACAAAGCAGGAAAGAATATCCAATGGAAAAAAGACAGCCTCTTCAACAAATGGTGTTGGGAAAATTGGACAGCCACATGCAGAAAAATGAAATTGGATCATTTCCTTACACCACACACGAAAATAGACTCAAAATGGATGAAGGACCTCAATGTGAGAAAGGAATCCATCAAAATCCTTGAGGAGAACACAGGCAGCAACCTCTTCGACCTCAGCCGCAGCAACATCTTCCTAGGAACATCGCCAAAGGCAAGGGAAGCAAGGGCAAAAATGAACTATTGGGATTTCATCAAGATCAAAAGCTTTTGCACAGCAAAGGAAACAGTTAACAAAACCAAAAGACAACTGACAGAATGGGAGAAGATATTTGCAAATGACATATCGGATAAAGGGCTAGTGTCCAAAATCTATAAAGAACTTAGCAAACTCAACACCCAAAGAACAAATAATCCAATCAAGAAATGGGCAGAGGACATGAACAGACATTTCTGCAAAGAAGGCATCCAGATGGCCAACAGACACATGAAAAAGTGCTCCACATCACTCAGCATCAGGGAAATACAAATCAAAACCACAATGAGATACCACCTCACACCAGTCAGAATGGCTAAAATTAACAAGTCAGGAAATGACAGATGCTGGCGAGGATGCAGAGGAAGGGGAACCCTCCTACACTGTTGGTGGGAATGCAAGCTGGTGTAACCACTCTGGAAAACAGCATGGAGGTTCCTCAAAATGTTGAAAATAGAACTACCCTATGACAATTGCAGCAATTGCACTGCTGGGTATTTACCCTAAAGATACAAACGTAGTGATCCGAAGGGGCACGTGCACCCGAATGTTTATAGCAGCAATGTCTACAATAGCCAAAATATGGGAAGAACCTAGATGTCCATCAACAGACGAATGGATAAAGAAGATGTGGTATATATACACAATGGAATACTATGCAGCCATCAAAAGAAATGAAATCTTGCCATTTGCGACGACGTGGATGGAACTAGAGGGTATCATGCTTAGCGAAATAAGTCAATCGGAGAAAGACATCTACCTAGTTTTTATCCCAAAATATTTCCTGCTTTTTTTTAAGTTATATAGCTTTATGTTTTATATCTTAGTAAACAATTTTTTGTTAATTTTTGTATAAACTGTGAGAGTTAAGGTCAATTTTCTTATCCTTTGCCTATAGATGTCCAATTGCTCCAGCATGGTTTGTTGGAAAGGCTATCTTTTCTTCATTAGTCCTTTTACATTTTTGTCAAAGATTAGTTGAATATATTTGTGTGAATCCATTTTTGCATTTTCTGTTCTGTTGCATTGATCTGTTTGTCTTATAAAGTCTTTCCATCTATTTAGATCTTTGGTTTTCATTAGGCTTTTATTCTCTTTCTTTCTTTCTTTCTTTCTTTCTTTTTTTGATTTCTTGCCTTATTACACTGGCTAGAATGGCTAGAATTTTCAGCACTATATTGAATAAGAATGATAGTGGAGATGTTTGTCTTCTTATTGACTTAGGGGGAAAGCACTCATTCTTGCATCACTAATTATAATGTTAGCTGTAGGTTTTTTAATAGATGCTATAAATCAAATTGAGAAAGTGCCCTTAATTCTTTTATTTATTTATTTTTTTAGCATTTTCATCATGAGTGAATGTTGAAGTTTGTCAAGTACTTCTGTATCTTAGTTTTTTAACCTTGAAAACTCTTGCAACTTCTTCATGTTGTGTTTTCACTTCTCTCCACGTTCATCTTTGTACTTTGCCAAAGGGTTCCACCTTAAATTTCGTGACAATGTTGAGAATAGAAAAAATTTTTCTTTTCTCTACCATGGAAGAGAGGTAGGAGCTCAGGTGTGCTATAAGGCCAGGATTTTATTCCTGGTTCTATTTACTTCTTTTTTTTTTTTTTTCTTTTTTTTTTTCTTTTTACTTTTTTTTTTTTTTTTTTTAAAGATTTTATTTATTTATTTGACAGACAGAGATCACAAGGAGCCAGAGAGGCAGGCAGAGAGAGAGAGAGAGGAGGAAGCAGGCTCCCCGCAGAGCAGAGAGCCCAATGCAGGGCTCGATCCCAGGACCCTGGGATCATGACCTGAGCCGAAGGCAGAGGCTTTAACCCACTGAGCCACCCAGGCGCCCCTTCTATTTACTTCTTGTTGAATGTGATCATATTCTCTTTGAATCTCAGTTGCTTAATTTGCAAATTGGGGAAAAATAGCTACCTTACATGTCTACAGTGATGATTAGATGAATTGATAGAAGAGATGCTTATTGGGGTGCCTGGGTGTCTCAGTGGGTTAAGCCGCTGCCTTCAGCTCAGGTCATGATCCCAGGGTCCTGGAATCGAGCCCTGCATCGAGCTCTCTACTCTGCAGGGACCCTGCCTCCACCTCTCTCTCTGCCTGCCTCTCTGCCTACTTGTGATCTCTGTCTGTCAAATAAATAAATAAAATCTTTAAAAAAAAAAAGAGATGCTTATTGATTTTTAGATATGAACTAAGTAATGTTAGCCTATTCATCTTCCCTAGTACTTGATAGTCTTTATCATTTATTGCTTTGCCACAGTAAGTGATTTGGCAAAGAGGAAAAATTAAGTTTCTCTGCAAAATGCACAGTGGACTGTACTAAACTTGCATTCCCCATTCAGGAATAAGCAAGAGTCAAGTGTACATCTAGTACATCTAGCACCAAGAAAAAGAAAACAGATTATGGTACTAATAATACTAAGGAAATTTTTATGGAGATTTGGAGACATGTAGTGGATGGTGAAGGATAAATTAATATTTAGGTGGGAGAAAAAGGGGTAGATGACAATTCCACCTACCATGTCTCAGTTGTATCCCAAGATATCATAGATCAATTCCTTTACTATTACTAGACTATGTGCACAAAGATTGGAATGATAACCACTTTGGAAAGAGAAGAGTGTATGTGTCTGTAGGGTGGGCCTATCAGATTCTGAGGAGCCAAAGTTTTCTAGAGAAGGCTGAGCCCTACTCAGGACCCTCTTTAGGGG
The DNA here is from genome assembly GCF_002288905.1 of Enhydra lutris kenyoni. Taxonomy (NCBI): domain Eukaryota; kingdom Metazoa; phylum Chordata; class Mammalia; order Carnivora; family Mustelidae; genus Enhydra; species Enhydra lutris. Next base: position 29,243,261 of record NW_019154095.1, read on the forward strand.
AAGAGCAGCAAGCTTCTGTGCTGCAGCCCCTAAGAAATCTGAGTGGAATAAATTCATGAAAAACAAACAAATGCTTTGGTAGACTAAGTCAAAGAATAATGGCAGCCCATCTCAGATTTTCCAAGATATTATTATTTTTTTAAGATGTTATTTATTTGACAGACATCACAAGTAGGCAGAGAGGCAGGCAGAGAGAGAGGAGGGAGCAGGCTTGCCACTGAGCAGAGAGCCTGACGTGGGGCTTAATCCCAGGACCCTGAGATCATGACCTGAGCCGAAGGCAGAGGCTTTAACCTACTGAGCCACCCAGGTGCCCCCAAGATATTATTTCTCATTGAAACAGTCCAGCTCAGTGTTGGATCATGTCTTAATTTTTTAATTTGGAAAATGTGAACACTGCTGTGCTTAATAATTTTTCTACCTTGAACAATGCTGTAGACTTTATCTAGTTGAGTTTGTTTTTCTGTTAAGTAATTTAAATACTTATTTGAAAGGAGGATTACTGGTTAATAGATTGCCACTTGTTATCATCTTACACCTTGGAGTGGAACATGGTATGTCATATGTTTTTACTTACCTTTGCTTTAAACAGTCGTCTGGCATCCAGTGAAGCATTTCTATCCTCCCAGGAACTTTTATTTCTTGTCTTAATGGATCAAGAAGGACTGTCACATAAATGTTTTCAAACACTTATTAGATTTATGTCTTAAACGGGGGATGAAATTTTTTGTTTGTTTTGTTTTGTTTTGGGTGATTTACTCTCAGATGGACTTTGTTTTAAGAAGAAAGAGAAATTCTCCATGACTTTCAGAGCCTTCATAGCAGGCCTTGTGCCATTGTGTAGCTTAGAGGCCAGAAATAGATCAGTTGATCAGAGGCAGTTGATTCCATTTACTAGAACAAACCGCAAATACCTGTTGAGTATTTTGTTAAGATCTGTGGCAGAACATTTAGTTATCAAGTGCCCATTCTGAGTAAACTAGAATCCTATATTCCTATACCACGGATATTTCAGATTTCCTGTGCTTTTTATTTTGCATGTACCAGAATTCCATCTGTGTTCACTAATTTTCTTGGTTTATCAAGAAAACTTAGTTCTGTTTAACAGAAAACATTGAACATTCCACACTTGGGATATATATCCTCAATCTTGATGTTTGTGCATTTTTATCACGTTCATTATGTAAAAGAATACCTACAGTTCAAGAAAGCTTTAATTCTTGTAAGCAAATAGTATAAACTTAAATACAAATTATTGTACTTATTTTCTGTATTTGACATGGACCAAATTCCCCAGTTCTTTTGCAATAATAATAATACAACAACAGAAACAAAGCAGAGATCTTCACCTATCTTTCCTATCATATTTAAGAAATGGCAGGGCTGGAGTCTATCTTTCTGGAATACATTTTCATCAAATCAGATAACCCGTTGCATCAGAAATTCGTAACAGTGAAGGAAGAGAAAGAAGGAGTTACTTCTTTACCCCATCTAATGTCTTCACCTCAGTAAGCTGGTGGGAATTTCTCTGCTTGAAATTATGTACCTTATAAAATTATTCATTTTAATAATCAGTTTAGGTAGCTGACTTCTTCTGTGCAGAAGGTAATAATTCAGTTTATTTATAGTCTTGAAAGGACGATATCTGCTGTTTAGAGTGGAGCAGAACTGCAGTTTATATGCAGTTTAGAATAATTTTATTTACCAAGCTTTTCAGATGAATAGTAAAATATCCACCTAATCTTGAATTACTATGGTGATCAGCTGAATTATTTTACTGTTTAAGCTCTCTGGAAAGTTATTGGAACATTATCTGTTAAGACTACTGGAATGCAGTGCAGTGGTGACTTGCTGAACATTGTTCAAATGACCAAAAAGAGTGAATATATTGATCCCGTGGGTAAGCTTTCGGGGAGCACTTTACACTTGTGAAATCTGATTCAACACGTATTAACCGTATATTCTCATGTTATGCTTTCTGATGGGATTGCTCTAGAATTAGTCTTTCAGATACTGCATTTTGGGAAACTTAAGTGTAATTTCTCCTCCTTACATAGAGCATTGATGTTCTTGTTATATCATAAATGATAGTGAACTTGTGTTCTTCAGAATTAGCTCACTCTATGAGCACACATACTATCTCAGTGAGGAGAAAGACACTGTCATAAGAGAACTCGACATTTTATGGAATATATTGGAATTCACATAATTATTGCTAGACTTTGTTTTATTTCCTCTGGAAACCAAGCAACTCCACTAACTCCAAATGAAGAACTTTTGTTTGGTGCTAACCATGGGGTATTGCACGGTTGGGCTGGGGGATTAAGAGTTCATATTATAAAATATTTCAGATATACAACTAGAGAGAATAAGTACTTGTCACCCTGCTCTAACAGTTTTTCTTTTTTCTTGACAGTTGGCCAAATTTGTTTCATCTACTTTCCCATTTATGATAATTTTTTTGCTGAAATATTTTAAAGCAATCCCAAACATGTTATTTCATGTGTGAATATTTCTGTAATTGACAGGAATGTTTGTTTATTTATTTATTTATTTAAAAGATTTTCTGCATTTATTTGACAGAGAGATAGAGAGCACAAGTAAGCAGAGCAGCAGGCAGAGGGAGAGAGAGAAGCAGACTCTCTGTTGAGTAGGGAGTCTGATGCGGGGCTCTATCCCAGAACTCTGAAATCATGACTTGAACAGAAGACAGCTGCATAACCAACTGAGCCACCCAGATGCCTCTGACAGGAATTTTTAATTGCTAAGCCTTTTTTGAGGTTTTTTAGTGTCTCTAATAGCTGTGCAACTCATCCCTTATGAGTATAGTGTCTCCCTATATTCTTCTTAAAGAGAATACATTTTAGGTGGTCTTTTGTAATAGCAATCATTTCTTAGGCTTGGACTGACCATTCATAGAATTGTAACAGTTTCTGGTTAAATTGTGAATGACCCAAATGTACTATTTCACAGGAGAGAAAATTGAGGTATAGAGAGGTTAAATGTCCTTCCTAAATAAGGACATTTTTTTTTTGACAGTTGGCCAAATTTGTTTCATCTACTTTCCCATTTATGATATTTTTTTTTGCTGAAATATTTTAAAGCAATCCCAAACATGCTATTTCATGTATGAATATTTCTGTAATTGACAGGAATGTTTGTTTATTTATTTATTTATTATTATAATTCCATGGCAGAACCATGGAATTGAATGGAGTTCATGATCTCAGAATATTTTCCCTTGTATTATGCTGTGTCTCTCTGTTGCACTAAGGGTTTTTCCAGCTAATGCAATGCTTCAGTTTGCAGATTATCTTAAAATGCACATTGTTACCTCCACTGAAGTGACCCTTTACATCTTTCCTGTGTGTAGTTTAGCAGATCAGTTTAGTAAGTTGATACCTTTGACCAGGTAAACAGAATAACACTGTGAAAATGATGAAGAATGAGGTATAATGAATATGAATTTCATTATAGAAAGGAATAGGAAGGGTCCAGAGAGACTGATGCTGGGAATGAGGGAGGAGAAGCAAATGCAAAGCTGTGTTTAAGTGACTTTGGGTTCTAGAAAGAAAAGGTATGCAAAAGACAAGTTTCCAGGACTCTCACTTTTGTCTGTTATAAGCATTGTTGGTTTTCAAAATAGATTTCAGTTTTAAACTTGATCTGGTCTCAGAGGGTTCTTTTGAGAAAGCCCCGTAGTGGGATGTAATAATTCTTTAGGAGTTAAACAAGTGTTTTCCTGCTGAGTGGCTTTCTTTGCAATTGTGATCACTGGAGGGTGTGAAGGAAAAGTTAGGGGCAGTTTTCATCTTGTTTAAATCCTTCCCCTGGAGCAGATCTAATCAAGAAGCAGGTTTTGAAGGCAGCAGGCATGTTATGTAGGGATCAGCTGTAGAAGGGCACAGCAGACACATACACATCAGAGCACATTTGTTTATACCATTAAATTTCTGATACACACATTTGTTCTTCTGCAAATGACTTTTTTTGTCCAATTTAAAAATGATTAAATGACTATATTCATTCTGGTGTGTGGGCTTCAAGTCCTAGTGGTTTCTACCATTCCTAGTAGCTAAATTATTTCCCCAAGGGTGTGACATAGTCATGTATATTAATGGTTTCCAATTCTGGCTACACATTAGAATAACCTGGGGTGCTTTTAAAGACACAGGTACTGAGGACTGGCATTAAAAAAAAAAATACCACCATCTAGGCAAACCACAAACTGGGTAAAACCATTAGGTGAACTGTTGCTGATGGACTTTAATCACAAAAGGGTCAGGCTGGAAACCCCGAGCCAATTAGTTGATCTTAACAGCACCACTGGTGGATCAACCACACATTATGAGTCTCATGCTGTTACAACAGGAAGTAAACAACTCCATCCATGAAATATGCATGCCTGAAAAATTGCACTGGAATCTAATTAAGCTCCTAGTGGTTTTCAGGAAATACTGAGGATAGAGGAACATGTTAAATGACACCATGAGAAATAACTAGACACGTCAGAAAGTAGGTCACGATACAGGAAATATGCCCTGGTTTGTCCAGCAAATCATGACTTGGGAGCAGACCATTTAGTCTAGAAAGGAAGGGTCTATTGTAGAATAAAGAGAATTAAGTGATGTGAAAACCAAAAGCTACATATAGACCTTCAATGCTAATTCAAACAAACCAAACTTAAAAAGATATCTTTGAAAAAAATTGAGGAAGTTTGCATAGGGAATAGCTATTACATCATATTAAGGAGCTTTTAAAAATTTGTTCCAACTTTAAATTTCTGTCAAGGCTAGTAGTTTTATATATTTTTAAAATTTAATGTAATTTAATTTTTTTTCAGTGTTCCAGAATTTTTTATGCACCATCCCAGTGCTCCATGCAGTACGTGCCCTCCATAATACCTCCCCATCCCCCTCCCCTACAAAACCCTGTTTGTTTCTCAGAGTCCACAGTCTCTCATGGTTTAATAAAAATGAGAATAGCATACAGAAATATTTATGAAATAACATGATATGTGGGATTTTCTGTAAATTAATCCAGCCAAAAAACAGCAGACCTATTGATGAAGTGTGATTGTCAAAATTTGATAAATTTTGAAGCTATGTGAGGAGGTCCTATCCTGCATATGTTAAAAATTTCCAAAATATAACCTAAAACATAAAGAAAAAAACCACAAATGAATAAAATAAGAATTTTACCTCAATTTTTTTTTAAGCTTCCCTGGTGTTTCTATTATGCAGTCAAGGTTGGGAACCAATAGTAGCTATTTCTTGAGTGAAAGCATCTAGATCTAGGATAAAAAGATTTTACTAGGGATGCCTGGGTGGCTCAGTCGGTTAAGCAGCTGCCTTCAGTTCAGGTCATGATCCCAGCGTCCTGGGATCGAGTCCCACATCAGGCTCCTTGCTCCTCGGGGAGCCTGCTTCCCCCCACCGCTGTCTCTGCTTGCCTCTCTGCCTGCCTGTACTCTCTCTATCTCTCTGACAAATAAATAGATAAAATCTTTAAAAAAAAAAAAAAAGATTTTCTAAAAAGGCCATGAAGTTCAGAACTGTTTCCAGGTTTTTTCAAAGGTTATAATGGTCAGCATATGTATTATAACTGAACCGTGTACTCTTAAAGGAGCCCTTGAGAATGTGAATTTTGAGATTTTTATATATAATATGTATATGTAAATCAGAGTTGCATATACTTATATATATTTGAGTTGGATCAGCATTTATATATATCAGTTGTTATATTTAAATATAGTTAGGATATAGAAGGGGGGCAAGATGGTGGAGGAGTAGGGGACCCTATTTCAACCTGTCCCCTGAATTAAGCTGGATATCTACCAGACCACTCTGAACACCCCTGAAATCAGCCTGAGATGTAAGAAGATATATCCAGATCTCTACAAACAGAATATCTCCAGCAGTTGGTTTTGAGGTATGAAGTAGGGAGCCACAATTCTGTGGGCAGATATGGGAAGATAAATGGAAGGGGGAGGGAGCCTCTGGGGTCCTGTGCCACCGGAGCACAAAAACCTCCTGCACTGGAGATGGGGCACAGAATCACAGACTGGTAGCAATGGGGAAAGGACTTTAGGCCAGACTGAAACCTGGAGCTGCGGGGACACACATGTGATCTGGGGATGGCTGGCAGTTTTAGAAGCACAAAGGGCAGAGATGTGTGTGGACCTGGAAGCGAGGGCTGAGAGTGCTGCTTTGGGGCACACAACCTAAGACATTGTGGTTTTTAGCAGCACAGACAAAAATGGAGACACTGTGGCCTAGTGTTTACTGAAAAACAGACTGTGATCCCTCTGTTCTGAGACAGAAGTTTGGATACAGTCACTTCTGTTGTGACGCTTGGAAGAGACACAGAAAGCTGCCAGAGAAAGCCCCCAGAGAACAAAAGCCCCCTAAAACCAGTTTTCATTCAGCCCATCTCCTGCCCCAACATGGGACAAAGCAACTCTGCCCAAACAGGGTTGCCTGAGTAACAGCACAGCAGGCCCCTCCCCCAGAAGATAGGCTGAAAGAACAAGAGGCCGACAACCTTAAGGTCCGTATAAAACAGGTGCATCTTGCTTGGGTTGTGGTCAATAATTTGGACTCTGTATACTCCCTCAACCACCTCTCACCAGAAAGACTAGGAGGAGGAACCCCCAAAAGAGGAAAAATTCAGAGACTGACCTCTGCCACAGAACTAACGGACATGGATATAAGCAAGATGTTGGAAACCGACTTCAGGGTAACAGTTATGCAGACAATAGCTAGGTTGGAGAAAACCATTAGTGGCAACATACATTCTCTAATGGCAGAAGTGAGAGCTGATCTGGCAGAACTTAAAAATGCTATCAATGAGATCCAATCTAATCTAGATACTCTAACAACAAGATTGAATTAGTGATCTAGAAGACAAACTGATAGAAAGGAAGGATCAGGAGGAGGCCTGGAACAAACATCTTAGAATCCATGAAAACAGTATTAGAGAAATAAATGATGCCATAAAATGTTCCAATATCAGAACTATTGGGATCCCTAACGGGTGGAGAGAGAGGGACTAGAAGATATATTTGAGCAAATCCTAGCCGAGAAATTCCCTAATCTGGGGAATGAAATAAGCATTCATGTCCTAGAGGCAGAGAGAACACCTTCCAAGATCAAGGAGAATAAACCAATGCCCAGGCATGTAGTAGTAAAACTTGTGAATTTTAACCAATTTTTAACCCCCCTTTATCTTAGGAAAATTGAGTCCTTTAACAAAGATATCAAGATACATCCAGGAAGAATCAAAACAACCTTCCTCGCCCACACTTCCTCGCTCCCAACTTTGTCTTCTGCCAGTGTTTCTGTGTTTTTGTGTTTCTCCTGATAGTATATAAATCTTATACTTGGGGTTCTTTTTGACAAGGTTCTTCCTTTATTTGCTTGTAAATATATATAAATATTTTTTTCTCTCGTCATATACGTTTATCATTTTGTTTGTCTGTTTTTGTTTGTATACTTCCTAAATCTTACCTTGGGGCCCATTTGGGCTGAACCTTCTCTTTTATCTTCCCTTTTTTTCCTGTCTTTCTCTCTCTTTTTTTCTTTTTCTTTTCTTTTTTCTCTCATTTGGGTGGGGAATCCTGATCGCTCAGAAGCGTTCCAGGGTGCACCTTGACTGCACCACAGTCAATACATCCAGCTACATCCGTTCAGTCATCTGTCACCAAAATGACTAGGAGGAGGAATGCCCAACAGAAGAAAAATACAGAGGATGGGCCTTCTGCAACAGAGCTAACAGCTATCAACATAGACAATATGTCGGAAAGAGAATTCAGGCTAACAATTATCCAGGTAATAGCTAGGTTGGAGAAAGCCATGGATGACCAAACAGAATTGATTAGGGCCGAACTGAAAGTGGCCAGGGAAGATGTTCACAATGTTAGGGCTGAGCTGAAAGCTACCAGGGAAGAGGTTCACAAAGCTCTCAGTGAGTTCCAATCTAATCTAAATTCTCTCAAAGCTAGGGTAACTGAGACAGAAGATAGAATTAGTGATCTGGAGGACAAATAGAAAAGATTAGGAGGAAGCCTGGAACAAACAGCTTAGAAGCCATGAAAACAGAATCAGGGAAATAAATGATGCCATGAAACATTCCAACGTCAGAATTATTGGAATCCGTGAAGGGGAGGAGAAAGAAAGAAGTCTAGAAGACATAGTGGAACAAGTTCTTCATGAAAATTTTCCCAATCTCGCTAATGGAACCAATGTTCATGTACTAGAGGCCGAACGGTCTCCACCCAAGATTATAGATTCAAGAAAAACATCAAGGCACCTGATAGTCAAATTGAGGAATCATAATTGTGGATATAATCTCTTGAAAGCTGCTAGGACAAAGAGGCTCCTTACTTACAGAGGAAAGCCCATCATAATAATGTCAGACCTGTCCACAGAGACCTGGCAAGCCAGAAAGGGCTGGCAAGATATATTCAGGGCACTAAATGAGAAGAACATGCAGCCAAGAATACTTTATCCAGCAAGACTGACATTCAAAATGGATGGAGAGATAAAGAGTTTCCAAGACCAGCAAGACTTAAAAGACTATGCAACCACCAAGCTGACACTGCAGGAAATATTAAGGGGGGTACTATAAAAGAGGAAAAATCTTAAGAATAGCATTGAACAGAAATATAGAGACAATCTACAGAAAGAAAGACTTCAAAGATAACACGATGTCAATAAAAGCGTATCTATCAGTAATCACTCTCAATGTGAATGGCCTAAATGCACCCATAAAATGACACAGGGTTGCAGATTGGATAAAACGACAGGACCCATCCATATGTTGTCTACAAGAGACCCATTTTGAACCTAAAGATACACCCAGACCGAAAGTGAAGGGATGGAGAAGCATCTTTCATGCCAATGGGCCTCAAAAGAAGGCTGGGGTAGCGATTCTCATATCAGACAAATTAGATTTTAAACTAAAGACTGTAGTCAGAGATACAGAAGGACACTACATATTTCTTAAAGGGACTATCCACCAAGATGATCTAACAGTTGTAAATATCTATGCCCCCAATATGGGAGCAGCCAATTACATAAGAAAACTGTTAATCAATATAGAGTCATATTGATATGAATACATTAATAGTAGGAGATCTTAACACGCCTCTCTCAGAAATAGATCATCGAAGCAGAAAATCAATAAACAAGAGCATTGAATGATACACTGGACAAGATGGACCTCATAGATATATACAGAACATTCCACCCTAAAACAACAGAATACTCATTCTTCTCAAGTGCACATGGAACCTGCTCCAGAATAGACCACGTACTGGGTCAGAAATCAGGACTCAACCGATACCAAAAGACTGAGATTATTCCCTGCATATTCTCAGATCACAATGCTTTGAAACTGGAGCTCAATCACAAGGAAAAGTTCCGAAGGAACTCAAACACCTGGAAACTAAAGGCCACCTTGCTTAAGAATGCTTGGATCAACCAGGAGATCAAAGAAGAACTGAAACAATTCATGGAAACCAATGAGAATGAAGACACTTTGGTCCAAAACCTATGGGATACAGCAAAGGCAGTCCTAAGGGGGAAATACATAGCCATCCAAGCCTCCCTCAAAAAAAATTGAAAAATCCAGAATACACCAGCTGTCTCTACACCTTAAAGAACTGGAGAATCAACAACAAATCAACTCCACACATAAGAAGGGAAATAATCAAGATTAGAGCTGAGATCAATGAGGTAGAAACCAGAGATACAGTAGGACGTATCAATGAAACTAGAAGCTGGTGTTTTGAAAGAATCAATAAGATTGATAAACCATTGGCTACACTAATCCAAAAGAAAAGAGAGAAAGCCCAAATTCATAAAATTATGAATGAAAAGGGAGAGATCACAACTAACACCAAGGAAGTAGAAACAATCATTAGAAGTTATTATCAACACTTATATGCCAATAAGCTAAGCAACCTAGCTGAAATGGATGCATTCCTGGAAAACTATAAACTCCCAAAATTGAACCAGGAAGAAATTGACAACCTGAATAGACCGATATCTAGTAATGAGATTGAAGCAGTGATCAAAAACCTCCCAAAAAACAGGAGCCCAGGACCTGATGGATTCCCTGGGGAATTCTACCAAACTTTCAAAGAAGAAATAACACCTATTCTCTTGAAGCTGTTTCAAAAAATTGAAGCAGAAGGAAAACTTCCAGACTCTTTCTATGAAGCCAGCATTACCCTGATCCCCAAACCAGGCAAAGACCCTACCAGAAAGGAGAATTTCAGACCAATATCACTGATGAATATGGATGCTAAGATTCTCAACAAGATCCTAGCAAACAGGATCCAACAGCACATTAAAAAGATTATCCACCATGACCAGGTGGGATTCATCCCTGGGCTACAAGGATGGTTCAACATTCGCAAATCAGTCAATGTGATAGAACAAATCAATAAGAGAAGAGAGAAGAACCACATGGTCCTCTCAATTGATGCAGAAAACGCATTTGACAAAATCCAGCATCCGTTCCTGATTAAAACGCTTCAAAGTATAGGGATAGAGGGAATATTCCTGAACTTCATAAAATCTATCTATGAAAGACCCACGCAAATATCATCCTCAATGGGAAAAAACTTGCAGCCTTCCCGTTGAGATCAGGAACATGACAAGGATGCCCACTCTCACCACTTTTGTTCAACATAGTATTAGAAGTCCTAGCAACAGCAATCAGACAACAAAGAGAAATAAAAGGTATCCAAATTGGCAATGAAGAAGTCAAATTCTCTCTCTTTCCAGATGACATGATTCTTTACATGGAAAACCCAAAAGACTCCACCCCTAAACTACTAGAACTCATACAGCAATTCAGTAATGTGGCAGGATACAAAGTCAACATAGAGAAATCAGTGGCTTTCTTATACACTAACAATGAAAATACAGAAAGGGAAATTAGAGAATCGATTCCATTTACTATAGCACCAAGAACCATAAGATACCTGGGAATAAACCTAACCAAAGAGGTAAAGGACCTGTACTCGAGGAACTACAGAATGCTCATGAAAGAAATTGAAGAAGACACAAAAAGATGGAAGACCATTCCATGCTCTTGGATCGGAAGAATAAACATTGTTAAAATGTCTATATTGCTTAGAGCAATCTATACTTTTAATGCCATTCCGATCAAAATTCCACCCATATTTTTCAAAGAGCTGGAGCAAATAATCCTAAAATTTGTATGGAATCAGAAGAGACCCCGAATCGCTAAGGAAATGTTGGAAAACAAAAATAAAACTGGGGACATCACATTACCTGATTTCAAGCTTTACTACAAAGCCGTGATCACCAAGACAGCATGGTACTGGCATAAAAACAGACATATAGACCAGTGGAACAGAGTAGAGAGCCCAGATATGGACCCTCAACTCTATGGTCAAATAATCTTCGATAAACAGGAAAAAATATATAGTGGAAAAAAGACAGTCTCTTCAATAAATGGTGCTGGGAAAACTGGACAGCTATATGCAGAAGAATGAAACTCGATCATTCTCTTACACTGTACACAAAGATAAACTCAAAATGGATAAAAGATCTCAATGTGAGACAGGAATCCATCAGAATCCTAGAGGAGAACATAGGCAGTAATCTCTTCCGTATCAGCCACAGCAACTTCTTTCAAGATATGTCTCCAAAGGCAAAGGAAACAAAAGCGAAGATGAACTTTTGGGACTTCATCAAGATCAAAAGCTTCTGCACAGCAAAGGTAACAGTCAAAAAAACAAAGAGGCAACCCAGGGAATGGGAGAAGATATTTGCAAATGACAGTATAGACAAAAGGTTGATATCCAGGATCTATAAAGAACTCCTGAAACTCAACACAAACAAAACAGACAATCATATAAAATATGGGCAGAAGATATGAACAGACACTTCTCCAATGAAGACATACAAATGGCTATCAGACACATGAAAAAATGTTCATCATCACTAGCCATCAGGGAGATTCAAATTAAAACCACATTGAGATACCACCTGACACCACTTAGAATGGCCAAAATTAGCAAGACAGGAAACAACATGTGTTGAAGAGGATGTGGAGAAAGGGGAACCCTCTTACACTGTTGGTGGGAATGCAAGTTGGTGCAGCCACTTTGGAGAACAGTATGGAGATTCCTCAAGAAATTAAAAATAGAGCTTCCCTATGACCCTGCAATTGCACTACTGGGTATTTACCCCAAAGATACAGATGTAGTGAAAAGAAGGGCCATCTGTACCCCAATGTTTATAGCAGCAATGGCCACGGTCGCCAAACTGTGGAAAGAACCAAGATGCCCTTCAATGGACGAATGGATAAGGAAGATGTGGTCCATATACACTATGGAGTATTATGCCTCCATCAGAAAGGATGAATACCCAACTTTTGTAGCAACATGGATGGGACTGGAAGAGTTTATGCTGAGTGAAATAAGTCAAGCAAAGAAAGTCAATTATCATATGGTTTCACTTACTTGTGGAGCATAACAAATAGCATGGAGGACAAGGGGAGATGGAGAGGAGAAGGGAGTTGAGGGAAATTGGAAGGGGAGGTGAACCATGAGAGACTATGGACTCTGAAAAACAATCTGAGGGTTTTGAAGGGGTCGGGGGTGGGAGGTTGGGGGATCCAGGTGGTAGGTATTGGAGAGGGCACGGATTGCATGGAGCACTGGGTGTGGTGCAAAAATAATGAATATTGTTATGCTGAAAAAATAAAAAAATTAAAAAAATCAAAAATTTAACAAATACAAAAACAAAAAAAAAAAAACAAAAAAACTTGTGAATTTTAAAATTCACAAGGAAACCATTTTAAGGGCAGATAGGGGGAAGAGATTCCTTAGGTACAGAGGAAGGAACATCATAATAATGTCAGACCTGTCCACAGAGACCTGGCAAGCCAGAAAGGGCTGGCAAGACATATTCAGGGTATTAAATTAGAAGAACATGCAGCCAAGAATACTTTATCTGGCAAAGCTGTCATTAAAATGGATGGAGAGACAAAAAGCTTCCAAGACTGGCAAAAACTGAAGAATATGTGACCACTAAGCTGGCCCTGCAAGAAATATTAAGGGAGGTTCTATAAAAGAGAAAGACTCCAAGAGTGATATAGAACAGGAATTTACGGAGAAAATCTATAGAAATAAGAACCTCACAGGCAACATGATGACAATAAAATCCTATCTTTCCATAATCACTTTCAATGCGAATGGCCTAAATGCTCTCATAAAATGGCACAGGATTGCAGATTGGATAAAAAGACAGGACCCACCCATATGCTGTCTACAAGAGACTCATTTTGAACCTAAAGATATATCCAGACTGAAGGTGAAGGGATGGAGAACCATCTTTCATGCCAATGGACCACAAAAGAAAGCTGGAGTAGCAATTCTCATATCAGACAAATTAGACTTTAAGGTGAAGGAATGGAGAACCATCTTTCATGCCAATGGACCACAAAAGAAAGCTGGAGTAGCAATTCTCGTATCAGACAAATTAGACTTTAAGCTAAAGTCTGTAGTCAGAGATAAAGTCTGTAGTCAGAGGACACTACATCATTCTTAAAGGGTCTATCTAACAAGAACATCTAACCATTGTAAATATCTATGCCCCCAACATGGGAGCAGCCAACTCCACAAGTCAACTCTTAACTGAAATAAAGAGACATAGTGATAAGAATATGTTAATTGTAGGGGATCTTAACACTCTAGTCTCAGCAAAAGACAGATCATGTAAGCAGAAAATCAACAAAGAAACAAAAGCTTTGCATGACACATTGGACCAGATGGGATAGATTATATATATATATATATATATATATATATATATATCTTTCTATCTTAAAGTAACAGAATACTCATTCTTCTTGAATGCACATAGAACCTTCTCCAGAATGGACCACATACTGAGTCATAAATCAGGTCTCAACTGATACCAAAAGATTGAGATTATCCCCTGCATATTCTCAGACCACAGTGCTTTGAAACAGGAACTCAGTCACAAGAATAGGAAAAAGTTTGGAAGAAATTCAAACAGTTGTAAGCTAAAGACTATCCTGCTCAAGAATGTTTGGATCAACCAGGAAATCAAAGAAGAATTTGAACAATTCATGGAAACCAATGAGAATGAAAACACATCAGTCCCAAACCTATGGGATATGACAAAGGCAGGTCCTGAAGGGGGAATACGTAGCCATCCAAGCCTCACTCAAAAAAATACAAAAATCCCAAATACACATACTATTTTTACACCTTAAAAAACCGGGGAATCAACAACAACCTAACCCATGCAGGAGAAGGGAAATAAGATTAGAGCAGAGATTAGTGAATTAGAAACCAGAAATAAAGTAGAACACATCAATGAAACTAGAAGCTGGGTCTTTGAAAGAATTAATAAGATCGATAAACCACTGGCCAGTCTTATCCAAAAGAAAAGAGAAAGGACCCAAATTAACAAAGTTATGAATGAAAGGGGAGAGATCATGACTAACACCCAGGAACTAGAAACAATATTCAGAAATTATTATCAACCACTATATTGCCAATAAGTTAACCAACCTAGAAGAAATGGATGCATTCTTGGAAACCTATAAACTATCAAGTGTGAAACAGGAAGAAATTGACAACCTGAATAGACCAATAACCAGTAATGACATTAAAGCAGTGATCAAAACCCTCCCAAAAAAATAAGAGTCCAGGGCGTGATGGATTCCCTGGAGAATGCTACCAAACATTCAAAGAAGAAATAATACCTATTCTCCTGAAGCTGTTTCAATAAATAGAAAAGAAGGAAAACTTACAGACTCTATGAGGCAGCATTACCTTGATCCCAAACCAGGCAAAGACCCCATCAAAAAGGAGAATTTCAGGCCAATATCCCTGATGAATATATATGCCAAATTTCTCAACAAGATCCTAGCTAATAGGATCCAACAGTACATTAAAAGGATTATCCACCACAACCCAGTGGGATTTATCCCTGGGATACAAGTGTAGTTCAACATCCGAAAATCAATAAGAGAAGAGAGAAGAACCACATTGTCCTCTCAGTTGATGCAGAAAATCATTTGACAAAATACAGCATCCTTTCCTGATTAAAACTCTTCAGAATATGTGGATAGAGGGAACATTCCTCAATTTCTTAAAAGCCATCTATGAAAACCCTCAGTGAATATCATTCTCAAAGAGCCTTCCCCTTAAGATCTGGAACACCAGAAGGATGCCCACTCTCCCACTATTGTTCAACAGAGTACTAGAAGTCTTAACCACAGCAATCAGACAACAAAAAGAAATAAAAGGTATTCAAATTGGCAAAGAAGTCAAACTCTCTCTTTTGACAGATGACATGGTATTTTATGTGGAAAACCCAGAAGACTCCACCCCCAAATTACTGGAACTCATACAGCAATTCAGTTATGTGACAGGATACAAAACCAATGCACATAGATCTGTTGCTTTCTTATACACTAATAATGAAACTGTAGAAAAAGAAATGAGAGAATTGATTCCACTTACAGTAGCACCAAAACCCATAAGATACCTTGGAATAAACCTAACCAAAGAGGTAAAGGATCTCTACTCTAGGAATTACACAACACTCATGAAAGAAATTGAAGAAGACACAAAAAGATGGAAAAACATTCCATGCTTATGGATTGGAAGAATAAACACTGTTAACATGTCTATGCTGCCCAGAGCAACGTATACTTACAATGCTATCCTGATCAAAATACCAAAAGCATTTTTCAATGAATTCTCCTAAAATTTGTATGGAACCAGAAAAGACCCCAAATCACCAAGGAAATGAAAAAAAAAAAAAAAACAAATAAAATTGGGGACATCACACTGCCTGATTTCAAGCTCTATTACAAAGCTGTGATCGCCAAGACAGCATAGTACTGGCACAAAAACAGGTGCATAGATAAATGGAACAGAGTAGAGAGTCCAGATATGGACCCTCAACTCTATGGTCAACTAATCTTTGACAAATCAGGAAAAAATATCCAATGGAAAAAAGATAGTCTCTTCAATAAATGGTGCTAGGAAAATTAGACACCTATATACAGAAGAATGAAACTCAACCATTCTCTTACACATACACAAAGTAAACTCTAAATGGATGAAAGACCTCAATGTGAGACAGGAATCCATTGGAATCTTAGAGAAGAACATAAGCAGTAACCACTCTGACATCAGCCACAGCAAATTCTTTAAAGACATTTCTCCAAAGTTAAGGGAAACAAAAGCAAAAATTAACTTTTGGTACTTCATCAAGCTAAAAGGCTTCTGCACAGCAAAGGAAACAGTCAACAAAACAAAGCAGCAACCTACGAAATGGGAGAAATTATTTGCAAATGACACTACAGACCAAGGGCTGATATCTAAGATTTATAAAGAACTTCTCAAAGTCAATACCCAAAAACAAATAATCAAGTCAAAAAATGGGCAGAAGACACAAACAGACACTTCTCAAAAGAAGACATACAAATGGCTAACAAATATATGAAAAAAATGTTCATCATCCTTAGTCATCAGGGAAATTAAAATCAAAACCACATTGTGATTCATATACCAGTTAGAATGGCAAAAATTGACTAGACAAGAAACAAAAAGTGCTGGAGAGGCTGTAGATACAGGAGAACCCTCCTACATTGTTGGTGGGAATGCAAGTTGGTACAGCCATTTTGGGAAATGGTGTGGAGGTTCCTCAAAAAATTAAAAATAGAGACACCCTATGACCAGCAATTGCAGTACTGGATATTTATTCCAAGGATACAGATGGAAGGGCCATATGTACCCTAATGTTCATAGTGGCAATGTCCACAATAGCCAAACTAAGGAGTCAAGATGCCTTTCAACGGGTGAATGGATAAAGAAGATGTGGTCCATATGTACAATGGAATATTACTCAGACATCTGAAAGGATGAATACCCAGCTTTTGCATCAACATAGATGTGACTGGAGGAGATTTTGCTGAGTGAAATAAGTCAAGCAAAGTCAATTATCATATAGTTTCACTTATTTGTGGAACATAGGGGATAGCATGGAGGACATTAGGAGAAGGGAGGGAAAAATGAAGGGGGGGGAATTGGAGGGGAAGAAGAACTATGAGAGACTATGTGTTCTGGGAGACAAACTGAGGGTTTTAGAGGGGACGAGGGTAGAGGGAATGGGTTAGCCAGTTGATAAGTATTAAGGAGGGCACGTATTGCATGGAGCACTGGGTATTATATGCAAACAATGAATCATGGAACACTGCATCAAAAACTAATGATGTATTTTGGATCACTGAAAAAAAAATAAAATGAAATTTTTTAAAAGAGTGTTGTACTGTATGGTGACTAACATAACATAATAAAAAAAATTTTTAAATGGGATATAATTATGTCAATAGTTCTATAATTTAATTTATGTATACATGTATATATGTAATTCATATGTTACTATGATATAAATAAATTAAGTTTATATAGATATTTATAAATATAATTATGCATGTATATATGTGTGTGTAATTAAGCATATATATGTGTGTTTGTATATACTTACAGTTGCTGTTACTTTCATATACTCTGTATAGTACATACAGCTTATTATACTATATTAAAATATAGTATATTATGCAAGTATATGATGTGTATTATATACACAGTATAGTATGATACCAGCCATAAGTAGTGAATTCTTCCTGATGTCACTTTCAAATGTTCCACTCCATTGTTATAGTATATGCCCCACTTTTTTGTTAAAAAAAAAAAAAAACTTCTTGTAGTTAAGACTCCTTTATGGAGTTTTTTTTTTTTTCCTTTTTAATATGGTTGCCAGGCTATTTATGTAATCCTTTCTTTTATACAAAGACTAGTTTTAGGTGTATGAATTATGTAGTCACTCGACATTTATTGAGATGATGTTTATGGAATGTTTGTTCTGTGCAAAGCATTGTAATGATTTTGAGTTAATTATTATTTGGTTTTATCACCATTTATTGGTGGATATGTGATGTTAGGCATTTGATCTAGTTGTTGGAATCTGGTATTTAAAAAGAAGAAAAACATAAAGTGAAATTGGAAAGTAAATGGAAAAAAACATCTGACAAATTTAGAGAGAAACTGAAATCTGTAAATTTGAATGGAAGGAATCCTAGAAAACATCTCATCACATTTCTCTTCATGACTGAGAGTTCACTTTATAATAATAGTGGAAAAAAATGTCTTTTTTTAAATAAAGATTTTATTTATTTATTTGACAGATTGTAAGTAGGCTGAGCAGCAGGCGCGGGGGGGTGGGGGGGGTGTGAGCAGGCTCCCTGCTGAGCAGAGAGCCAATGTGGGGCTCTATTCCAGGACCCTGGGATCATGACCTGAGCTGAAGGCAGAGGCTTAACCCACTGAACCACCCAGGCGCCCCCATCTAACCTCTTGAACCTGAACTCCTCCGTAACTGGAGTTCATGATAGTACAAGGACAACTATCCCTATCACCCAAAGCTCCCAGACAGCTGCAGCTCAAGCTGATTACTTGTTCTATGAAGCATGTGACCATCTATTCTGAATTGCCAGACGGCCACTTTTCCGAAGGGCATGGCTTCCAGGTCTCTGTCACAGCTTGTCCACTGTCTTTGGCTTATCAGCTATCCATACTGCCCACACTGAGATAGGATTTTTCATTGGAGTCAAGGAAAAAAGAGGGCAGCATTAGGAAAGATTCAAGAATGGTAGCTAGGGAAATGAGAAAGTGTATATTTAAGGATAAGAGAAAGGAGGGGCCAATGTTGAAGATGTGTCTCTCCAAGTAGGGGCAAATAGGGGCTGGCATCTCCTCATTTGTAAATTACTTAAGGCACCAATAGTGTGCTAATTTATAATTGGCTTCTCGTGTGATGGAGAAGGCTGGGGATGAGGATCACCACAAAGAAGAAAGTTGAGAGTCGCTGTGGGTATTTGGAAAAGGAAGTAAGAAAATAGACAAGGACAGTAATATTGAAATTTTATAAAGTACTTGGTATTGTTGCAACTTCTCTTTAGTGAGAAGCAGCAAGCCCTTATAAGAAAAACTGTCGTGCTTGTTTCCAGGCAGCAAAAGTCCAGAGATGTGCCCTATTCAGACATAGCACTGAAGAGAGAGAATCCCCAAGAAATAGGTGTTGACATCTGCTTGAAGGAGAGGAAGGAAAACTATATTTTATAGTTTTAAGGATAAAAATAAAATGGAACATGTAAAATCATCTTGGGAATAGAATGCAGCTCTTGAAGCTTGGGGGATCGGTTGGAAGTTATCTAGGTTAAGTTCCTGACTCTCCAGGAGGACATTTGGTTGTCTCTTTGACATCATACCTCTCTGTGCCTTTAGTTAGAAAGGTACACATGAAAGGGAACTCTCAATATGAAATTATTTATAGCCAAATGTCTAGAAAACACCTAAATTCAAAATACTTAGAGTAGAAATATTTTTCCTGTTTTGTTATTTATCTTACTAAAAGTCAAATTTCTGCAACTTTATGGCTTGGTACTGCAGTGGCCTGAGGAAAGGGGGTTAATGAAGTCATATGCTTATTAAAACACTTTTTAAAAATTTTTGGCATAATTTAGACTCAGGAGTTGTAAAAGTGTTACAGAGAGTTCCCATGTACCTTTTGCCTAGCTTCTCCCAATGAGAACATCTTCTATAGCCATAGTAAAATTATCAAAACATGAAATTAATCTTGATAATAGTATTTTCTTTTAGTTAATAGTATTTAACTATAAAGTTTATTTAGATTTTACTAGTTTTTACTTGTACTCTTTTTTGGAGGGGGAGGGTATATAGTTCTATGAAATTCTACTGTATGTATAGAGTCCTGTGATTATCACATTCAGCATACAGAACTCTTCAGCTAGCCAAATAAGCTTTCTCCTTTTACTCCTTTATCATCACATTCTCCCCCCAAGCCCTAGTACATGGCAGCCACTGGTCTCCATCACTAAAGATTGGTCACTTCAAGAATGTTAGGTAAATAGAGTGATTTCTTTGCAGCCTTTTGAGATTAGCTTTCTTTTCCTCAGTATAGCACCCTGAGGTCTGTCCAAGTTGTTGTGTGTTTTGATTGTTGAGCGGTAGTTTGTCAAATGCATGTAACAGTTTATCCATTCAGCCCTTGAAGGATATCTGTTTTTGTTTTGTTTTTTTTCCCCGTTTTGACTCTTACTAAGATTACACTTTCTACCATTTTCTTTCCTAGTTATTTGAATTCTGACAGTATGTATTATGTCTCTTATGTCTTAACTCCACATGGGATGAGTTAGAAGAAGGATAAAGAACCGATTAACAGTTTGCAAAGATCACTAGAATGATTAGTTTTTAGCTGAATAAAATATGTACATCAATTTTTTTTTTAACGTGTCAAGAATATTCTAAGAATTACAGGAAAACAGACAGGTAATAGCTTTATAAAAACAGGAGGAATGCCTGAGTTCTAAACAAACAAACAAACAAATCCCCAAAACAAACTCAAAGTTCTTAAAAGAATGGTCCGTGGCTATAGTTTGTGACTCCTTTTCTTAGGTGGTGCTGGGGTCCTTTGTGCCAATGGAGAGTAAATATTAAAGCATTTGCTCCTCATTTAGTGTTTCTCTTATACTCAACCTTCCTCCACCAGTTTTCTTCTCAGCATACTGGGCAGAAGAATGCAAGCACAGTGCAAAATTAGGTGTAAACATTACGTTGATTCAGATGCTAATGTGTTCCAGTGGTTATTCTCTGCTTTTCTAGGGATATTTGCACTGAATGATAGCCATCCCCAGCTTGTACAACTTACCCAAAGACCATTATTCATGATTATAGCTCATGGTTTACAAATCACTCATTATTTTGCTTAATTTCTTGAGTACATAAATGAGTTAGCCGATTTGTGAGTCTTGGTACACACAACTCATTCATTCTACTTGGGTTATTTTCTCTTCAGCACTGAGAAAAACTATTTCCCATCTTCTTCCTTTTTCAAAGCAGCTAAGCTTTCAAAACTGCTAAATCTTCCCCAAGAAGTTTTCTTTAAAGTTTCAGTTGTTCAGTTATGTGCAACTAATGCATTTTTGAACATTACATCAAAAACTAATGATGTACTATATGCTGGATAGTTGAACATGATAAAAAATGAATAAAAATGAATTAAAATATTTCCAGGAAAAAAAAGATTGAGTTGTTTCTCTTCATACTTCTGTACATATACATTTGTGCTTCTGGTTTTTTTTGTTTGTTTGTTTATTTTGCTTCTCCCATGTAAGTCATCCCTTCTAGTTCTTCATAATCAGGACTCTACATAGTAAGGGCTTGATCTGTATTTAATTTGACACTTTAAAGGGCTACATGTTTACCTTTGGGGACAGGTTTAACATGGATTTGAGGAGTAACGCAGATCTATTTTTCCTGAGTTTTTCTCAACCATCATTGCATCTGCTGATAGTATATTTTCTCTTATAATAGATGTTTTTTAAGGAATAAAATTTGCTTTGTGTTTTTTTTGACCCTGGGTAGTTAGATGTCAAGTTGAAAATAAGATGATCTGATCAAGTAAGTTCTGGTGTGGAAGTAAGAAGACCTCGATTCCGTACTGGATTTTTTTTTTTTTTAGATTTTTATTTATTTATTTGACAGAGATCACAAGTAGGCAGAGAGGCAGGCAGAGAGAGAGGAAGGGAAGCAGGCTCCCTGCCAAGCAGAGAGCCCGATGCGGGGCTCGATCCCAGGACCCCGGGATCATGACCCGAGCCGAAGGCAGAGGCTTAACCCACTGAGCCACCCAGGCGCCCCTCCGTACTGGATTTTTGCCTCTAATTGCCTATGCGATCATGAGGATGCTTTCTGTGTCCTCATCAGCAGAATCAGGCAAATACAAACACACCTGTGTAGCTGATCGGATTGCTATCATGATAAATGGAGATAATAAGTTCTAGACTGGATGTGGGGGTCACATCATTATTTGTTGAAGATCCAACAAACCACCTGTGGGTTGTAACGTAGAATTGCAAGGCTGATGACCCTGCTCATCCACGTATTTTAAATCTCTCTAAAACCTCATATTTTCATATGAAAAAAGGTAGTGTCGATAGCACTTGGGTATATCAAAGAGCTTTGTCTGGAAGAAGGAACAGATTTGTTGCATGCAATGTCCACTGTGAATATTCCGTTTCAGGATAAACTGTGGAGAAGCCTACAGAAATGTGGGAGACCAAAGATTCTTTTTTAAAACAAGTTGAGAATTAAAAACTTGTCTGTGTAGCTAGATAAAATTGCTCTGGAATTGGCTGGTGGATGGGTAAAAGGAAAGTGAGCCCTTTCACCTTTTACAAAGGTTAAAATGATATTGTCAGCATGGCTTCATGTTCATCGTTGTCCTAATGCTAGATTACATGATTGATACACTGTCCCACGAGTGATAACTGACTTAAGTCAGGGCTGTGATGGACTGAAGATATCCCATCATCCTTGGTTTCAACGTTCCTCAGACTGTGTTTTGAGAGAATTCTTCCAAAAGAATTCCTTAAGGACCACCCTGGTTTTGTACCAGGGAGAAAACCTTCAAAAAGTGTCGTGAGTCCAGCTACAAACCCAATCCAAACTGTCGTAATCTCTCATTAAAACTACTAAATTGACTTCTTAACTTGCCCCTTTTTGACTCTTGCTTCTTTATAGTCCATTCTCCACACAGCAGCTAGAGTGATCTAAAAATACAGTTCTTTTGAGAATATTATTCCCAGTGCAAAACTCTCCTGTGGTTTTCTATTATAATCAAACACAATGCAGATACCTTGCCATAGCCTATCAAACTGAGTGATCTGGCCTGAGTTGGTACTTCCAGCCTCATTTCCAACCACTGCCCCTATTCTTTGCTTTACCCAAATCACACTGGTTTTCTTGCTTTTCTTTCGCTATGCCTGAGGATCTTTACGCATGCTCTCACCTCTGGGGGACACTCCCTACGCCCTCCATCTTTGCCTGCCTGATTCTCACTTCATGTCTTTCTAAATGCTGCTTCCTCAAAAAGGCCTCCCCTAATCACCATATGTAAAATAGTGGCCCTTACTCTTGTCACACTCTGTCCACAGTTAAGCTTCAATTTTCTTCATGATTTTTCCACCCAAGATCATCTTATACGTCTTGCTTTATTTTGTCTTCCTTTTTAAGATGTGAACTCTCTGAGATCAAGATATTGTCTTTCTCTTACAGTATCTCCATATAACAGTATCGCCATATAATACTATCTAGTACTAAAGAGGATTCTGACATGTGTTTGTTGAACAAGAAAAGAGTTCGTTATACTGAGGGTCACATCTGCCTGGTGTCAGACCCAAACCTTATCAGTTGCCAGTTATTGGAAGATAAAACATTTCTCTGCAACTTGCTAAGCTTTAGTTTGCATGTTTTAAAATGTGTCTAATGTTACCTCCTTCATAAATTATTGGGGGAATGAAATGAACTAATAGATAAAGCCAACCACAGAGTGGGCAATCCATAATGTCCCCCTAGTCTGAGTGTACATAGCTGACTGGGGGCGCACTCTGTAAAGTGAGCTAGAAGTTCAGAGTTTTTTGGGTTTTGTTTGTTTAGATTTTCTGTTTTATCCTTTTGTGGCAAGATGATGGGCTGCTCCAGGGGCTGGTCAAAGCCCTCAGGGGGTTGTAGGCCATGAGTTTGAGATCCACTGGACTATGTCCATGCAAAATGAAAAATAGATAAATGGAGAAACATGTCCTTGTGCTTCCTAATTCCCAGTTGGGGATCTTGTCTGCAGTCTGAGAAGGCTCCTGTGGGTTTCTGTGGATGTTGTGGAGGGTACTAAGTATGCCCTACTTGCATTTAGATGCTCAGACCTCTGTGCTGGAAAGGGTGGGAAAAAAACCCACTAACTCCCCTGCTTGAGTGAGCATGAGAACATGGCAAGCAACGGAGAAACTGTGTCTCCCACCTTTGTTCTTGTCGGGACTGGGTTTAAATGTACACGCCCCACTTCCCTTTTATTTTTCTTTATTTCCTGTTGTGAGACCACTTCTAAAATCCCTGGAACCGTGCCAAGCTAATGCAGTACTACAAGTTTGCCTACTGGCTGGCTGTCTCAGATGAAGTAATCAGAGTTAGAGCAAGACAGAGAACAGCATAGATACAATGAGCTCATTAAGATAATGTAAACACTTACATAATACTTCTGAGGTGCCAGGTACTCTTTCAGGAACTTGTCATTTAATTCATCTCATCTTCACAACAACCCTGTTAGGGGAACAGCTGCTATTAGCCCCATTGTACAGGTGAGGAAGCCCAGGGAGTGGTAGTCCAAGGTCACAGAGTTGGGCAACAGCAGCACAGAGCCCCAAGTGCCATGTGATTTGCTGGGGGGGGGGTGGCACACCTGCTCCTGTGTCCCCAACATCTTAGCTCTGTTGCTCCCTCTAACAGCCAAAACTTGAGAAGAGAGAGGTCTGTAGGTTTTGGGCGTCAGTTGGTTAAAAACTGTATCAGCCATCCACACTGGAAATCATATCACCTTCAACATGAGCACTTTTTGGTTGACAAAGCAAGTTATTTGTTCACGTTCCTGTAAACCTTCTCTTATATTATCCAATGCCACTGCTGAGCTTTTGTTCCTTCATCTGTCTGCAATAATCCCATCATCTTCACGCCGCTGTGGCACACAGCCCTCCTGTGGTCCAGGGCAACCATGCTCGCTTTGTGAAGTCAGCCAGCCTCTCCCTGGTCACCACCGTCACACCATTCATTATACATGCAGTGCATGAAATGTCTCTGTTTGCCAATTTTCTTGCTCTCATGCATTCCTTCAAGTGCATTGCCAATCCCCATAGGACTAGGAGTGGATCTGTTTTTTCCTTTTATTAGTCCTTTCTCAGTTCCTGCTATAGATCTTTACATCCAGTCAGTGCTAAATAATTGCTATTAAGCTGAATGATCAGCCCAAAACAAAGAAATGCACTGTTGCCTGGCTTGTTACTTTTGTAAGGATAGAGATAATCATAAGATTAGCAGCTAATATTTGCAGAGTGTACTATGTGGCATGATTCAATGGTTTTTACATATAGTAACTAATTTAATTCTGCTAACAACCCTAAGCACTGCTGTTATAGACTTCATTTTACACATGGGGAAACTTTTGCTTCCTGGGGAGCTACTGTGTGGAAAGTCTAGCTTTACTACCGTAAGAACAGTGGATATGCAGGAGGAGTTGCGTTACTGTGGCTTAGAATGGCTGCTGTTGAGGAAGCTGTATTATGGCTTGATGGTTTGGAGGTTGATTTAGAAGACATATGTAATTGAAGCATTATTCTTATTAGATTTATCAATACCTCTTCCACTTACTCTCTTTCCTTTAGATACCAGGAAAGGACAGGACCTGAAGAGTGTCTCCTCTACTGGAAAATGGGAGCTCGCTCTTTTTTTTTTAAATTTTATTATTTTTTTATTTCTTTTCAGCATAACAGTATTCATTGTTTTTGCACCACACCCAGTGCTCCATGCAATACGTGCCCTCCCTAGTACCCACCACCTGGTTCCCCCAACCTCCCACCCCCCGCCCCTTCAAAACCCTCAGGTTGTTTATCAGAGTCCATAGTCTCTCATGGTTCTTCTCCCCTTCCAATTTCCCTCAACTCCCTTCTCCTCTCCATCTCCCCATGTCCTCCATGTTATTTGTTATGCTCCACAAATAAGTGAAACCATATTATAATTGACTCTGTGCTTGACTTATTTCACTCAGCATAATCTCTTCCAGTCCATGTTGTTACAAAAGTTGGGTATTCATCCTTTCTGATGGAGGCATAATACTCCATAGTGTATATGGACCACATCTTCTTTATCCATTTGTCCGTTGAAGGGCATCTTTGTTCTTTCCACAGTTTGGCGACCGTGGCCATTGCTGCTATAAACATTGGGGTACAGATGGCCCTTCTTTTCACTCCATCTGTATCTTTGGGGTAAATACCCAGTAGTGCAATTGCAGGGTCATAGGAAAGCTCTATTTTTAATTTCTTGAGGAATCTCCACACTGTTTTTCAAAGTTGCTGCACCAACTTGCATTCCCACCAACAGTTTAAGAGGGTTCCCCTTTCTCCACATCCTCTCCAACACATGTTGTTTCCTGTCTTGCTAATTTTGGCCATTCTAAGTTGTGTAAGGTGGTCTCAATGTGGTTTTAATTTGAATCAGTGGGGGCTCTTTCTTGGGCATATTCTTTTTTTTTTTTTTAATGATTTTATTTATTTGACAGATTGATCACAAGTAGGTAGAGAGGCAGACCGGGGGTGGGGCGGGGGGAGGAAGCAGGCTCTCCGCTGAGCAGAGAGCCCAATGCAGGGCTCGAGCCCTAGACCCTGGGATCACAACCCGAGCTGAAGGCAGAGGCCTAACCTACTGAGCCACCCAGGCGCCCCTTTCTTGGGCATATTCTTAAGGAACATTTTTGTGTGATGGTGAACTCAGGTGTTGACTTTACTATTTGCTATCTGTTTGATCTTGGCAGATTATTAAGGATCTTGGAATTTGATTTTTCTCATCTGTTGAGTGGATTTTTCTTGGCCACATTAGGGTATGATCAAGGTTAAATGAGATGCTGTGTGTGCAAAGAAACAGGAAGAATGGCTTGTGTGCTCACTGGGTAAGACATTGGCTGTTTTTAGGTGCAGACATTACCTAAAAATCCTAAATAAGCCACAGGTTTGAGTTGAATCAGAAGCCTTGGGTTAGTGAATGTGTTCTCTTGCTACAGGATGCAGGGTTTATCCTGTGCCACACAGCCTTGGAAATGCTTGCTTAGAGATAACCCAGTAGGGTACAAAAAATGAAAAGGAAAAAAAGGGGAAAAAAAGAAAATTATGGATAGATAGGTTGGCTTTTTGTACAATGTTGTGAGCTAGACATTTGTAGTCATTGAGCCAGAATTTCCAGTGTAATAGAGGAAGCAGTTGCTTTTAAACTTCTTATTCAAGTTAGCAATTATGGATGAGTTGAAATGTAGGCCATTTGAATTGGATTTGGAGGATAAAGTAAGATTCTATCCTACAGTGAGGGGATGACTCATAGAGGAGGTAGTTTGACACAGTAGAAACAGCAGCTGATAAGGAGCCAGGAGACCCAAGTTCCTGGCCTGGATTTGCATGAACAAACTATAATAGCCTTTGGGAAAATCATTAAACATCTCAGTTTTCTAGTCTGTAAAATGAGAGGGCTATGTTTGTGAATGGATCTTTCAACATATATAAGATTCTACCGGGCAGATCACTGAAAATGGAATGTGTTATCTATGGTCATTAGGAACCAAAGTGCTCTTGCTAGTACAGTACTCTTTTTTTTTTTGAGCATTACCAATGTGAACAACCAGAACCCAAGAAAATCCATCAGCACCAGAATGATACAAAAGTAGATATGCAGGTATCTTGCAATATCCTAGGATCATTGCTAGGTACTGGGAAAGTATAGCCATGCTAGTTACAAGAGTTTCTGATGATGACTTATAAACAGAGGATTTATGGGGATCTGTCAATGGGATTTTTAAATGTTTATCATGTTTTGGATGTCCGGTCATATACTTTATGCACTGACACATCTTGTGAAATAATTTATTGGTTGACACAACTTTCTGAAGTTTGCAAATATAAATACTAATTTGGGTTAGCTAGCTTTTCTAGCTTTTCTTGGCACTTTTTGTTCCTTCATATAATTTCGGTCACAGGTGTGAAGCCACATTTTGTGCTGATTGCTTTTCTAAAAGGTTTAAAGTTTTACAAAGTCAGATTTTGATTGGCAACATTTTCTACTCTCTGTATACCAACCACCTGCAGAATGAAAATAGGTCAAATATGGAACAGAGGGACTAGGTGATTCCTTAGAAATATTCACTAACATTAGAAGGGTGCCTCCTGTGGTACAAGAGACATGTTCTTGAGAGTTGTGAGAATTAAATTTTGAAAAATCAAATCTAATTTACCTATTGACTTGTATTAGAATTTCAAAAAATGCTTTATCTTCATTTCTAATTGATTTTTGATTAGCAGTGGTTCTTGCCATTTTAACTATGGGTGGTCTCCCCACCCCCCATAGTTAATGATATATATGAAAATATATTAGAACAAATCAGAGAAGCTTCCTTCCTCCTATGTCCCCCTAGGACAGACCTGGGGAGTGTGTGTGTGGTGGTGGTGGCAGGCTATCTGGATGATGAAGGACCTTGGTCTGGTGCTTTTTCTGCCACCACAGAGTGTTTCATTTTTGAGCAAGATCGCTTTGCCTCATTCAGCCACCATTTTCTCACTGTAAATGATGACCTTCATTGGTCCTATCTGGCTCCAATATTCTACAAATAATTGAGTGGGAAAAGGAAATTTTCTGTAAATAATCCCATGATTTTTCTTTTTGTAATTTAATTTTATTAAGGCGGATTAAACCTTTCTCTGAGTGAATAGTGGCCTCCCTTCGTCCTTGTTTTTATTTAGATATTTTGACTGGTAAATTCCATTTTGGCTAGATTAAATCGAGAATCCTGGGGAGGCTCATTCAGCATAGACAGATTTATTCACTTTTCAGCTGGATGAGGAAAAGGAAATATTTTAAGATAGAGCTGACATGAAACATTAATGTGATTGAAGCCTTTCTGTGTGAGGAGTGATTATAGCATCTTCATTGCCATAACAGAGAGAGATTAGCATGGATTAGATTATCCCATGTACAAAGGTTGTACAAATTGATAGCCGTTATTTGTAGGCTAGGCTGATCCTCACAGTTACTGGCATTACTTCTTAAGCAATATAGTCATGATTCCTTCCATGTGGTTTACATGTGGCAACAAGAGAAGCACATATCCCTGGTTACCAAAACCTTGTGTCTCCCAACAGGAACTTGGCATAGACTCAAAAACGCAAGATGTGTATGCACAATATGAAGGGGACGGTGCTGGTCGTCTGGTGTGCTGTCTGCAATGAGAGCGCACACTGGCCAAAGGCAGAAGAGTTCCTGAAACAGATGTTCAGAGAAGATGGCTAGGATACTGTCGAAATGTGGTCCAGAATAATTATGAACATAAGCCTAAAAAGGTAGCCAAGATAGGGTTCTGAATTATAGACAGCCATGGGATTATTGTTTCATTCCAGTTTAGTGTGTTTCCTGCCAAGTATGTGCCAGACCCTCTGAAACAGAATCTGGTTTTTGCCAGAGGTCCTTAACAACTATATTTTAACCCTAAATCCCTCCCCCCACAAAATAAAGATGAATAAATTGCTTTCTGATGGGAGTAAGTTATATTTCAAAAAGGCTCTGAACCCCCTACCAAAATCTCAGACTGTCCCTGACTGAGTGGAAGAGAGGGGGCAGTCTTCCCCTCCACTGAACCCATCTGGACTTGTCACACTGTCCTTCCTCATGTTGTAAGCAATTGGTACACATGGTCAGTGATTGTTAGTACTTTCATGACCACCCTTATCCCACCTCGTTGCTTTCACCTGCTCCCTCTTGTTTTCCTACTCCACCGGAAGTGACCCCCTCCTTGAACCTTCAGATGCCAAATACCTTCCTGCTTCAGGGTTTTTACTTTACTTCGCCATCTTCTGGAAAGCTCTTCTTTCCTGTAGTACAAGTCTCACTCCTTACTTTCTCCAGGTTTTTGCTCAGATGCCATCTTACCCACAGGTTTTTCTGGTCCCCACCAGCATTCTCTGTCATATCCATCTTGCTCTGTTTTACATCATAGCACTAATGATTATCTGACAGATTACATTTTTACTTGCATACTTGTTTATCTGTGTTTCCCCTGTAGAATGAGGATGGAGCCTTGGAGCAATGCCTGGCACTGCTCAGTAAATATTTGTTGAGAAAATGAAGAAATTGTTAGCATTTAATTTGTATTTGTTCATATGCATTATGTTGGGGGCTTCTAGAAGGCACTATTAGAATTTAACTTGTGACTCAACACTGAAAGAATCTTGGAGACCAGAGGTTCTTAAAGGACTGTTCATACACCCAAAGCAGTGTTTCACAAGATTTAATGTACATAGGAATCAGTAGGGTATCTTCTTATAAGTGCCTAAGGAGGGCACATGTTGTGATGAGCACGGGGTGTTATATGCAACTAATGAATCATGGAACATTACAGCAGAAACTAATGATGTATTATATGTTGGCTAATTGAACATAATACAAGATAAATAAATACATATATAAATAACTAAGTACACAAAAAGGTTCCCGTTCTGATTCAGCAGGTGTGGGTTGGAGAGTTGGGGGCCGGGCTTCTGCATATCTAACAGTCTCCCATGTGATGATGATGGTGCTGGTCCAAGGATTGTGCTTTGAGTAGGAAGGCTTGAAGGCAGATATCCACAGGTGGATTCAAGGGGTCACAGAGGCAGGGTCATTATTTTGAATATGTGTCATTGTTCTGGCACAAAACTGCTTTCTGGAGTTTTCTGATGAACAGAATGCCAATAAACAGGTAATTTATTATGCATTTTAAAATAGAACTTTAAATCGTTAGCCACGCATCGTTGTTCTGTAGGCAGACATACATTTGTATCTGGCAATTTCTTTTTCTGAGGAAATGGTAGACAACATACATCTGATTCTCAAAGGGATGATAATACTAAACAAGGCCTGACAGCCATTTTTAACAGATGATGTTAAACAAAGGAAACTTGAGGTATCAAACCAAAGCACGTCATGACCACGGTTACAATGGTGAAAAAACCCGCATATATGCTTGCAAATACTTTACAAGATTGTGTTTTTACCACAACAGTTTTTTTGCTAAACAAACAACTTACTTTTTAAGTTAACGTTTACCAGAGGTGATATTTTCCGTGGGAAGTATTAGGTGAAAACATTTGCAAAATGCTTGGAACCCTACAATCCCAAGACAAATATTTGTTTTCCCCTAGACACTGGAAATGGACCCCAGCTGGAAACATTGGCTAAAAATGAATATTTGGAAACTCTGAGGCTCTCTATAAAATGCCATTGTAGTAGCTCACTGTCCTTCTAATCTGAGGCCAAAATACCCTCAACGGGCCACTGGTATAGAAAAGCTGTTTTCAGGCACAAAGCAAAAAACAGCCCATCGAGAGCTGCACAGATTTTCAGTCAGGCAACTTATCCCCAGGTGCGTTTTTCTCAGGCAAGGAGAGTGGGCAGTTTAGAATCCGAAGTAATAATCCCCTGAATGAACAAGAGAAGACATTTGGAAGAACTGAGATGTTTAATATTAAAAGACTCTACTACAGTAGACTACTAGTGCAGGGCTTAGTCAGATGACTCCCTGGCATTGTATGGCATCATTGTCGTCATGATTGCCAGTGAAGCTACTAGACATCCCAGTGATGACTCTTAGGACTTAATATACTCTGGTCAGTGTGCTAAGCACCTTCCGTATCTTTTCTGTAGCGGAAATACTTTTAAAAACTTATTTGAAGTAGGTCCTATCATTTTTATTTTTCAGATGAAGATGCTGACGTGTACATACATGGTTTATATTCTAGGTGACAAAATTAATGAGTGATAGAGTTGGGATTCAAGTTTAGATCTTCTGATACTAGAGCTCATTCATGTTACTGACTAGTCTCTTGTACTCATAACCATAACACCTTGATTACTGGTGACCTTGGGACATCTGTTTAGGGAACTAGATTTTAAAGTTCTTTGGTTCAATATACCCTTGGGGTAAAGAAAAGAGATTTTTATAAACTTCTATCAGCTAATTAACTATTCTAAGTTATTTTTCAGAAGAAACACTAAATACTCTTGATTAATCATGGTGAAATTTTTATTCATACGAGCTAAGAGCTTCAGCATTCCCGTTTCATGGAAGCATGGATTTTATGTGGCTCTCTAGCAGGGCAAACATAGGTTGGTATGCTAAAATGGCCTAGGGTGAAGATAAATGCAACTGTTTTCGAAATTGACCGCTTTTTCTTAATGCTCAGTTTGTGCTTCTGTGAATGAACAGAACTTCAATACTTAAATGTGAGTATTGGACAGGGCTCTTAGTTGCCCACAACAGAATATGCATAGGCTAGTTTAATCAGAAAGAACATTTTGACAGATATTAGTGAGCTTCCAAAATCTCTGGGAGGGTGCCAGATAGCCTGGTGCTGGGGCTACCTAGTCATACCCAAGGACTTCTCTCTGATCACATGGCTTCTCATAACCTGTGATGCCAGGTATGTGCCTTTGGAAGCTAAAGAACCAAATGCCTCCCCAACCACTCCTGCCAGAAACCTGGTTCTTCTAGTTTGGCGTCCAGGTATAAAGTAGTCTCTCAGTCTTCTGGCTTCTCAAACTGAACTTTCAGTATGAGAAAACCCCAAAATGTAGGAATATGTCCAAAGATGTTGGGCAGTCAATACAAGGAAGCCCCCAATATTGTGAAATATTCAAATAAATGTGAACTATCTTTATTACATTTCCCCCTCATTTCAGTTCCTTTGACTGCTAATTTCTTATTGAGAATAGAGACTCTGTTCATTCACTCCTCAAAACGGCACTGCGTTAAGTTCACAAAAAGGCCTGTCACAGACTTTTTGAGTCTGATGAAAAGATGAAATCTGTATTAAAAAGGCAGTGAAGGAAATGTGGCGAATTTGGTGCTAAGCATTTTTGACTTGAGTGAGATGGTAGGACATTTAAATGAACCTAGAATGGGCAAATGGGGATAAGGATTGTGGTTCAGAAGTACACACAGGGCCCTATGTTTGGGAGTGGGAGTTGCCCGCCAGGGATTGACAGCTGAAGCACTGGCCAGAGAATGAATGTGTTTTTTAATGTCAACAAACAGGACAGAAGATTGAACACGGAATTGCGAAGACCCCTCCCCCATAGCCATGTACAAGTCCAGGTGCACAAAAGAACAGCAAGCCTGTAAAGCAATGGAGAAGGACCAGATAGAGAGTTGAGAAGACACCTGTATTCTTCTAGTGTCATAGGGATTAAAGGAGGCAATATATTGGAACTGATTGCCTTTGACTCTTCATTAAAACATAGTTTTAATGTAAAAGAACATTTGAAAGAGATAATATTTGAGGTGTGTCTCCTTGCCAAATTTGTTTTCAAATCTCTATCATTTCATTTGATTCAACATAATCAAATCATTAAATGTAGAAATTACTTTCTACGTGTGCTTAAAACAATTTTGAGTTGTTTTTACTTAAACATAAGGTCAAATCTAGTTTCTTGTAGTTAATCACATATTCAAAGAAATGACCTTAAGAATTCTGTTTTGGGAAAGACTATCACATGATGTCCAGTGAAGTTATGTATAACTCTATGTAGTTTTCCTCTTGGCCACAAACTGTGGAACCTGGGCAGACTACCTCACTTCTCATTCAAAACATCCTTTAGTACTAGATATGGAGCTAATGTTTCAGATTGGAAGAAATAACACTTCACAGTTTGTATCTAGGAAGCATGTGTTTGCAGTTTCTTACATCTCTGAATAATGTGAGAAATCAGAAGGCTTAATTCATTCAGAAAATATTAACTTAAAAAAGCCTACTGTATGCCAAACAATGATGTTTGGTGGTTTTGCGTTAAGGTAGAAGTAGGGAGGCAAAGTAACACTTGCCTTTTCCTGAAAAAAATTGAGTTTTATTTTTCACTTAGGAGACATAGCAAGGAAAAGTGTATGCTCTGTATTGTATATGTTTGGGGTAAGCCCTGGCTTGACAAGGGGAGGTTTGGTATCATGGAAGTTTCTATTTCAGTAGGAAGAAAAAAGAAACCCTGAATTATATGTGAATGTTACTGTACCGAAGAGATGTCCATTGAATTTTTTATGATGGGTTTGATCACCCTTATTAATGCCAAGGAAGTTGCCCATGCCATAGATTTTTCTGGTGTGGTAATGATGGACCTTGAACATTGTCTTTGCTCTGGTGAAGTTCTTTATCCCTTTACTCATAGACATTGCTGGGTTGACATTGCATATATCACAAAGCTAGCATCCATTTTCTGTTGCCTTTAATTAAACTACTTACCTAATCATAGAATCATTTTGTTTTAAGAAAAGAATGACTGTGGCAAACCTAGAGAAGTATACAAAGGATCATTTATGGATATATGATGGGATAAGAATAAAAAAAACAGAAAAATAGCAATGTTTGTTTGAAAAAATCTGATATTGTTAAAATTCTCAAATTTATTTTCATAAGTAGAGAATAATTTAGATTCGGTACATGTTTGGCTGTGTCATCGATGTATTTCTCTTGTTGGGACAGTCATTTGTTTTTAATAATATATTTATCTTGATTAAAATACAGGGATTTTGTTGTTGTTGTTGTTGTTGTTTTTTTGCAGCATGGCCACTGGTTGAATCAGTATTCTCCAATAATAGAATTAGCAACATCAACAACAACTACAAGAGTTGGCGTATGTTGAGTCCTGACCGTGTGCCAGGCATTGTGTTAATCACTTTGCATATATTAACTCATGTGATTCTCATAGTGGCTGTGAAAATGAGACTGGCATAAGTAAAGACCCAGTTACACAGCTGGTAAGTGATGGAGTCAGACTTTGAATCCAGGTAGTTAGGATTACAGATTGGTGCTTTTCAGTCCTACCCTGTGTCAATAAACATAGTTACTAACCAAGTCAAATTTTCTTAGAGGATATTTTTAGATAATACAAATTGGTAAAAGAATGTAAGAAAGCAACAAGTGTGGGAAATAAAGGCAGACCAAAAGGAAGAAAGACCACTCCAGCATTGGATGAGAGCTCTGTTTATGTTTTGAGCTGTTCACACTTAGTTTTTTTTTCTTTTCATATTTACACAAAATTTGGATCATACGATGATTTAGTACCATACAGTTTTGATTATTACAGCTCTGTAGTATATATTGAAATCTGGGATTGTGATATCTCCAATTCTTCTTTCTCCAGATTGTTTTGGCTAATTGGGATCTTTTGTGGTTCCATGTAAATTTTAGTATTATTCTGGTTCTGTGAAAAATGTTGTAGGTATTTTGATAAAGATTCCATTAATTCTGTAGATTGATTTGGGTCATATGGACATATTGGTTCTTCCAGTTTATGAGCATGGAATATTTTCCCATTTGTGTCATCTCCAACTTCTTCCATTGTTGTTTTATAGTTTTTGAAGTAAAGGTCTTTCACCTCTTTTGTTATGTTTATTTCTATGTATCTTATTA
The DNA here is from genome assembly GCF_002288905.1 of Enhydra lutris kenyoni. Taxonomy (NCBI): domain Eukaryota; kingdom Metazoa; phylum Chordata; class Mammalia; order Carnivora; family Mustelidae; genus Enhydra; species Enhydra lutris. The sequence continues at coordinate 29,278,448 of NW_019154095.1, forward strand.
TTTTTGGTGCAGTTGTAAATGGGGTTGTTTTCTTAATCTCTTTTCCTCCTACTTTGTTATCAGTGAATAGAAATGTAACAGTTATCAACTTTCTATTCTGGGACTTTACTGAATTTGTTTATCAGTTATAGCAGTTTCTTGGTGGTCTTTTGAGTTTTCTATATATGACATCAGGCTATCTGCAAATAGTGACAGTTTTACTTCTTACCAATTTGGATGCTTTCTATTTCTTGTCTGATTGCTGTGGGTAGGAGTACTAGAACTATGTTGAACAACAGTGGTGAGTGTAGAGATTTTATTCCTGATGTTAGAAGAAAAGCGCTCAGTTTTTCACTGTTGAGTATGATGTTTACATTATAATATGTCACATTTTTAAAAAAACATTTTATTTATTTGTCAGAGAGAGAGAAAGAGATAGAGAGAAGGCACAAGCAGGCAGAGTGGCAGGCAGAGGCAGAGAGAGAAGCAGGCTCCCTGATGAGCAGGGAGCCCGATGTGAGACTCAATCCCAGGACCCTGGGATCATGACCCAAGCCTAAGGCAGCAGCCTAACTGACTGAGCCACCCAGGCATCCTATAATATGTAACATTTTTATTCAGGGTAATATATTTTGGAAATGTTTCCATAGTATTATTTTAATATGATTTTTTAAAATGGCTGTATTAAGTTATGGATGTTCCATACTTTTTATGTTCCCCTGTTAAGTATTTGATGATTTTCTACCTCTTACTTTTAGGAATCAAGGTTTTTAGTAGAAACATAAAAACTAATAGGCAGTAGTATCAAACATTATAATTTATTTGAAATTAGAATAGAAATGTAATTGATTAATTTATGTTTTCTCTTTTAGATTTGTTTGTTTACTTTAGCCATATCTGCTTATGTGCTCCTCAAAAGTATAATTTATATTCAGGAAGGTTGACAAAGAGAATATTTCAGTCTGAAGTGGTATTTGTTATTTTGAGTCAGATTCAGTGAATGATTTGTCTTTGAAAAATTTCTCTGATGGCTCAGCTGATGTTGAAAGGCCTCATCATTTAGTATGTGTCTAGTCATCTAGGAAAATGCCATGTTTACCATTTGTGTTGTGTTGAGATTTTGGATCTAGTGTGTTTTTACCATAACATGCTGTTTTTGAGCAGAATTTTTTCCCTTATTCATTTCAGATGATACAGATAACAATCCTTGTGGAAAAACTGGTACCATAAGATTTGATTCTTCAGTCTATCAGTAGTACTACCTCTTTCCAGTGATTCTGAATATCTTCATAATGATTATTGTTCTCAATGATGAGTTAAAGTCATTATGAAAGATCAAATTGTGGGCAAGTGTAGTAGTTGAGAACATGCATTTTGGAGTCACATGGACCTAAATTGCAAGCTTAGATTTGCTACTTTGTAGTTGCATAATTTTGAGCAAGTTACTTAACCTCTCTGAGCTTCACAGTTTTTTAACTATAAAATGAAGTTGTAAGGATACATAGTGTCTAAGCTCTGGTAAGCCTTCTATAAATATTAGCTTGAATTATCACCCGTATCATTATTAAGTATATGTTATTCTACTCCAGTGATATGGAATACAGATCTTGCTTGGCTTAAGATGGGGTTACATCCCCATTAGGCCCATTCTAAGTTAAAAACATCTTAAGTTGAAAAAGCATTTAGTACTCCTAATCAACCAAACATCATAGTGTAGCTTACCTTAAATGTGCTCGATAAGCTATTGGGCAGAATCATCTAAAAGAAAGCCTGTTTTATGATAAAATGTTGACTACCTCATGAAATTTATTGACTGTTGTACTGAAAGTGAAAAATAGAATGGTTGTATAGGAACAGAATTGTTGTCAGGGTATTGGTTGTGTTTCCTCATGATTGTGGGGCTGATTGCGGGCTACAGCTCACTGACGCTGCCTAGAATCATCAGAGAGTCGTACCACATATTGCTAGCCTGGGAAAAGGTCCAGATTCAAAGTTCGGTTTCTACTGAATGCTATTGCTTTCACACCATCATAAAGTTGAGAATCATTAATTCAAACTACTGTTAAGTCTGGGACCATCTGTATTGGTTTTTATGTGCAGTATCTAAGTAATTCTCTCATAAAGTTGCTAATTAACCAAGATACAGGATTCATTGACTGGGGTTGACAGGACACTTACTACGTACAAATTTTAGAATGATAAATCCTGAAGAGTTTGTGTCCTTAATAATAACAGCAAAATAATGGCATTCCTTTAAGGAACTTTTAAGGTTCTTTCATGTATCATTTATTTTATAACTATCTAGCTTGCCTTGAATTTTTCAAGATCACTTTACATTGTTTATTTTATGTGTGATTAATGCATGTGTAAAATAGTGCATGGGCAATTATTTAATATTATTGATTTTGATAATTATAAACTCAAAGTGCATAAAAATATAGTTCCATATATCATTTCAGAGGTTCCACTGACAAAGCAGTTTCTCCAAATCAAGCATTATAATTTAATTCTAGGATTATATTTTATATTGATCTGAGATGAGAAGTTACTGTCTCTGGTTTGATACAACAACAAAAATATTGTTCTTCCTCCCTGGCCTGACCCCGATAACCCTATGCTGATTTTTTTTTTTTATATTATTCATAGTTGGTCTAGTTCCTAGGAGAACATTTTTGGTGATCCATAGGTTAAGGCAAAACTCTCAGCACCTTATTGCAGTAAAATAGAGTCATCACACATTTTTGTTTTTGTAAATCTTATCTAGACAGATTACTTGCAGAGGTCAGAGCCCAAACTATTGAGAAAAGCATGTTTAGAGTTATGGACATATTTGATAATGGAGAAGAGAAGAACAATGTATAATCTTTCTGAAACTACTTTTTCTAAGCACTTACAAACCCTGTGGACAGGGTGCAATTAAATGATACTTCCAAAAAAGTCATGAAAGAAGAAAACCATTTAAAAAGCTATACTAATTGTGCAGAAGTAAGATAAAATATTGACAGGATAGGAGGAATTTTTTTTTTTTTTTTTTGAGAATAGGCTCACTCTAAGGTAGAGTGATTTTTTTTTTTAAGGTGGGTCTTTCTTAACCCTGCCTCTGATATAGTGTAAGTTAGACCCCATGGCTCCAGGGAAGAGTCCTGGCCAGAAGTCTAGTGGGGTGCTTTCAATTCTAACCCAGTCTCAGCCTCTTTTTGCTTTTTACTTTCAGCAAAAAGCCACATAACCTTTCCGTCCCTCCAGTTACTCATCTATAAAGTGAAAAGTTTGTATTAGGTGGTCTTAAAGGCTCATTTGGGTTCCACCATGATATCATTTGCAAGTGGAAATATCCTTGCAAATGTGTTATGTGGCTTGCTCTCAGTTTGGGACTAAAAGCTGTAGATACTAAAGTATACTAAAACTCAACAGCTTTCTGTGGAAGTGGACCTTTAAGATACATGTGTACAAAAGTCTGATTTTTATGTTAGTAATACCTTTGCAGCTGATACTTACTTTTATAACATGTACACTTGTGTCCGTTCAGATTGCTATATCTAGATTAATGTTCTCAGGTATTATTTCTACTTCACCATCAGGTATTGGTAGATTTGAAACCTATCCTATACCACCTTGAGTTCACAAAAATAAGAACATTCTTCTATTTCATTGTTTTAAAACAAGTTTAAATAAGACAGTTTCTTCTCAAATCCCCAATAATGTTTCAGTGTAGGATGGCTCTCACTGTCTTGAGGGCACAGTGTCCTTCATTGTAGGAAAATGTTTTCTTTGAGAGTCTTCACAGTTAGCACATTTTAGGATATTATTCCAAGGACTGACTTTGGTATTAAGTCACATTGAAGAGATGCTTAAATTTGTAGGATTTATTGTGACGAGCAGACAGTACATATCTTTTGAACATGTTAAGGAATGTGTGAAACATGTGGTGCTAGTAATGCTAGGTAACATTAGTTATCTGTCAACAAAATCTGATAAAGACATTTTTAGTGCCATTTTTCAGATGATAAAGTGAAGTGCAAAGAAGTTAACTTGGCCAACAATCGCTAAGTGAAGGAGACATATAATTTTTGAACAACTAACTTTTCTCTCATATTATACTGCCTCACTATAACAATAAATACGTGGAGATTTCTAAAAGTTTTAATGTGAATGTTAAGAAAACACTGTATGCTGGGATGCTTTATAGAGCCACACACCCAAACCCATTGAGAGTATAAATGGTTAGTTCTCCCTGTTCTTTCATATTTTCCCCATGTGAGCACACTGGCCTGGCTCAAGAATGCTTGGTTCTATTCCTGACATTTCCACTCCATTCTTCAATGTAATATGAAAGGGTTGAGAAAATGTGAAAATCCATAAGATTCCTTCTTAGTGTGGTTCCGTCTGCTTTATGGAGTTGTGGGACTTTTCCAGATGCTTTATAAAGTGTTCCTGTGTCAGCTGGCCTGGCCCTTTGCACTGGAGGACATAGTGGTGCATAGGTTCTTAACTTTGTGGTGGAAAGACTGAAAGTGGAGACCAGAAGTTTTGTTTTCTTCCTTTTTATTGAAAACAGGCTGCCACCAAATCCTGCCTAGGATGTTTGGGATTAGTCACAGAACAGGAGGCTCTGCATCCAGACTGGTAGTGAGTCATTCTGGGTAAGCACAGGACCAGAGACTGGTGTAGGCTGCCATGTTAAAAATTACGCAGATGCCCAGAGGAAATTATGCAGATTTCCCATGGGAAAGAGGTATTGGGGCTTCCCGTGGCAGTATTAGTCATAAAATGACAAATATGAATGTGATCTTAGAAAGCAGCTGAACTTTTTAACTTTATAGCTGGGGCTCAAGGAAGTGAGGGCAATTGTGCAAGTCTATAACTTTAGCGTGAAAGTTGAGGATGGAATTCAGATCCCCCAACTTCATATCTAACTTCTCACTTATATCTACTTATGTTAAATGTCATACCTCATTTTGTTTCCATTGCTTGATTGGTCCTGGATTGTAATACCATAAGTGTATTGTCACTAGGTAATTTGTGTCCATTATATTTCATACACAACTGAAATGCCTCTGCCATCTTTATTAAATCAACATAAAGCACTTGAAAATTAGATTCAAAATTAGACAGCAAACATAGTGACATACTGAGATCATTTGGTATATTATTACTTTTAAGTGAGTTAAATCATTACTGCTCACAGATTCTTATATAGCAATCACATGCAGACAGAAAATAGAAAGGTCAGTAAACAAAAAGGTAGCAGTAAATGGCTGCCTTTTGGATTCCACAGAGCTTCTGTTAGGTGAAGTTTTCCTTAGTATAGTTAAGGTGCAGTAAAGGAAGTTTCAAAGGTCAAAGTTGACCTTTGGACAGTGTAAGAGTTGGGGCATCAACCTCCTATGCAACTGAAAATCTACATGTAACTTTTGACTGTCCCAAAACTTCTTTTTTATTTTTTTTAAGATTTTATTTATTTATTTGACAGATAGAGTTTACAAGTAGGTGGAGAGGCAGGCAGAGAGAGAGGAGGAAGCAGGCTCCCTGTGGAGCAGAGAGCCCGATGTGGGGCTTGATCCCAGGACCCTGGGATCATGACCTGAGCCAAAGGCAGAGGCTTTAAACCACTGAGCCACCCAGGTGCCCCTACCCCAAAGCTTCTAATGTCTACTCTTAAATGGAAGCTTTATCAATAAGATAAACAGTCAGTTGAACACATATATTGAATGTCATATGTATTGCATACTGTATTCTTATAATAAAGGAAGCTGTAGAAAAGAAAATGTTAAGAAAGTTGTAAGAGAAAATACATCTAAAGTATTGTCATGTGTTTAGCAAAGCTCACATGTAAGTGGACCCACACAGTTCAAACCCATATTGTTCAAGGGCCAAGCATATACCACCCGCCAGTGAACATTTCAGTGATTCTAAGTTGGGAAACTTGCAAATGCAAGTATGAAAAAATGACTAAAATACATGTGCTCATTGAACAAGGAATCAAGAGAAATTTTAAGGAATTGAAAGAAAGAATGTAGGCACCATAAACGTATTCAGGTATAAAAAAATCACAAGAAAGCCTAGAGACTAATAGTGTTGGAGGAGAGATACTGGCTTGTTAGTGGATTTGGGTTTGCAGTTTGGAAATCCTCTCTCTAAAGTGAGTAAAAACTAATAATTGTGCTAATGGTCTTGATGTTGATAATCATAATCTGGGTATGCAGATTTAGCTACATGATTTTATGCAAATCCGTTAATCCCTCTGAACTTCTGATTCCTCATTTGTAAAGGTGTTGAACTAGAGTATATTTCTTGGCTTAAGCAACTACAGTTGGACAAAGAATCTTATAATTAGTATCTGCAGCTTCGTTAAGAGGTAAAAAAAAATTACAATAATATTTTGTAACTTAAATGAGTAACTTCATTTGCTAGACTTACATACATGGTAGGCACACTTTTTGACATCATTCATAGATACTCCACATTGCTTAATATTATAGATATTTAGGGCTAGAACACACGAAGAAACTTAGAGTTTACTCATAGTCCCATATTATAGTCTCATATTTATCAATAAAGGTGAGGAGATCTTTATCAATTAGATAATTATTTAGATCTTTATCAATAAAGATGAGATCTTAGTGGTATGAAGTTCCTTACCTCTCTGCTTGTTAATAGAGCCCAGCGGAGGAGCAGATCCTCATGATTCTCTGTACAGAGGTTTTATTTATTTATTTTTTCTTCTCTAGGAAAGATGATAAATGGACTTGCTTTCTCATGCCAACTCAGATCAGTTGGTAGGGCCAGCCTGATGAGAAAGACTGTGAAGTAGAGACCCAGGTACTACAGAAAAGACTACTGTTACCGATTAGTGCTGTCTGCTGTGTGCACAGCATTGGGGATAGCATACATGTTTGCCACCCCTTCTCAAGGCTATTCTTTACACTTGTTCCTTGAGGCTAAACTTGCAGTATTTCTTCTGTCTTGCTTGTAAGTGCCATCACTCACGATATCACTTAATGTTGTCTTAGGTATTGTATTCTAAGAGAAGCAATATGTCTCAGTGGAACAAACATAGATTTGATCATTAGGAAATACATCATTCTCAGGGTTTGGATCCTCATTGGGTTTTCCTGAGCTGTTTCTCATTTCTTATGTTGCTAAATGTAGTTTATTAGCATCGTGTGTCTTATTTGACTAAGTTCTTAAGACTGCCAGGGTAGGACCACAGCCCTGAACATAGGCTGGCTCTAGTTTTGCCTCTTAATGGAAGACAGTGAAATGTAGTGGGAGAGGAAAGGCAGATGGCTTGTCCTTTGTGGTTCTGATGACTTATATCTAATTTCAGCAGCTGAATTATATTCCCAGATATGGGCTTTCTGATATATGATGTTGGAGGAAGCTTTCTCCCACAGCTGGCATACTCTGGCTCCTTGGTCTACTCAAGGGAGTTGTGAAAGAATCATACCTTGAACCAGCAGAGCTGTGCTGACCCCTACCCTCCACTTCCTACAGTTTTGCAGGATTTTGGAAGAAAATGGGTGGGTCTTCTAGAACTGGTTAAATAATCTTTTTCATTGATCCAGGTCTTTGAGCTCATCCCCATCTGGAATTATTTGAAAGAAAAAGAAGACACATTAATCTTACAAGGAACTAGTTTAAATTCTGAAACCTAAAACACATAACAGATGCATAGTGTGTTTTTTTTTTTAAGAGCTGTTCAAATACAAGTCAAATTTGAGTTCAAATGGAATGAAATGCCTATTTCTGTAAGCAAGTTTGGTTCTAGTCCAAATTCTTTGTTTTACAAATGAAGAAATTGAAGCTCAGGGTCTAGGAGGATTAAGTGACTTTTTCAATGGTCCATGTCAGAAAAAACACAATAGAAAGAAAAAGTCCAGAACATCCCAGTATTTGGTCCAGTGTATTTATCTTACACCACACTGCCATCAGTGGTTTTAGAATTACAAAAATTTGATTTACTTTTAAACTGAGTACTTAGGTTTTTTTAAAAATGTTTTATTCATAGTTTACTAAAAAATACTGATGTTCATTTTGATGTTTAGCAAGCCAGTACTGTTCTAGATTTTATTTTTATTTTCTTTAAGCTTCTAATGGACACTGATGTCTCTGTGGTCTCTGGACTTATATTTTACTTTGAAGATTCTACTGTTCCCGACTCCATCTCAATTTCTACATTATTTTCAACCTTAGGGAAGTGGGAAGATACTAGACATTCATGGTGAGGCTATTACAACTTCCAGCTCAGTTTAAAATCTAGACTTGGAATCATCTTCAGAATGATTTCTGGTTCCACAGCAAGCAGATGATACAAGTTTAGAATGATGTTAAATGTACAGCAACAAAATTTTAAAAAACTGTTTGTTTCAGATTCTCATATCCCTTTAACTTATAGCTCTGTTCACAGGTAGTTTGGGAATTTATGTATATTAAATATTCAGTGACTAGCCTATGACTAATTGCATTTGAATTAGAAAAGCATATGTTAATAAGCAGTAGCACTAACTAGTATTCACAGGTGAGTATTCTAACTATTATAATGAAGCCCTTGGCAACAAAGCACTCAAGGTCTGTTTCTTTTTTTTCTTTCTTTTTAAAGACTTTCACGTATTTATTTGAGAGCAAGAGAGTGTGAGCACAAATGGGTTGGGGGACAGAGGGAGAAGGAGAAGCAGACTACCTGCTGAGCAGGCTCAGGACCTGAGCCCAAGGCAGATGCTTGCCTGACTGAGCCACCTAGGCACCCTCAAGTTCTTTTTCTTAAAATGTATAAATTAGGTGTTCCTGAGGTAGAAAACAAAACAAAACAAAATTATTCTTTGCAGATGGAGGAGAGAATGAAATGGAACCATAAGGTCACTTTTGTGGAAATTTGGGTTTGTACTGAACAATTTTAGTGTTTAAAGAAGAGCAGAGGACTCGAAGGATGACTTTTAAGTGCTAGATTAGAAACACCAGATGGAATTGATTCCCAGTGAAATGGAAAACCTGCTGAAATGAAAAAGGACCTCACTTAGTAACACTTAATTTTCTAAAATAAGTGCCCCAAACCCTATAACTCCTTTCAAACACTGGATAATTTCACATAGGATATATCCTATATAAGAATAAAAATTGACATCATATCTGAATTTGGTAAGACTAAACACATAAGGTGAATTTCCGTTGGAAAATCTTAATAATTATTGAGATTATTTAAGTTGCGAATCTACTGCAAGCAATCTAAGTGAAATCCCCCAATGCATTTCATGGAAATATTTCCCCAAGAAATAATTTTCTAAGCACCTCTTTCTCTCCAAAAAACAAAACAAACAAATAAAAAACCCCAAGAAACAAAAGCAAAATGATACTCACCATTCCTTTATTTTGTATAATACCCATGGGCAGACAAGAATAAGCTTATTTTCTAGTTGCAAAATTTGAATGATGCTGCTTTTTCTAAACTTCTCACTGTCAAGATAGAATTTTGGTTACTCCCAGGACCATCTTTTACCAGCATCTTCCTTCATGACCTGCACCAAGTTCATTCCGTCTTTCCTTCCTTGCTTGCTTCCTTCCTCTCCCTTCCTTTCTCCTTCCTTTCCCTCCTTCTCCCTCCATCACTATCTCCCTCTGCCCATTGCCTCATTTTTATTCTTCTCTGCCTCCTTTTTCTTTCTTTAAAGGAAATCTCTTCCTTGGACCTTACGTTTTTCCCAAGAGGTCAGTTTTATATTTCTCTCATTCTTCATAATACAGTCTTTGGAGATTTAAAAATACAACAAAAACAAAATCTTCTGTGATTTTTCAGCAGCAAGATATGGTTTGTATTACTTTGTCTCATAGGATTATTTATGGGGTAAATATTTCCAGATGCTTCAAATTTCTTTGTTATATTTACTATTAGAAACAAAAGAATTTCTTTTTTTCTCTATAGTAATACAGTTATGTACTGGGATAGATCCCATTTATACTTCCCTTAGAACAGAAGTTTCATAAGGCAGAGATGAGTTCAGTTGGTTAATTCAATAAACAGTTATTGAGCACTTACTATATCTAGGATACTGTTGGCTATTGTGAATGAGACATGACACATCCTATCAAGGAATTTCCGATTTCACATGGGAGAAACTATGCAAATGAATATTCCACCCTAAGATGATGGCTACAGTATAGAAGAAAAGATTTAAGAATTCAGTAGGCAAGCAAGAGACATAAACTAGTAAAGATGAGGATCTTGTATTTGTCAGTGTTTTACTTTAGCTCTGTATAGTTTTGAGACATATTAAATAATGTCTTCTTATTTTACAGTTCTTGCTTTTTTTTCCAGTCTACCATTTTATTCCTTAAAATTTTTTTAAGGGGCACCTGGGTGGCTCAGTGGGTTAAGCCTCTGCCTTCGGCTCAGGTCATGATCTCAGGGTCCTGGGATCAAGCCCCGCATCGGGCTCTCTGCTCAGCAGGGAGCCTGCTTCCTCCTCTCTCTCTGCCTGCCTCTCTGCCTACTTGTGATCTCTGTCTGTCAAATAAATAAATAAAATCTTAAAAAAAAATCAAAATAAAATTTTTTAGAAATTTTTATTAATGTATAATGTATTATTAGCCCCAGGGGTGCAGGTCTGTTAATCGCCAGGTTTACACACTTCACAGCACTCACCATAGCACATGCCCTCCCCAATGTCCATAACCCAACCACCTCCTTCCTACTCACCTCTCCCTGTAACCCTCAGTTTGTTTTGTGAGATTAAGAGTGTCTTATGGTTTGTCTCCCTCCCAATCCCATCTTGTTTCATTTTTTCCTTCCCTACCCCCCATGTTGCTTCTCAAATTCTTCATATCAGGGAGGTCGTATGATAATTGTCTTCTCTGACTGACTTATTTCGCTCACCGTGTCATTACAAAAGACAAGATTTCATTTCTTTTGATGGCTGCATAGTATTCCAGTGTGTGTGTGTGTATACCACATCTTCTTTATCCATTCATCTGTTGATGGACATTTAGGTTCTTTCCGTAGTTTGGCTATTTTGGACATTGCTGCTATAAACATTTGGGTGCACATGCCCCTTCAGATCACTACCTTTGTATCTTTAGGGTAAATACCCAGTAGTGTGACTGCTGGGCCATAGGGTAGCTCTATTTTCATTCTTGTTACTTTTTGATCACTATAATTACTTTATGGTTGCAGATAACATGTGGTTGTTTCACCTTTGTGAATGTTTATGGAGGGGTAACATGCTTCTCCATAAGCATTCTTGAGTCTTTCTCAGACAGAGATTTGTTGATTTAAAACTATGACACTGAGTTAAGTTTGGTAGTGTATTTTATTCCAACTTCCCAATAGCCACTTTATAAGATCCTGCAAGTAAATCTATTGCTCTAGATCAGGGGAATCAAGCACTTTTAGGATGAGCTATCACATAGCAAGATATAAGCAAGATTCCTTGGATCCATTTTCTAAAGTGACAGGTGTTTATTCCCTGATCAGGACAGAATTTTAGCAAACAGGCCAGACTTCTATGTATGCATATTTGTTTCATATGTGTTGAGGAGTCTTCTGTTTTTATGTGGAATCTGGTATAAAAATGACTTCACCCTTTGATAAGATGATTTCAGTTGGAAGACACAAGTAAGGAAAGTAGATCTGGGACTTTAGAGAGGCTGCGTCCATGGAGCTATCCAAGGTACTGAACCACCAATTTCTGTATTCCTGCTAACGTAGCAAAACAAACCTTTAGACATTTTAAAACCTAGCTTTGCTTTTTTTCTGATCAGAAATTATCTAACCTGTATATTTGATACTTCTTGCTGTATATAGCAGGCTACCTCTTGTTTTGTATATTCAGTCAACAAATATTTAGGTATAACCTTCTGTGTGTCAGACACACTTATAGGAGTTAAAGTATTCAGATTTATTATAATGACATGCTAATCATTAGTTTTGCTTTTCTGTGCGATTTGGGTTGCAGGGACAAATTTTATGACCAGGATAATTAAGGGATTCCAGGTGTTTTTTTTTTTTTTGAAGATTTTATTTATTTGACAGAGAGAGATCACAAGTGGGCAGAGAGGCAAGCAGAGAGAGAGAGAGAGGAGGAAGCAGGCTCCCTGCAGAGCAGAGAGCCCAATCTGGGACTCCATCCCAGGACCCTGAGATCATGACCTGAGCTGAAGGCAGAGGCTTAACCAGTGAGCCACCCAGGTGCCCCGGATTCCAGGTTTTTGAGTGTTTGAAGAACTTGGTTTCTGGGTTTGGTTTACCTTTGTTTTCAGTACCTAGAAAAGTCTCTGTCATATAATAGGCACTCAAGAAATTTTATTCCACTATCAATAGATATATTTTAATTTTTTGAGTAGTTTTCTGTGCCATGTTACAAAGAAAATTTATTTTTTTCAACCTACAGGTAAAGTTATTTTAGAAAAATAATTTTGAGTATAAGAAAAATTTTGCTCTAAGTAACTAGATTGAACATGCTGTTAAGGAGTATAGAGTAAAATTTTAGCACATTTTTATATAGATTAGTTCTAAATTATAGACTGACCAGAAAACTTGGGATAAAGACACCAGAAAGTTTTAGCTCAGTCTTTTATACGTGTATATTATTCTCAACCATCTTGTCATTCTGTTTTAGTCAGGCTAATCTATTCTGTATTCAGGTAAACTAACCACCACTTGTTCAAAAGAGGAGAAAAAGAGTTTTTCTTTTGATAACAGCAAAACATGACTAATGAAGGTAGAGTGTGTTTTTAACTGTCCTTTTGTAATCCCTGGTTCTAAAGATTTGGCAAGACAAATTGTCCTGACTTCCCTAGAAATGTTGGTTTCTTGTAATGAGTATGATTCTAAAGGAGAAGCCTGACTTATCAGTGAGTAAGTCCCTATAAGGAATACAGAATCAACAGTGTTCCTAGTGTTCTCAAAACCAGTGATTATATAGGGTCAGTAAGGGTAAACCTGCCATTTTCACCTAGTATTAATGAAATGTTATTCTTGGTAAAGGTCTGAGACAGACTGCCTGAGCAGAATATAAAATGTCTGGCTGAAATTGAATCAGGCTCAGTGTTCTAATACAGTGATTTGCCACTATCCACATCTATTTTTGTGGTATGCTTCTTTATCAATATGTGGACTTAGAAACTTGGGAAGGTCCAAATTCTGTCATGCCTTGAAAATGTCAGTGTTTCATGGAATTGCCAGATTTAACCATTTTTCTTGGTACCTCAGTGAGAAATCAAAACTTAGGAGAGAATAGTACTGAATTATAACCTCCTTTCTTAGAGATATTTACTGTTGGCTATGAACCAAGTTTAGTTATCCTGATGGTTTTTATTTCCCATTCTTGATGGTAGTGATGCATAGTTGTTTAGTCACCATAAGTTGTGAGAATTTGTGGATCTCAGTAGAGACACAGAGAAACCTACGTAATAGTCTTATTTTCCTACTTGTTACCCCAACCCAAAATTAGGTTTTAAAATCTGTCGATTCTACCTAAGTTGCATGATTCAGTTATAGTGTAATTTGTTGCCTTCTTGCACAGTCCCCAGACTTCGTGATTAATTTCTTCTTTGCCTTTGACTTATTCTGATAAAAATATGTTAAACAGAGAAACTTGACCATTATTCAGAGGCCAAAGCATTCTTTAATTACTTCCCTCAATTGGGTGGGGAGAAGGAATCAATGCTATTGTTTTGTTATTGTTAGTATAGTTTTGCTTGCTTTATATAGAATATGTGTAATTTAAGTGTTATGTATACATGATCTGACTTAGTCTTCTGATTCTATTGTGTAATATTATTACTTTCATTTTACATGTTAGAAAGCTGATGGTTAGGGGAGCTAAGTAACTAAGGACCCTAGAATTAGGAGTCAGACCAAGTGTCTCTGATATTAGAGTCATTGCTTGTAATCACTTTTTTATGCTTACTTTAATATTTCTTTACTTCCCAAATAAAGTGCCATATCAGAATATAGAAAGGACTATTAATAGGAAACATTTTGAGGTTTTTATAGAATTAGGTTATTAGGCAACATACCAATGAAAGTTTACACATCCCCGGGGTCAAAGGGGAGACAGATCAGTTCATACTGATTTCAGACACTATAGGGGGAGTTCTCTGAAAAGGAGGGAGCTGGCAGCTACCATTTTCTTTCCCTGTCCCCCAGTATAAATGTAAAGCCACCTGCAGGAGACAGGGATGCACAGACACTTGTAACCTCATCCCAGGACTCATGGGAAGTTCTGTTAAAGCTGCATACACACCCTGCCCAACGACTTGGTGCACAGCTTTTGCTGGGTGTCATGCCAGCCACCACTCCATGCCCAGCCAAGCACCCACAGCCACCATCACAGGCCATGCCCGGCCATGCCCTGCCATGCCCAAACATCATTGCACATTGTGCTCAGCCTTGCACATTGGCCACATTGGTGTGCATCCCCCAGGTGCTATAGCAGTTTGGGGGATCTGGCATAGGAGTAGTAGCCCAGCACAAATGTTGCTAATACCACTGGTTGGCTTCCAAATTTCCCAGTAGGGTCCCACTAACAGCACAGAATGTGAGCATAGTCTGTAACAGAGACTCAGGGAGAAGACTGCACTGAAAGGAAAAGGTGACTCAGACACAGTAGTGGGCATAAGCAACAGACATAGTATATTCTCCTCAAGCGTCCTGTTCTGATGAATAGTGGATACTGCACTCCAGGGCACTCCAGGACCTCCTCTTCATAAAGTCACTACTTTCAAGGGCAGATGACCTAGCTGACTTTTTTAGTACACAGAAACAGACACAGAGAGGCAGAAAAAATGAAGACAGAGAAATTTATCCTAAGTGAAAGAACAGGACAAGGCCATGGCCAGAGATCTAAGTGAAACAAATAAGTGACATGCCTGATAGAGAATGTAAAGCAATGATTGTAAGGATACTCACTGGACTTGAGAAAAGAGTAGAAGACATGAATGAGGCCCTTAACATAGAGTTAAGGAACAACATAGCAGAGATAGAGGAAATCAATAAATGAAATGAGAAACAGACTTGATGAAATGAAAAGCAGGGTGGAACAAGTAAAAGAATGAATAAGTGACCAAGAACACAGAGTAATGAAAAGTACTCAAGCTAAACAAAAGGAAAAAAGAAATCATACAGAACAAGAATACAGTTAGGGAACTCCGTCAAACGTAATAACATTTATAGTATAAGAGTCCTGGAAGAAGAGAAAAAAGGGGGCAGAAAATTTGAAGAAATAATAGAAAAATTCCTTAATCTGGAGGAAAGAAACAGATATCCAGATCCAAGAGGCACAGAGAATTCCCATCAAAAGCAACAAAAGCAGATCCACACCAAGACATATTGTAATTAAATTCGCAAAATATAGTGATAAAGAAAGAAATCTTAAAAGCAGAAAGCCAGATGAAGTCTGTAACTTACAAGGGAAAGTCCATAAGGCTAGCAGGATATTTTTCAACAGGAACTTGAAAATCCAGAGGCAATGGCATGATATATTCAAAGTGCTGAATGGGAAAAATCTGCAGCTAAGAATACTTCAGGCAGCAAGGCTAATATTCAGAATAGGAGAGAGAGATATTCCCAGACAAAAACTAAAGGAGTCTGTGACCACTAAAGCAGCCCTGCAAGATATATTAAAGGGAACTCAAAGAATTCACCATAAAAGGATATAAAATATAAAATATACCTAAAATGTGGGGAGGAAAGAAGAATTGGTTCAAACTTAACCGTCAACTTAATATAGACTGCTATTTGTAGAAGAGGTTATATACAAACCTGATTGTAACTGTATATCAAAGCCATTAATATCCAAAGAATTAAGAAAAGGAAATCCAAATATATCGCTGAAGAAAATCAGCAAACCATGAAAGAGATACAAGAAAGGATCAGAGAAAATCTTCAGAAACAACCAGAAAACAAGTAATAAATGGTAATATGTACATATCTATCACCAATTACTTTGAATGTAAATGGGACTGAATGCTCAAATCAAAAGACATAGGGTGGCAGAATGAATAAAAAAAATTAGATCCTTCTATATGCTATCTGGAAGAGACTCATTTTAGACCTAAAGACACCTGCAGATTGAAACTAAGGGGATGGAGAAACATCTGTCAGCAAATAGATGTCAAAAAAAAAAAAAAAAAAAAAAAAGCTGGAGTAGCAATACTTCTATCATACAAAGTAGGCTTTAAAAAACAAAGTAACAAGAGATGAAGATATTCCCATTATGGCATAATAAAGGGGACAATCTAAAAAGAAGACCTAACAATTGTAAATATTTATGCACCCAACATAGGAGCACCCAAATAAATAAAACAATAACAAAGGAACTGATAATAATAGAATGATAGTAAGGGACTTTAACACTCCACTTACAGCAATGGACAGATCATCTAAACAGAAAACCAACAAGGAAACAAAGGCTTTGAGTGACACTGGAACAAATGGCTTTAACAGATGTATTCAGGACATTCCATCCTAAAACAACAGAGTACACATCCTTTTCAAGTGCACACAGAACATTCTCCAGAATAGAAAACATACTAGCTCACAAAACCAGCCTCAACAAATTCAAGAATATCAAAGTTATACCAGATATCTTTTCCAACCACAGTGCTATGAAAGTAGAAGTCAACCCCAAGAAAATATCTGAAAAGACCACGAATACATGGAGGTTATGTAACATACTAGTAAACAATGAATGGAATGGACCAACCAGGAAATCCAAGAAGAAACAAAAAAACTACATGGAAACAAATAAAAATGAAATCATAGTAGTCCAAAACCTTTGGGGTACAGCAAAGGTGGTTCTAAGAGGCAAGCTTATAGCAATACATAACTCCTCAAAAAGCAAGAAAAACCTCAAACTACCTAACCTTACACCTAAAGGGGGTAGAAAAAGAAAAACAAAACCTAAAACCAGCAGAAGGCAGGAAATAGTAAAGATTAGAGCAGAAATATGTGACATAGATACTGAAAAACAATAGAACAGATCAATGAAACCAGGAGGGGTTTTCTTTTGTTTGTTTGTTTTAAGAAAATTCTATAAAATTGATAAAACTCTAGCCAAACTTATCAGGAAAAAATGAGAAAGAAAGAAAATCACAAATGGAAGAGGAGTAATAACCAACATTACAGAAATACAAATAATCCTGAGAGAATATTATGAAAAATTATATGCCAATAAATTGGACAACCTAGAAGAAATGGAAGAATTTCTAGAAACCTCTAACTTACCAAAACTGAAACAGGAAGAGGCGCCTGGGTGGCTCAATGGATTAAGCCTCTGCCTTTGACTCAGGTAATGATCCCCAGGGTCCAGGGATTGAGCCCCACATTGGATCCCTGTTCCGTAGGGAGCCTGCTTCTCTTTCTCCATTTGCCCCTCTCTCTGCTTGTACTCTGCCTGTCAAATAAATCAAATCTTCAAAAAAAAAAAAAATACGGAAACAGGAAGAAATGGAAAACTTGAACAGATTGGTAACCAACAAAGAAATTGAGGTAGCAATCAGAAAACTCCCAACAAACAAAAGTCCAGGACCAGATGACTTTACAGGTGAATTCTACCAAACATTTAAAGAAAGGAGTTAATACCTATTCTTAAACTATTACAAAAAAATAGAATACAAAGGAAAACTCTCATTCTATGAGTCCAGCATTACCTGATACCAAAACCAGATAAAGTCATCACTAAAAAAAAGAACTACAGAGCAATATCCTTGATGAACATAGATGCAAAAAATGTCAACAAAGTACTAGCAAACTAAATTCAACAATACATTAAATAACTACTTCACCACAAGCAAATGGGATTTATCTCTGGGTTGCAAGGGTGGTTCAATATTTGCAAATCAATCAAAGTGATATATCCCTTCAATATGAGAAAGGATAAAAACCATATTAACATTTCAATAAAAGTATAAAAAACATTTGACAAAATACAACATTCGTCCATGTTAAAAACCTCAACAAAGTAGATTTAGAGAGAATGTACCTCAACATAATAAAAGCCATATATGAAAAACCTACAGCTAACTAACATCATCCTCTATGCAGGAAAACTGAGAACTTTTTCTGTAAGGTCAAGGAAAAGACAGGGCTGTCCACTATCACCACTTCTATTCAATGTAGTACTAGAAGTCCTAGCCATAGCAATCAGACCAAAAAAAAAAAAAAAAAAAAAAGTATCCAAATCTGTAAATAAGAAGTAAAACTTTCATTATTTTGTGATGATACATGATACTCTATATAGACAACCCTAATGTCTCCACCAAAAAAAAATCCTAGAACTGATAAACAAATTCAGTAAAGTTGCAGGTTACAAAATCAGTTTTGCTTTTCTATACCCCAGTAATGAAGCAGGAGAAAGAGAAGAAAACAATCCCATTTCCCATTGCACCCAAAATGATAAGGTACCTGGGAATAAACCTAACCAAAAAGGTGAAATACCTGTTCTCTGAAAATGGTAAAACACTGATGAAAGAAATTCAAAACAACACAGAGAAATGGAAAGATATTCTGTGCTAATGCATTGGAAGAACAAATATTTTTAAAATGTTTATACTACCCTAAATGGTCTACCCATTTAATGCAATCCATATCAAATACCAACAGCACTTTTCACAAAACTAGAACAAGCAATCCTAAAATTTGTATGGAACCAAAAGAGACCCAGAATAGCAAAAGCAGTCTTGAAAAAGAAAAGCAAAGCTAGAGACATCACAATTTTTGACTTCAAGGTATGTTACAAAGCTGTAGTAATCAAATAGTATGGTATTGGCACAAAATTAGACATATAGTTCAATGGAACAGAATAGAAAACCCAGAAATAAACCCAGAACTCTGTGTTCAGTTAATCTCCAACAAAGCAGTAAAGAATATTCAATGTGAAGAGGATAGTCTCTTCAGGAAATGGTGCTGGGAAAACTGGGCAACAACATGCAAAAGAATGAAACTGGACCATTTTCTTACACTGTACACAAAAATATATTCAAAATGGATTAAAGACCTAAATGTGAGACAGGAATCCACCAAAGTCCTAGAAGAGAACACAGGCAGTAACTTCTTTGATATAGGTCAGAGAGCATTTTTCCTAGATATGTCTCCTGAGGCAAGGAGAGGAAGGAAAAGTAAAAATAAAGTATTGGGACTACATCCAAACACAAACCTTCTGTACAGCAATGAAAACAATCATAAAACTAAAAGGTAACCTATAGAATGAGACAAGATACTTCCATATGATGTATCTGATAAAGGGATAGTATCCCAAATCTATAAAGATCTTGTCAAACTTAATGCCCCCCCAGAACAATCCAGTTAAGAAGTGGGCAAGAAGACATGAATAGACATTTTTTTTTCGAAGAAGACTGGCTAACAGTCATATGGCTAACAGACATATGAAAAGATGCTCTACATCAGTCATTATCAGGGAAAATGCAAATCAAAACCACGACAAGATATCACCTCTTACCTGTCAGAATAGTGGAAATTAACAACTCAGGAAGCAACAGATATTGGCAAGGATGTGGAGAAAGGGGAACCGTTTTATACTGATGGTGGGTATGCAAACTGGTATAGTCACTCTGGAAAAAATTATGGAGGTTCTTCAAAAAGTTGAAAATAGGGGCACCTGGGTGGCTCAGTGGGTTAAGCCTCTGCTTTTGGCTCAGGTTATGATCTCAGGGTCCTGGGATCAAGCCCTGCAGTGGGCTCTCTGCTCAGCAGGGAGCCTGCTTCCCCCTCTCTCTGCCTGCCTGCTTGTGATCTTTCACTTTCTAAAAAAAAAAAAAAAAAGTTGAAAATAGAACTAACCTAAGACTCAGCAATTGCACTACTTCATAGTTACCCAAAGGATACAAAAATACTGATTCAGAGAGGCACATGCACCCCAAAGTTTATAGCAGCATTATCAACAATAGCCAAATTATGGAAAGAGCCCATATGTCCCTCCACTGATGTATGGATAAAGAAGATGTGGCATGTGTGTGTATGTATGTATATATATATATACATACATACACACACACACACACACATATAACGGAATATTACTGAGCCATCAAAGAGAATGAAGTCTTGCAATCTGAGATGAGGTGGTTGGAGCAAGAGCATATTACGCTAAGCAAAAGAAGTTAGAGAAAGATAAATACCATATAACTTCACTTATATGTTGAATTTAAGGAACAGATGCACTTAGAAGAAAGGAAAAAAGAGGAAAGCAAACCTAAGAGACTCTTTATTATGGAGAAGAAACTGAGGGTTGCTAGAGGGGAGGTGGACAGGGGAATGGGTTAAATAGGGATGGGTATTAAGTAGAGCACTTGCGTTGAGCATTGGGTCTTACATGTCAGTGATGAATCATTAAATTCTACTCCTGAAACCAATATGACACTAAATGTTAAGTAACTAGAATTTAAATAAAAATTTTAAAAATGGGCAGAATACATAGACATTTTTCTGAAGAAGACATACAGATTACCAATAGACACATGAAAAGGTAGTCATCACCACTTACCATCACGGAAATGCAAAGCAAAACTACAGTGAGATATCACCCCATACCTGTCAGAATGGCTAAAATCATATTGCATAAGAAACAATAATTGGCAAGGATGTGGAGATAAAGGAATGCTCATAAACTGTTAGTAGGAATGCAAAGTGGTGTAGCTGCTGTGGAAAACAGTATGGAGGTTACTAAAAAAATTAAAAATAGAACTGCCATATGATCTAGTAATTCCACTATAGGCACTTCCCCAAAGAATGGAAGAATACTAATTAAAAGGGATACCTTTATCCCTGTGTTTATTGCACCATGATTTACAGTAGCCTAGATATGGAATAAGCCAAAGCATCCATGGATTGATGAATGGATAGGAAGTTGTGATATATATCTACAATGGAATATTACTCAGCCATAAAAAGGAATGGAATCTTGCCATTTACAACAACACAGTTGGAGCCAAGAGAGTATTATGCTAAGCAAAATAAGTCAGAGAAAAAAAAATACCATATGATCTCACTCATATGTGGAATTTAAGAAACAAAAGAAGCAAGAGGAAAAATAAGAACAAGACTGATCAAGAAATCTTAATTATAGAGAAGAAACTGGTGATTACCAGAGGGAGAGGAGTGAATGGATTGGTTAAATAGGTGATGGGGATTAAGAAGTGCACTTGTCATGATGAGCACACGGTGATGAATGGTAGTATTCAATTACTATATTACATACATGAAACTAATATAATACTGTATGTTAAGTAACTAGAATTGAAATCAAAACTTAAAATATATGATCATTACATATTCTTTGAATAAGTTAACACATTAAAAAACAAAAAACTCCACAATATCTATTATCCCAACCTGTGAACATAGTGGTTTCATTTAGTCTTTCACACACACACACAAACACACAGACTGTATATAAAATATAAATTTTATATAATTATATAAAAATTTTTTATATAATTATATGTATATAGAATATAATTTATATTTTATAATATATTATAATTATATATTATAATATATAATAATTATTTTATAATACATAGTATGAATTACATAAAATAATCTTTTATATAATTTTGTATTCCAATTTTCTATTTGACATAATGATAACATTATTTTATTTTGCATTCCTGTGATTCCGGTGAGATATAAAATACTTTGTTAGAACATATCTATATTTGAGGTGTGTGTATATGTATGTCTATATAACTTTTTTCTGTTTTAGACAGATGCATTGTTTTCTTTTAATACCATCACAACTTATCCATCTTATTGGGGAGCTTCTGTGCATATATTAAAATTCCATTTATTAAGACTAATCAAGGAAGCAGTCAGTGTGATATGCTAATATTTATAAAGTGTTTTTTTTCTATCATATAGAACTGGAACAACATTTAAAAAAACAATTTGAAGTAATACTGAACCTATGCTAATAAAGATGTATTTAATTTGGAAACCTCTTCATCTATTTACCTACAATGTCTTAAAATCTTTAAAATAATCCCTCTGGTAATTTAATCGTATCTCCTAGTTTTCTTATTTAGTTTGCCTAAGAACATTTTTCTTTATTTTCTTAAGATCATCTTAAGGTGAACTCTTATAGTCCTATTATCATTTCAAAAAAGCAATGGGGATTCTCTGCCTAGGACAGTAACATCTGATGTAAGAGCCAAAAAGCAAACCATTTTTATTTTTTACTCTGACCAGGTGATATTAGCTTGTCATTACATTTATAAATCTCCAATATCTTTGGAATCACATTCAGTTGCAGCGTTTTTAATGCTTAAACAAGGTAAGCAAGTGTTTTAGTGACCAAACATTTTTATAACATGTATCTTCATAAAGTTGAGAGGATTTCTATTAGGATGATCTTCACCAAATGAGGTAAATATTCAAATGGAAATTACCCTCTTGGAATGCGTATCTTTTCCCGTAATTAAAAGTGCTTTATTTGTATTGATAAACATGTATATCTAAGAATGTTGATAAATATAAATGACATCATAGGCTTTGGCTGACTGGATTTTTTGTTAAGTTAATCCAATTTTTAAAGTGTGTTTTTTTCACCATAAAATTTCTTATTCTGGGAAGTTTGGAAAAATGAGAAAAACTGTAATAAAAAATATAGAATTTAAATGAAGTGCTATTATCTAGATAAAGTCAGGGTTAACATTTTGATCTAAATTTTTTTTTTATCTAAATTCTTTTAGTCTCTCTCTAAATCTGTGTTCAATTGTTGATTAACACAAGTGGAATCATATGATGCATATTGTTTTATAACCTGCTGTTTTGGCCATCATGTGGTAAAATTATTTAAAAAAAACTTTAGTCAGTTTTTTTTTTTTTTTTTTTTTTTTTTAAAGATTTTATTTATTTATTTGTCAGAGAGAGAGAGAGAGGGAGAGAGAGCAAGCACAGGCAGACAGAGCAAGAATGGCAGGCAGAGGCAGAGGGAGAAGCAGGCTCCCTGCTGAGCAAGGAGCCCGATGTGGGACTCGATCCCAGGACACTGGGATCATGACCCGAGCCGAAGGCAGCTGCTTAACCAACTGAGCCACCCAGGCGTCCCCTTTAGTCAGTTTTGTAGATAAAATGTACCTTGTTTCAATTTGTTTGATTTTTAAGTTGCTATTACTAGCGAGGTTCACATTTTTTCTTGTGTATGAACCATTTACCTTTCTTCTGTTGGAAATTGTTCATATCTTTTAACACATAATAAAAATTATTTAGTCATTTTTATTTTTTCTTTACAATATCAAGTTTATTTTCTCATTCATTATTGTTAACATATAGTTCCCTACTTTAAAATGCAGAGGTTTTTGTTTTTGTTTTTGTTTCTTTTTTCTTTGTGACCGGTATCAGGGAATACTGCATGATTTTATGGCTAGCACACTGAAACAGTAGTTCAGATTTCAGGATCATTTACTCAGCTCTAGAATGAGTAGTCGATTCCACTTCATGAAGAGTCCAAACCTTGGTATGCTTATATATAGAGAGAAAACTTTATCACCGCCCTAACATGGAATTCTAAGAATTGCTGAAATATTTTATAAAACAATTTGAGAGGACACCTGGGTGTCTTAGTGGGTTCAGTGTCTGCATTTGGCTTGGGTCCTGATCCCCGGATTCTGGGATCAAGCCTGGCATTGGGTTCCCTGCTCAGTGGGGAGTTTGCTTCTCTCTCTGCCCCTACCCCTGCTGGTGCTTGTTTGCATGTGCTCTCTCTCTCAAATAAATAAATAAAATCTTAAGAAAAAAATAAAACTCTTTAAGATCAGTGAAGGAGTTAATCAGTTGCTTCAGCAATTATTTGCATGTTTAGTTGTGCTGCCATTATTGCAGTAAAAGATTCAACCCCGTTTACACTGAGGCTCAACTTCCACACTATATTTGATTAGCTGGAGGGAATCTGCAGATACCGCTTTCACTGGGAAAACCTGTTTGGTGAGCTGTCTTGACTAAAGGGACCCTTCCCAAGATCCATTCTCTGTAAAACTAACTTCCAGGAAAGACCCGTTATTGAAATTGAACACTTGTATTAATCAGTTATTTTTACTACCTTTTGAAATCTTAAATTTATTCTCCAAATTGATAGCATATTAGAGTCCTTCTCCATTACTGTTTTCCAAATGTGTATAATGCTCTTGCTTTTAGTCACATACTATCCTCAGTATCTTTTTCAGAAAATATTTTAAGTTAAGCATGTCTTTACAGATAAAAATGTGAGCAAGTTACCACCATTTTCCATTTATCTTCATCTGGCTTTACTTCATGCTGCTTTTCTTTACAGATAGAAATAAGAATATATTTCTACTCAGTGAGTGTTTCTCACAGGAGAAAATATGCCATTAAAAAGTACCTCTACTCGGGGTGCCTGGGTGGCTCAGTGGATTAAAGCCTCTGCTTTCGGCTCAGGTCATTGATCCCGGAGTCCTGGGATCGAGCCCCGCTTCAGGCTCTCTGCTCCACGGGGAGCCTGCTTCCTCCTCTCTCTCTGCCTGCCTCTCTGCCTACTTGTGATCTCTGTCTGTCAAATAAATAAATAAAATATAAAAAAAAAATACCTCTACTCGAGGGGCACCTGGGTGGCTCAGTGGGTTAAAGCCTCTGCCTTTGGCTCAGGTCATGATCCCAGGGTCCTGGGATCGAGCCCCACATCGGGCTCTCTGCTCAGCAGGGAACCTGCTTCCTCCTCTCTCTCTGCCTCTCTGCCTATTTGTGATTTCTGCCAAATAAATAAATAAATAAATCTTAAAAAAAAACCCCAAAAACAAAAAAAAAAAACCTCTACTCAATCTTCCAGTCCCTTTTACACATAGGCATGTTTTGGGAGTTACATTTGTTCATAGGATTAAGAAATTGAGAGTCATGGATGAAATGTTTTTATAAAGGGATTCCCCCCAAAAAGGGACAGGAAGAAGTTGGCTTTTACTAAGAATTATTCATATGCTGTTCTTCCCGTGCTGCTTAGTTCTTTCTCCTGTAAGTAGTTATCCTTAATATGTCTCAAAACAGTGTAACTGTGAAACCACATCCTCCTGGGTACAGCTCTACAACTGCTTATATTTTTAATGCTGTGTTGATCCCTTTTGGATGCTAAGAGAAATCAGCAACCTGTAAACCAGAAACAAGAAGAGCATATGTCTCTTGGAAAATAGCATCTGAGTGACTCAGTGAAACAGGCTATTTCTGAGATCACTCCAAATGCAGGGTACAATATGGATCTGTTGATGCTTTAAGTGAATGTTGGACTTTGTAGAATGGCAAAGGTGTTTCGCTTTTTCATATTTGGACTTTTTAATAAAAGCAAATAAACTCGAAATGGCCTTTTTGATGTTTAGAGTCAACTGTGGGAATTCACCCATGATGGTTTTTGTTGCTCTTTTGGGGGTACCATAGTACAGAATAGTTCTCCTGGCTTATTCTCCTGATATTACTCACATATCACCTATATGCTAATTTGAGAGTGTTTACACGTGTTATGAATGGTGATTCAGAATGATAGATAGTAGGTTACTTCTCCTTTTATTAAGTATAGTCTGACCTGCTAGCAAGAGAATTATTATGAAAATAAAACAAGGACCAGATTGGTGAACTTAGTTTTCTCTTGAGGTTGATATATTTAAAAGGTCTTTCTTTAATGTGCTTGCAGTTTTAACCTTTCTGCAGATTCATGAGAAGTCAGGGCTCTGCAAGGCTTTAGAATTTGTCTTAGTCAATTCTTTCATTTTATACGTGAGGAAATTGAGGACCAGAGAGTAGAATAATTGCCCAAAGCCTCTCAGATGGCATCCTCGTAGTAGAACCCAAGTTTTCTCTTTACCCTCAGTTTTGCTAGGAGTTTATCCTAATTCAGGTAAGCTTAGTGATCACATTAGATAACCTCTGGAATTCCCAAGTCCAATACTGGGTCCTACTGACTCCACTTCCAACATGAATCTTATTATCTATTCGTGCATCTCCAGCCACACTGCTACTCTCTAATATCTTACGCCTTGAACACTGAAATAATCTCCTAACTGATCTCTCTGCTTCCAGAACGTTTTGCTACTTATTCCATAAGGAATAGAAGAGGCAAAAATGATCTCTTCAAAACTATCAATTGGATCATGGTTTTCCTCTATTTAAAATCCTAGACTTACTTCCCTTGCACCTAGAATTCATCTGAGAAATTTTTTTCCATGGCCTGAAGGATCTTCATGATCTATCTTCTGCCTTTCTCTAGAACTTCATCTCTTACCACTAACCCTTATGTACTCTGCTGCAGCCACTTTGGCTTCCTTTTCCCTGAAAGTGAAGGCACATTCCTATCTCAGAGCCTTGATGTTTGCTGTTTTCTCTGCCTGAAGCTTCCTGACGTTCTCATCTTCCAACCTTTATGGCCCTTCTGTAGAAGTTCCATCTTGCTCTCCTAACCTGAATCCTTCCATTATGGTATTTTATTTTTTAAATGGTACTAACCATTATTTAATTATATCTTTATTAATTGTCTTTCCCCCTAGGTTGTAATTTCCATGCGAGCAGAGGCCTTGATGTCCAGTTTGTATCTCTGTCAGCCAACAGGGGATCAGCACATTAAACAAACAATGAGTATTTGTTGAATGAATGAACTTAAAACCCTGAGGTTTAGTAATATTGGACTACTTAGAGAGTTTTGGGCATATACAAAACATGCTTGCAAGCATTTCCACCTGCCTAATGCAACCTTTGCTTTCTGTTATCTGAGTTATCTGATGTCTTTTGTAGTTACTCTTGTTTACACCTGTTCATATTCAAACGGGACAGGCATATTTCCCGCCCATCACAAAACTCCTTCTCAGATTGGGTTGAATTCTCCACTTTTGCCCACTGTTGGGACAGGAACACCTTTCCTTATGGGAAATAGGGAGCCATAGGAACAGAGGTCCTATATTATATATTAGAACCTGTTATGTATCCTGATGTCAAAGAGAGTTTGTTTTAAGGAAATTTGGCTCTTGTGATTTTTGAGCAGGTCAGTCAGAAATCTGTAGGGCAAGCCTATATTCTGGAAACCAGAGTTGGTACTCCTGTCTTGAGGCAGAATTTTTTCTCTAGGAAACCTGAGGTTTCACCCAGAAGGCCTTCCGACTGATTAGATGAGCCCTGTCGCACTATCATGCGTAATCTCCTTTACTTAGCTACCTCTACAAAATGCTGTCACAAAAACACCTTGATTAGTGTTTGATTAAATAACTGGGTACTATAGCATAGGTAAATTGTTAGAGAAAATTTAAATAAATTGTCAGAAAGGATTGAATGTCATACTTTTGATTCTGAGTTTCATTCTCTTCTTAGTAAGAGGCTTTGGAACAAATGTTACCAATTTACTTTCATTGTTAGGTACTGGTGACATTTCAGGTGTTGAGTACATCTAGATTTATTAGTCTTTATCATAAAAATAAGGTTTGACCAAAGAGTTCCTAAACTTGATTGAATATTTTGTTATTTGTGCTTTAAATTACTTGTATTATCACAGGCTATTATATAATATTTAATCATGTAAGAATAGGAAAAATTACAAAAACTGTATTCAAGACATTGTAGACTTTTTTAATATTAAACTTTACTATGCATAAGATTTCTAGAGATAATTACTGCAGATAAAATAGCATAGTTAGCTGTATTTGTTTAAAATAAGTCTATTACATCTTTTTTATAAGCAGAAATCTTCCCTATTTGGTTTTCTTTAGGAAGAAGTGAATGCCATCTCTACTCTCTGTATATAATAGACAATTATGGCTACAATAGCACTTCTGCACAACATTGCTAAAGATTCACATGGGGGATATTTAAATAAAATACATTTACTCACTGTGCATGCTAATGCCTGTCAATCATTGCCAAGATTGCCTTCTCAGAAGACATATATAACCAGGGTTAACTTTTTAAAAATACATTAGTATAAATTATAACATTAGAAAGTTAGCTGGAGCAAATCATATATGACTACTATTAATTTGAAGTAATTTATATTCAGTAAACTGCCAAATCCTGGTTGTAATAGTCAAAAAGGAGAGGTGCATAATAATTGTCTTGAGTTAGGCCATATATGTTATCTACTGGAAAATTGTGAATTAAGTGTCTTAAATGTACTTGTTGCTCAATTATAATTATAATTTCTACAGCAAGTAGTAATGATTTACATGAATGTTAAATAATTAGATTATAAATGAAAACTTCTAAGCTAAATAAATTATTGGCATAGTGTCCATTTACAAGCTAATATTCTTACCTTTGGCATCATCCACACATTAATTATGCTACAAATATATTAATGTTCCACAGTTTGTTCACTTTCCCATCAATCTGAGGTTCATTCCATAATAATATAAAGTTAAAAACATTGTAGAACAATTATGTCTGCTTCAGAGAATATAGATTACCCATCTTCTAGTAAAATACTGTAATTTATTTAGATATCTGCACTTATTGCATTGATTTTAAAAAATTACCCAAACTAAATATCCTCTCATTTTTGCTAATTCCTGGGGAAAAGAAATCCCTTTAATTTTAATCAAAACATACATTGACCATTAATCATATTACAGAACATAATAACAAACACCTTTGATGTCAGGGACATTAATAAGGGACTTTATTAAACTCAGTACAATAAATTAAGTGGTAAAATGGAGGCTGTAACTATGTGATCTTGCTTTCTGATAAGACCAACCCATCAATGTGCATGTAAAGATGTCTGTAATCAGTATGATAGCCTTCTGAACTGAATTGTTCAGTTGTTCTTGTTGTTTTGTAAACTGTTTAGTAACTGTTAGAGATTTGAGTACAAGTGTTGGCAATGGTTCTGTAAAACTGTGCCTACAGAATATATAGAATACAACCGCAGGTCACATCTCCCAAGAAAACTACCACAGTTAAAGGGGAAATACTTTGTCACACTTACTTGTTATCATAATTGAATGACCTTAAATGCTGGCCTCATCCTGAGTAGACACATGAAACAGGTGACTAGGGGGTGGGGAGGGATTCTTAGCTTTCCCTAATTTTCTTCCAACATGGCAAAAACACTTGGATTCATCTGTGCCCTTCTTATGTCCTCTAGGCTTCATTGTGCTATTTGAGCATATTGAGGTTTAACCATTGAAAGTGACCCTTACATGAATAATAGGAAACTCTTTGTTTCGGTGATGGTGGTGATTTTGGTTATTTATTTATTTATTTATTAAAGGATTGTATTTATTTATTTGACATACAGAGATCACGAGCAGGCAGAAAGGCAGGCAGAGAGAGAGGAGGAAGCAGGCCCCCTGCTGAGCAGAGAGCCTGATGCAGGGGCTTGATCCCAGGACCCTGGGATCATGACCTGAGCCAAAGGCAGAGGCTTTAACCCACTGAGTCACCCAGGCACCCCTGTTTTGGTTTTTAAATCACATTTTGTTGTAATTCCTCTTTAGCTTTTATTGAATGGCAAGTAATGAGGGCAGAGTTTATGACTATCCTATCAATTTTTGTTTTATATTCCCAAGCTATCACAGTGCCTGATTCATAATAAGTGCTCAGTATTCATAGGAGGAAAAGAAGGAATCAGAGGGAACAAGGGAGAAAGAGAAAAGAATAACCACTAAACGTTCATACTCTTAATTCAAAAAAATTATCATTTTAAGTGATAGAGAACAAGATCCTCTTTTTTTTCTTTTTTTTAAGATCCTCTTTTCAGGGAGCTTGCAGACCATTTACTTCACTTTTCTAAGTAAGGGGAGAAAGAAGTCACAGTATGTGAGACGTCTAATGGTTGTCTGAGATCATTTAAACTCTCATTTTGTAAACAAAGCAACAGAGGCTAAGATTGGCTTTCATATTACTGGATTGGGTCAGAGGTAATATCTGGACTTATGTTTCCTGATTCTCATCCTTGCATTCAGATGTTCTTCTTTCATATAATTATAACACTGATGGATAATATTTATTCTAGAATGTTTTTAAGCTATAGGTAAGAAAAAAACATTAATAATCTCACCACTTAGAAGTAAAGATGATTTACATTAACATTTTGGTTTATATTCTAACCACTGAAAATTGATGTTACAGATTTTGTTGATGAAACAATAATCTTTAAAATGGTAAAACAGGGGTGTCTGGTTGGCTCAGTTGGTTAAGCAGATGCCTTCTGCTCAGGTCCTGAGATCGAGCCCTGCATTGAGCTCCCTGCTCAGTTTTCCTCTGCCTGCTGCTCTGCCTACTTGTGCTCTCTCTCTTTCTGTCAAATAAAAATCTTTAAAAAATGGTAAAACGTAGGGGAAAAATCAAGTATTAAAAAGTATATAGAGAAAAAGTAAGAGAAACTCTAATCATATCCTTCCTAAGTTATATCTTTGTTTATGGTTTGGCTCTATTCCATTCTGTACCTTTTTCTATGCATACATACCTGCATATGTTTTTATGATTGGGATGATGATTCAGAAGCAAATGCAATGTAAAGGATTTAAGATTTGTTTAATGGCAAAGATTTTTCAGAAATTTGTATATTTTAGCATTCTTTTCAGAGAACCAACTTTTGATTTTAAGTCTAATGTTCTTCTTTTTAATTAGTTAATATCTGCTTTTCATCTTTATTATTACTTTGCATGTATGTGGTTTCTTGAGATGACTACTTAGTTGACTTATTTTCTTGGTCTACTATGCTGCATGCCTGTAAAACTACTTATTTGTTTGAAATGCATCTTTGGCCGAATTTCACAGATTTTGATAAGTAATGTTACTTTCATTTCTAGTAGTGTGTAATTTCAACATTCATTTTCTCTTTAATGCATGCACCATTTAAAAAATTTTTTTACTGGGATGCCTGGGTGGCTCAGTCAGTTAAGCTGCTGCCTTCAGCTCAGGTCATGATCCCAGGGTCCTGGAATCGAGTCCCGCATCAGGCTTCTTGCTCCTTGGTGAGCCTGCTTCTCTCTCCACCTCTACCTGCCACTCTGCCTGCTTGTGTGCTCTCTCTCTCTGACAAATAAATAAAAAATCTTATTAAAAAAAATTTTTTTTACTTTAAGTGTTATGATTTATTTATCTTATCCTATGTGATTAACTTCAAGTTGAATTTCATTACCTGAATATATGTTAAATACGTGTGTGTGTGTATAATTTTTTTTCTGACGTTAATGATGACATACCTTCATGCTTTGTGGAAGCTCACATTTGGAAAATATTTTCTAGCTTTTAATTTCACATCTATTTTTTTAAAGATTTTATTTATTTATTTGAGATAGAGCAAGAGAGAGCACATATTGTGGGGAGGGGGAGAGGGAGAAGCAGTTTGTCCACTGTGCAGGGAGTCCAATGTGGGACTTGATCCCAGGACCCTAGGATCGTGACCTGAGCTGAAGGCAGACACTTAACCAACTGAGCCGCCCAGGTGCCCCTTAATTTCACATCTTGTCCTAGTTTCAGTTGTTTTTCTTGCAAAAAGCATATAGCTTCCTTCCGTCTCACTACTCAGCCCTAAGATTTTTTAGAGAATCTAGTTTTTAAGTTATAATAAATTTGTAGATAATTTAGCCCATTTATGTTTGTTGTAATTCATAATCGTTATATTTATTCTTTCCCTCTTATTTTTTAAATCTCTACAGTTTTTTCCTGGTTTTCCCTCATGCTTTCCACACTATCATTTTTCCCTTTTAAGATCTTGTATTGTTTTTGTTCCATCTTTTTTCCTTTACTGAATTTCAAAATTCATTTCCTGTTATTATTTTCCAGTTATAACTCTTAAAGCTTTGGAAAACATATGTATTCACATTTTATGTCAATGTCTAGACATAATTAGTTAATACTAATACCTTCAATTGCACAAAGCTTCATCCTTACAATTCCTTCCCTTTCTATATTATCTTCTTATAAATAACTGGGTAATACATCAGGATTGCCATTTTCAAATTTTGCAACAGATCCTTTTTAGGTGTGAACATAAGTCATCTGTTCTTTGCTTCCTGCTGTTTCATGTTCCCCATGTCTTTCTTGAGTTATTTTTATTTTTGTTTTGGTGAATCATTTTTCAGGAAATGTCTATAGTTATTAAATTTGTGGGCAATTAAATATGCAAAAATATCTTTGTCTTTATATTTGAATGATAGTTTGATAGGTTTAGAATTTAAAAATTATTGAATGTTTCTCTATGGTCCTGTGAAGACTTTTGTTTTATTTTTTTTTTAATTTTTTTAATTTTTTTTTTTTTTAAGATTTTATTCATTTGACAGAGAGATAGAGAGATCACAAGTAGGGAGAGGCAGGCAGAGAGGAGGGGGGAAGCAGGCTCCCCGCTGAGCAGAGAGCCCGATCCCAGGACCCTGAGATCATGACCTGGGCCGAAGGCAGAGGCTTAACCCACTGAGCCACCCAGGTGCCCCAAGACTTTTGTTTTAGCACATAGCCTTAGAGATGAGATATCAATAGCAATCTAATTCCCATTTATTTATAAGTACCTGCTTTTATCTCTGAAATGTTTAAAAATTTACTCTTTCTTGGAGTTCTGAGATTTAATTACAGTGTATCTAAGGGAAGGTTGTGTTAGTCTTCTGTACTCAAGGGGAATTTTCAATCTAAAATATATGCCTTTTCCTTCAGTTTGAAAACATACCTGTTATTTATTTCCTCTCATCCAGTCCATTTTGTATATTTTAGTATCTTAATAGACACATGTCATAATTCCTATTTCCATCCTCTGGGTATATTGACTTTTTTTTTCCTTTTGTACTCTTCAACTACTTATTTGTTCTGCAATCTGGAACAACCTCAAGGACCGAAACTGTAGCTCATGTAGTCTTTACCAATCACTATCTACTACTTATCCTATTTATAATTTTATTTTTAGAGTGATTATGTGTCTTTTTAAAGACTTTTTAAAAAATTTATTTGTGAGAGAACACAGAGGGAGAGAGAGTGCAGAGGGAGAGGCAGAATCCCCACTGAGCGCAGAGATTGACACAGGGGCCAATCCCAGGACCCTGAGATCATGACCTGAGCCACTGGCAGACACTAAACTGACTGAGGCACCCCAAGAGTGAGTACATTTTTAATGTTTGTTTGTTTGTTTGTTTCTTTTTTTTAAATACTGACCACTTTTTCCTGTGGATGTGGGATCTTTTTTTTTTTTTTTTTAAGATTTTATTTATTTATTTGACAGACAGAGATCACAAGTAGGCATAGAGGCAGGCAGAGAGGGGGCAGGAGGGAAGCAGGCTCCTTGCTAAGCAGAGACCCCGATGTAGGGATCCATCCCAGGACCCTGAGATCATGACCCAAGCCAAAGGCAGAGGCTCAACCCATTGAGCCCCCCAGGTGCCCATGGATGTGGGATCTTATTGAATACCTTAAGATAGTTAATTATTTCATTTTCAAAATTTTCTTCTACTGCTTTTATTGTTTTTTTTGAGAGCTGTTTTTTCTATTGTTGGGTTGGTGTGGCAGAAATAAGTCATGCATCTTGAAACCCCATTTCAATTTTTTTTTTTTTTTTTTTACTTCAGCCTCCCCTGTAGTTAAATAGGCCATACTGGATTTTAGCCAGTAAAATGAGAAAAAAAGTCATTTATACCATTTCTGGGCTTTGCTCCTAAAATACTCTCCAGGGAGGATGTGAAGAAGAGACAGTGCGCCTTCTCCATGTTCTCATCACTTGATTGCTGGCAGGATACAAAGAATCCAGTGGAAGACTCTGAGTCATACAGGTTGGCAGAGCTGCTAGATGTAGGATACTGGATCTCTGAATGACTATAGACAAAATCTCCCTTCTATCTCACCTCCCACCAGCCTGCAGTGGATTGTGATATATGTGAAAAATAAACTTCACTAAGCCATTGATAGTTTTCTGTTATGTCTTTTAACAATTAGCCTATCCCAAATAATGTTCATTTGCCTTACCTTCTTGCTGTTATTATTCCTCACGTGTTTGTTGGTATTTGGTTTTCTGTTTATATTTCTCACTCAGGGTCTAAATAACACTTTTTTTTTCTTTCAGTATTCCTATTTATGCTTCACTTTCTTGTGATCGAAGAGGAAGGGCAGGACATTTAGCCAGATGATGTGTACACTGGGTTTGGAGAGCCTAAATGCTCTACTTTTCTAACCTCAGCGCTTTTTTTTTTTTTTTTTTAATAATTTTCTGGTGTCAGAACTCTCCATCCACCACTTCTTTCTTAAACTTCAGTTTCATGAATCCATCTACCTACTCAGTACCTTCAACTCAGATGTCCACTAGGCCTCAGGTCAGGACAGACCTAACTGAACTCCTGCTGCAGAGCAGGCCCACTTCCTAGAGCCCTATATCAGAGATGATGATACTGTTCACCCTACTGCTCATGCCAAACTCAAATTCATCCTTGTATCCACCTTTTCTTCTATGTTCTACATCCAATGCAGGAACAGTCCTGCCACCCCCACCTCTACCTTCAGTCAAGGTGTCCAACTCCCTCTCACCACTCCCAGTTACATCCCTGATCTGGGTCACCATCATCTTTCACCTCTTCTAGTGCAGTAGCCTCCAATATGGAGGCTTCCCAACTACTCTTCTTTGCATGTTTATTAACTCCTCAGCAGCCTCAGAGAATCTTTTAGAACACAAGTCACATCACTTATTGCAAAATAACATAACAAAACCTTTCTAGTATCTTTCTAATTATTGACAATAAAATCCAAGCTCTTTAGCCTAACGAGAATGGTCTTCCATTGACAATCTCCTGTTTACTTATCTGACTTTCTTTTCTACAATTTTTGTCCTTGACCCCTGTGTTCTGGTCATATTGGCCTTCTTGTCTTTAGAAGTTAAATCCCCACATCAGGGCTTTTGTACTTTGTTTCCTCAGCCTCCAACCCTTTCGTTAGGTATTGCTTTAATTGGATGTCACACCAAAGAAAAGAATTACTGCTTATGTAATTATCATCCAGTCATCCATTTTCTCCTTTCCCTTTCCTGTTTTTTTTTTTTTTTTCTTCTTCTTCATAGCACATAACACTGCCTAGTGATCAGTATAGGTTTACTTGTTTTTTTTTTTGTTCTTCCTCACCAGAATGGAAACACAACTAGGGTGGGAACTTGACCATTCTTCATCAGGGTATCTCCAGGGATACTGAATCATGTTTGTTATCTGGTGGGTGCGGAGGAAATACTTGTTGCATGAGGCAGTGTATCTAAGGATTTCATGAAGGTTTTGCTTTCCTGTGAATAACTTGTCTCTTTATTTCTCCTCTGTTGTCTTTAGGAGATTCTGAATGCTTCAAGTTCTGTGATGGCTCTCTCTCTATTCTGGCCAGGAGCCTTCCCAAGGCAGATGGTTAACTTTATTTAAAAAGTGGGTTTTAGGACTTTATTCTAGTGATGAATACTGTGGCTGCTAGTCACAGAATAAACAAAGACATGGGAGAAGGCATCAAACTCCACCAGCTGTTCATACCATGGTCCTTTCATAATTATCCTGGTAACTGCTTCTTGAGTCTGTGGATTGGTTGACTCTGAGAGTGGGGTGTTTCTTGTAGAGCTTTATCTGGAATTTCTTTAAGGACATTTGATCTTTCTTATAGTAAATTTCTCCTACTTAAGTTTGGGTTTTTATTTCCTCTGTTTTCTTCACTAGTTATTCTTACCTGCTTTAGGGATTGTTGTTGGGGCTTTTGTTTTGTTTCCAATTTCTTATCTACTGATAGATAAAAATTTTCTAGCAATGGTGGCATGAACTTATTCTAAAATACAGTTTTTCCTAATTTCAATGAGATTTGGGAGAGGAAAGAAGATAGATGTGTATGTTTAGTCTACAATTTAAATTCTATCTCATTTGGGTCTATTTGTCTTCTGTTTTGCTCAGTGAGTTTACTAAATGTAGCTGGAGATCCCATCTCTCAATCACTGTTTCTATTTTATAGTATTTATTCATTTTTTATTTAATAGTATATAAGAAATGTGCATGATGCCCCTGATCAGAGTATTTGGAATAGGTTCGAGGGTAGAGAAGTTCACCAAGAGAAGAGACTTTTGCAATTTAACCAAAGAGCCTAAATGTTCTTAGTATTAAGATGACATACACATTAATTAGACTGCTAGATAACCCTACTGATTGCCTGTTTTTCTTGCTATATTATCTATATGTTGAATAAGTACCTCAAACTATGTGTTAGCAAGATCTCATATCCTTCTCCCCCTACAGCTATTTCTCTAAGCTCTGGTCATTTCTGCTACTTTGGAATCTAAAATTGTTTCATGACTTCCTAGATAGAAATAGATTATGTGGGAGCTTAGAGTATCACATACTCCCCATATATAACAGCTGTGAAATTTCAAGCTTTAGAATGGATTATGGGATATTTTTGAACCTTGATAGAATGTAGGATTAGTTGCTTAAATATGGAGTATTAAAGATTGCAAATGTTTAAAAAGCTT
Source organism: Enhydra lutris kenyoni (assembly GCF_002288905.1). Lineage (NCBI taxonomy): Eukaryota > Metazoa > Chordata > Mammalia > Carnivora > Mustelidae > Enhydra > Enhydra lutris. The sequence goes on from NW_019154095.1 coordinate 29,314,822, forward strand.
GATCTTGGAATTCATTAGAAGAACAAAAATGAATATAGTTTTAGGGGTTAGTGTGCTCGAAGGTCACCTAGAGGACTTTTTAAAACACAAATTGCTGGGCTCCACCCTTAGAGTTTCCAATAGACTAAGTCTGGATGGGACCTGAGAATCTGTACCCCTAACAAGTTCTCAGGTGGTGCTGATGGTCTCTGGATGAGCCTTGGTGAACTGCTGAACTAGAGTGGTCTTCCAGTAGGAATTTCTATAAACAGCTTAGTAATCCTCTTTCCTACCCTTTCTTCCTTTCTCCCTCCCTCCCTCCCTCTTTTTTTTTCCTCTTTCTTTTTTTCTTTCTTTCTTTCTTTCTTTCTTTCTTTCTCTCTCTCTCTTTCTTTCTTTCTTTCTTTCTTCCCTCTCTCTCTTTCCTCTCTCTCTCTCTTTTCTTTCTAGGTTTTATTTATTTATTTGAGAGAGAGAGAGCACACAAGAACATGAATGGGGGATGGACACAGAGAGGGGAAGAGGGAGAGCAGACTCCCCACTGAGCACAGAGCATGATGCAGGGCTTAATCCCAGGACCCTGAACTCATGACCTAAGTTGAAGTCAGACACTGAACCGACTGAGCCACCCACTGCCCCTTAGTGATCATTTCTTGCTCTGAAACCTGATTAGTCAATTTGTGGAGTTTCCTTCCCTCCCACTTACTTCCCTTCTTCTGTTTCTTCCTCTCCCTTCTCTTCTCCTCTTTCCCCTCCTTCCTTCATCTTTTTTTCTGCTTTCTCTTTTACCTCTGGCACCTTGCTTCTTGAGCACTGTATTACTTTAGACTGTCAATTCAAGTTCAGGAGGAGAGCAACAGGCAAGGTAGTAGAATAAACCCAGATAATAAGAGATTGAAATTTGTCACTAAATTGGGTGTAGCAATGACCTAGTCAAACATGGGTCCAGCTACTCTAATCATCAAAAATATTTGAAAATTAATAGAATTGCATGATTGTTTTCGAATTTGGACAGGACCATTGAGGTCAGCTGATGGAAACTCTGTTGATAAAACTGAAGCAAGAAAATGAAAGAGATTTGAACCCATAGTTTCCTTTTCCAGGTTCTTTTTACTTTCTTCTACCTGCAGCTGCCCCACATGGCTGTACTTTATGTTGTCTTATATATTTTAATGACTTCTGTGTGTATTTGTCCTTGTTGTTTGTTAATATTATATTTTGTATATAAGCAAGTATGAGCATTGCCACTTCTTGTTAAGAATTAGAGGTTATTGGGGGTGCCTCGGTGGCTCAGTGAGTTAAGCCTCTGCCTTCAGCTCAGGTCATGGTCTCAGGGTCCTTGGATGGAGCCCTGCTTCCACCTCTCTGCTCAGTGGGGAGCCTGCTTCCCCCTCTCTCTCTGCCTGCCTCTCTGCCTGCTTGTGATCTCTCTCTGTCAAATACATAAATAAAATCTTCTAAAAAAAGAATTCGAGGTTATCTATTACATGAAAACAGTATAGGACACTTTTTATTTTGCAGTGCATGTTCTAAGTCACTTGGTATCAAACGGTTTTTATTTTCTGACAAGAAATAGCTTTATGTGATGAAAGAGTGTGTTGCCACTTTTATTACTGACTATGCTGTTGGGATTTTCCTAACTGTTCCAGCCCTATTATTTCATTTAAATCTTACAACAATTCCTCAAATGAATGAGCATCATTACTCCTCATCTCTCCTTTTGTACATTAATGAACAGTTTCAGAAGGCTTGTCACTTCCCAAAGTTTGCATACTGGTTAAAAAGCTAAGTTTGGGTTTTGTACTCAGATCTTATTCCAAGAATGGTGTTTTTAGCTTCACAGAGTTTTATTTAGATACAAGTTGCAAAATGTAGCTGGAGCCAATAAATATGGCCTGGAATATACCTGGCATGCGCACGGCCTCATCCGGCACCCGTGGACTTGTTCTAGCTGTAGATGTCTTTCTGGCACAGCAATCCTGCAGACCTTACTGACTGGTTGTCTTCGCCCCCTAGCTGCAGGGATTAAAGCCTACCATGTGTTCATTCTGGTGGGCTGCCTGTGAGTCAGACTGCTACTACTCTCCAGCCCTGGCTTCCTTGGCTGGCTGTTTGACCTTGGCCAAGTCACGAAAGCTCTCCAGGCTTCAGTTATTCAACTGTGAAATAGCATTACTGGGAGGATGAAACCACTTTCTAGATTTGTTGGGAGAGCTAAGTAATAGAATCCATGTGAAAGCATTTCAAGATTTATTTACTGATTTGAGAGAAAGAGAATGTGAGCAGGGGAAAGGATAGAGAGGGGGGGAAAGAAGCAGACTCCAAGCTGAGGGGTTGGATCCCATAAAGCCTGACATTATAACCTGAGCCAAAAATCAAGAGTCAGACACTCGAATGACTGAGCCACCCAGGGGCGCCTCATACGAAAGCATTTAGCACAGTGTTTGGTCCATAGTATGTATTCATTACATATTAGCTATTCGAGTCAGATCAGTAAATTCATTATAAAATATTTTGCTAAAATTTATTTTGAATGTTTATTAGGAATAATACATGATCCTATGCAGCACTGGCTGTGTTTACCCTTATAATTAATAAATAAATACCTTTTGGGCAAATATATACTGTGTCTTCCAAATGTTTCTTCTCTATTTAATGTTTCTGTTTGTTGGCAACATTTCTTAAAGCCCATTTGCCTGAGAGTAAAAGTCAGGCTACAGTAGTTAACAGAGCCAATTTTTCTGGCTCTGCTCCTATCTAAACGTACCCTCTGCAAGTCTCTTCTCTCAAATCATTCCTGGACTTCCAAATTAAAAAAAAAAAAAAAAGCCATTTTCCATTCTTCCTGTCCTGGATTCTTTCACATCTGCTGGGGAGGAGTTTGATATCCTGGAGTAGGGCACCAATGTTGGTCTGGTTTTGATGCACTAAGACCACTTCCTGTTACCTCTGAAGCCACAGCGCCAGTGACGGCTTGGGTTTAGTAAAGAAACATCATGAAGCTTTCTCTGTAAATAGATAGCCCCTTTTCCCTCAGACTGAGGCGTGAACACCTGAACCTGGGCCAGAGCTGTGTCCCTCTGCCAAGGGAACCTCTTGTCCTTAGCCCTGGCTCATTTTTCTGTGTCACACTTGTTTATCTCTACTCGTTCTTCCTGTGAGTGAGCAACCATTGTTTCTCAGTCACATCTAAGTTACCTGAATTCCAGCATAATTATTACTTAGATATTAAGATTAAATCCCTGTACCTGTAATTCCTCCTTTCCTTCCTCCCCTTATTAAGTGTCTTTAGGAAAAGAACTTACAAAGGTAGGAGTTTGTATTATTTTATAACCTTGACCAAGCTTTCCTAATATGCTTTACATTTGTATCATTCTCTAAAAGTTAAAAAAAAATCTGGAGCACATTATTCCCTTGGATCCTTACTTTGTGAACTAGACGAGGAGTTGGAATTAAAAATCTAAGTTTCAGGAAGTTGGAAAGACTTTCCCAAACTGGATCAGCTAATAAGGAGGAGAATCAGAACTAGAACTTAGGTCTTTTGGCTCCATGTGACCTCTGAGGCTTGTGCTGTTCTACTAGGACATCTTTAGAAGAAATGCCAAATGAATGCTATTGCCTCCTCTGCTCTACACACAAAGCCCTTTTAAGTGTTTCATTGACATTCTCCCTGATATCTATAAAAATTCATCTTTTATTTTTATTCACCTGCTGATTGATTTAAATGTTATGTAAATGAAGTTCCAAAAGGCAGAAGATAAGCTATACAAATATTTTAAAATATTTAAAATTATTTTCTGTGAAAAAATAAGAACACTAGATATAAAATCAGACTGTCTCTTACTAGAAAATATCCTGTAAGAGCTACTAGTCATATGGTTTTATCTTTTGGCATGATGGACCTCTGAGTAGTTCTTGCATAAAGTCTCTATCAAAGGAAATAGCGCTTCCCCAAGACCTAAAGTACTTAGCAAATGTTGCTGAACAAAATAACAACAAGGAAACTGTGGGAGGGATTCTGTGTTTAGGGATGCCTAAGAATGTTCTCTCCAGCATTTCAGCACTTCTCACTTTGGAACAAGCATTTTGTCCCCCTCTATCATTCTCTGTCAGGAAGGTTCTGCGACTGAGTGCTGGGCCTTGTTCTGGAAGTCCAAAGGGGAGTCAATCACTGGGTGGTGGACCAGAGGCTTTCTACTGACATGAGCAATTAGAGAGGATCAGAAGTGCTTTGCCACAGGCTCCTGCTTTTCTCCTAGCTTCTGAAATTAATGAATCAGGCCCACTGGTAGGGTCACTAAGCTATCTCTCATAATATTTATTACACGTGCAAAGTCAGAACATGTGGAGAGTATTTGCATTTGAATGAGGGGAAAACATGCTGTTAGATAGATTAGAAAATCTTCTCTATATTTGCATTTTTCTTTCCTTAAATGAAATCAGTGTGCAATGTATTAGAGCCAGGAATATCCCTCTTTCCAGTTGATTCTTCATTCTTTGTTTAAAGTTTCTCAGAACTGAGGCTTGTGATGAAAAAAATGGAGCTGTTTTCCTAATACAAACAAAAACACTATGCACTCTGCAAAAGTTGTTCCTTTTAAGTTACATTGTATGTAAATCTGACATGTTTCAAATTTGTATAAACTCATTTACTTTAAAATCAATCTCATCATCTGAAATTCCTTTTCTAAGATTATAGAGAACACTTAATTATAAATCTTATGTATTCATTCCTTGGAGAATCACCCTTATGCACAAATAATATTTAATATTTTTAATCAGTTTCAGTAGAACTACTTCTACATGTTAGGTTGAAGTATTTTTTGAGGGAGAGAGAACTGATCTTTTGGAACAACCACTGATTTTGCTATTACTTTTTTTGTGCCTCCAAATAAATAAGTTCTGTGGATCCTACTAGAAAGGTATTTATCAAGCCTGCCTCAAATTTAAAAAAAAAAAAAAAAGGAAAAAGAAAAGTAAAGAAACATTAAGGTCAACTTGTATAAATTTCTGAAGGTTACACATGACATTGAGGAAGAGTAGTCAATGTCAGCTTTGTAATTCACTAATTAGCTCACGTTTATAGCCAGGTGCTGGGTCAAGTTAAATTGAGATGACTTTTTGACGAGATTCAATCTGAATTAATATAAAACAATTTTTATATTTTTGTATTTTAAGTCTTTTTCTGTCAAACAGATTTTATGGTGCTATATACCTACTCTGTGAGGAAAACAATCCCCGAATGTTTTATCTGCTGTCTGCTAGTCTGTATGTTACTAAAATTTTTGTGAGGAATTCTGTGATGATTTTCAACCAAAATAAAATCTATTGGATATTCCTGAAAAACATGTTGTAACATCTTTTTTTTTTTTTTAAGATTTTATTTATTTATTTGACTGAGAGAGAAATCACAAGTAGGCAGAGTAGCAGGCAGAGAGAGAGAGGAGGAAGCAGGCTCCCTGCCAAGCAGAGAGCCTGATTCGGGGCTCGATCCCAGGACCCGGGATTCATGACCCGAGCTGAAGGAAGAGGCTTAACCCACTGAGCCACCCAGGTGCCCCCATGTTGTAACATCTTTTTAAAAAGCAGTTTCTGAACTCCTAGGCTCAGTCTAGTATCAGAGCTCAATGATAAAGCTTGGTCTCTCCATCCAGTTCTGGATACGTGCTTTGTGCTTTTTGTTTAAAATAGTGTGTATCTCAGATAATTCTCCCTTTGCATTTATTACTGACAAGACCCTCCTAATGAAAGTATCTTCTTTCCCCACACTTTAGTAAATTGTTCCTGCTTTCAAATTCCCACATAGTTGCTAGGTCCTGAATTGGGCAGTGAATTTTTTTTTTAAATATTTTTATTTATTTGACAGACAGAGATCACAAGTAGGCAGAGAGGCAGGCAGAGAGAGAAGAAGGGGAAGCAGGCTCCCTGCCGAGCAGAGAGCCCCATGCGGGGCTCGATCCCAGGACCCTGAGATCATGACCTGAGCCAAAGGCAGAGGCTTTAACCCACTGAGCCACCCAGGCGCCCCTGGTAGTGAATTATAAACGAAAAACCTCACCCTATGCAATGGCCAATCTCCTTACTTTTTTTCTTTCAAATCTTAGTAATGGTTTGTTAAAAAAAAAAGGACAAGATAATAAATTAAGTGATCAGAACACATTTATTTCCTCTGGAAATGGAACAGCTCAACCCAGCCTCACATAAGCTGACATTTCCTTGCTAACTGTTCACATGATAAAGAGTTTAAATTCCAGGATTATTAGATAATAATAAAGCACATCGGAAAAAGTTCAAGATCATATTGAATCCTCACAATTCCACTTTTATTTTGTGACTTCCTATTTCTTATCTCTATACTTCTCTTAACCAGTCCTCTGCAACGTGTCCAATAAACTGTGTTTTTAGGATAACTGAGCAGGAAGGCAGGGATGCCTTTAGGAGTCACAGGTGATAGTACCTTTGTGGGAGGAGTGGTGTAAAGTTCATGCATGTAGTCATACGCTCTTAGGAAATGTGAGACCTCTGGATCACAGAGGAGATTGTTTATTTCCCACAGAACATCTTAGTCCTACTTTCCCAAGTCCCAGTCCCTGTGGGATTCTATGATGAGGGCCAGCTATCCCTCTATACATGCAGCAATGTGGTACCATGTGAGAGGAACCCTAACATTATGACTCTTGGTGCTTACATAGGGAAGCTGGCACAGCCGCCCTTCCTTACCTGCACAGAGAGAAAGACTTTTATTCTGTAATGCAGGGAGAGAGTGGAAAGATGTCTTTTGGTTGTATTTCATGGGCAAATAGCTCTAGAGAAAATACATCTCCAAATCTTTCCAGAAAAATTTACTATCTCTGACTTCCCAGGCGTATTTGCCATTCAATCATCCTTTAATCAAACTTGCCAATACTCTTTGCTAAGAAACCCTAGATCATACAAAAATGTGCAAATCGTCACTGAGAATTGTCTTTCAACAAATGGTACTTGCTGCAGTATATGCAACGTTTTTGAAGGGGTTGGTAATAGTGGTGGTTAGTAGTGCTTGGTAGAAGTGATTGGTAGAACTCGTGAACTTGAATTATGAGCATTTGGAACTTATCTAAACCAGTTAGAGATGGAAAATGTATACATTTAATGAGAAAAAAAATAAGTCTGGAGGTTAATGATGAGACACAAGACGTGAATATCTCAAGTCATTTGGGATCTTCATGTTTTGTATAACTTATCTTACAACATGGATTCTAGTTCACATTGTCTGGATATACAAGTAGGCATTAGGCCTTCTCTAAGCCAAATCAAGCTCAGTGGGAGGCAAGAGTAGTATAAGAGTAGTATGTGGTGGTATAACAAATATTTTAGTGCCCTCCCTATTCCAGTGTGATTGGTTTCTTTTTTTTTTTTTATAAAGATTTTATTTATTTGACAGAGATCACAAGTAGGCAGAGAGGCCGGCAGAGAGGCGGGGGAAGCAGACTCCCCGCTGAGTAGACAGCCCTATGTGGGGCTCAATTCCAGGATCCTGGGATCATAACCTGAGCCAAAGGCAGAGGCTTTAACCCACTGAGCCACCCAGGTGCCCCATGATTGTTTTTTTATATCTTTGTAATATGCTTGTGGTTCTCAAGTCCTTAATGCTTTAGTTATCAGGTAAAAGATGCGCTGTGTCACTGCATGCCAAAGCTAACTCTTTACCTCTCGTCTCTGGAATAAGAGCCAAATTCTCATCATTTCTGATAACTGTCATGGAATTATAAGCATCATGGCTATTTGCAATCCCTAAATAATCTAACTCCCACTACGGTGGAGTTTAAAATCTTTTGTTGGTTATTTTGCTTTCAAAGCCAGTTAAAGAAGCATTAGAAAGGCATTTGTAGGCATGTGCCAATTTAGTGGGAGCACTTGTGGAACCTTAGATCTTTTCAGCAGTTTTCTAAATTAATGCTCACAGTGGTTTCAATTTTTAATATTTGTCTGATTCTCTATGCCCAGGGAAAATGTAATGTTTGCCAGGTTTTTCAGGGGGTACTGTGATGAGTCTATATACTTGAAAAAATATCGGCAGGAATCCAAATACGTCACTTTTGTGTGTTAGAAACTACGAAGCATGAATTCTCACTTTTCTTAAAGCCTTTACAGTGTCAAAGGATGTTTGTTAGGAGGGGTTGTGGGAATCATTGTTTTGAAGTGCATCTAAAATTGGAAACTTGGCCTATGTGTGTTATCTTGTCTCCCAGTCTGAGCTGCTTTTTCATATCTATTCCAAGTTCAGAAAAAAAGTTCCACTTTTCTTTTGTAAATATGCAGTGTATACTTGCGTTTGACCAATGTGAGGCTCCATTTCCACTGACCAATAGAAGGGAATTTTCATTAGTTTTATGAGACTTGGAGCATCATACATTCTTTCAAGCCTCTGATTGGACATGTTAAGCAAAGTTAGAACTAGATTGTGATCATCTAAAATATTCCCAAGCAACTTTCCTTTGCAAGAGAATATCGTCCCAAACATTTACCTGAACTCTAATTGGGTATAACTCATCAGAACTCCCTCTTAAGAGAAGTAAGAGCAATTATTGAATTTACATTTGATTCTCTTTATATGGATGCTCAAATACATTTCTTTCTATAATCAACAAATTCTCATTTTGATGAGTGTTTGGAAAGATGGTTACACTGATAGACCCATGTTGTAGTTTGGAGACTCCTCAGGCAAGGCACCCCTTGTCTCACTTCCCTGTTCTGGATGGGGCACCACTGTGGTTATTTATCTTCATGCAGAGAGTTAGCAGTGGAATTGCAAAGACCCCAGGAAGGGAGGGAAATGCCAGTAACCCATCAGCTCAAACTGGCTCATGAGTTTAATTTATCAATACATGAAGGGAAGTCTGGATGTAGAAGGAAGGAAACAATGAAAGTTGGGGGCATAAAGTGCCTCTAAGGAGGGAAAAGGCCCTGGGACCTCAACCTACAGCTCTAGGTCCCTAAGGAACGTGAAGGTGGCCTCACAGAAATATGACCTACAGGGCGCCTGGGTAGCTCAGTTGGTTAAGCGGCTGCCTTCAACTCAGGTCATGATCCTGGAGTCCTGGGATCGCAGGATTGAGTCCTGCATCGGGCTCCCTGCTCAGGAGGGCGTCTGCTTCTTCCTCTGGCCCTCCTCCCACCCCTTGTATTCTCTCTCTCTCTCATTCTCCCTCTCTCAAATAAATAAATAAAATCTTAGAAAAAGAAGAAATATGACCTACAAACAGGTATAAAGTCTTAAAGACTTAGATATATGATACATGAATAAGTTTAAAGTATTAGAATACAAAATGATCAATTCTATTATTTTTAGCTTTGGAAGCCATCATTTAATTATTTAGATCAAAAGAGAGAAGATTAGATTTTATTTGCTAACCGAAACGAACCTTTGGGATCACTTGATAAAAGAGTTCCCTGTCTTCTCTGTGGAATGATTTTGATTCTATTTTTTTAATTTTATTTTATTTTTCTAGTTGAGATCTTTGGAGAGGATGTTACATATCTCTGTTAAAAGGAACTACTATAGATCCCTTATTTTATACTAGCTAAGCTTTATGGAGCGTAACTAAAGCTAGGCAGTATGTGTTCCTTCATGGACTCCTTATAAGAAAGCTGATTAAGTGGGTACCCCCATTTAACAGATGAGGAATCCAAGAGAGTTAAGAAAGTTGCCCAAGGTCACATAGGTAAGTGGAAAATCAGTACATGAATGCATTGCTTCAATAGAGAACCCATACTTTCCTTAATTGTGTATATGTTGTGATAGGCCCGGTAATGCTGTGGTAACAAATGTCCCTCACATCTCAGCAGCTTGCACAAAGAAAGACTTCTCTGAGTCCCAGGTGCATCATCTGTAGCTTTGCCCTTTGTGAACTTCACTCTGAGACCCAGTCTGTTCACCGTCTTAAACACTGCTGGTTTTAGTGGAGGAAGACAAAGTCATTGTGACAGTCCCGAAGCCTCTACCTAGAAGTGATGTGTGCCACTTCTGCTCATATTCTGTTGATCTAAACAAGTCCAATGGAAAAAACAAAAACAAACAACAACAACAACAACAAAAAACCCAAAAAACGAAACAAAAAAAACCCTAATACTTGACATCTATACGTTGAGGGAGTAAAATTCTTCCTCAGGTAACAGCAATGAATATTTGTGAACAAGAATACCAAACCAGCCCCTATCCTCCCAATAATATTTAAGATTTCTGAAAGACAGTGTGGTTTTTAGTTCATTTTATGTAATAGGTTGGCATTGCAAGGAAAAGGCAGGCCCTGGCTTCATGGCCATTAAATAACTAATATAAGAGCCAAAAACAAGCTCAGAGTTCTTAATCCTTGTTTCTATACTTTTATTTTAGAAATCCAGGTTTTGGTTTCATATGCAGATAGGTTAGAAGAGGATGTCTTGTTTTGCAAGTAGAAACAGTCTCAGGAGACCAATCACAATGGCATGAGAAATTTATGAAGTTTATTTTTAGTAGCAATCTCAGGCAAGGTTTTACTATCAATATTTTCCTTGGTACCCAAGAAACCAACAGAGGGGGCCATGTTTTATGAATTGATGTGGCTACAAATATTAGCCTTGACATTTTTTAAAGTGAACAATTGCAAGAAAGATACCAGAGCAAATAAATATAGAGTCTCTGATAACCAGGAAAGTTGAAACCCTTTCTTACAATTATGACCAAAGGTATTTTCATGGCAGTTTTGTTTACATTTGTTTAAATGCTTCTTTTCCTCCATTTTTTTTTTCTTTTCTAGCTTTAGCACCAAGTGACTAATTGCTCCCTCAAAACAATGTCAGCAGGATAAGGATGTATTGGCAGGGTCTCTTATAAATCAGTAACCCCATACCGATCCTTGACCTAATTAACAGTCTGCTATAGGCATCTTGCTGTTTACTGCTAATGCTACCCCCAAATCAAGAAAATTTTGGTTATAGAAAATTTAAGGGGTGTCCCACTCAATTCATCCTAAATTCAATTTTATCATATAAAATTGTGTGAACTCTGACTGACTGGCCGCCTGACTACTATGTTGTTGTTGTTTTTTGTGGAATTTCCTTGAAAAATTTGGTTTGTTTTAAACTAATTTCACCATTGTTAGTCTCGTGGCATATTTAATATCTCGCCAGGTCAGTTCAGTAATTGGAAGTGTGTTGGTCTTGGGAAAACTTAGAGCAGATTTTGATGCATGCCTTTGGACTTAAGGAAACCTCATTGTCCACAAGAATAAAATCTTACAAGCCTAAAAAAAGAAAAAGAAAAAAACCGAACCTCAAATCCCAAACCAAAGCAAAATATGAAATACAACAAAACAAAACAAAACACCTGTCGTTGTGCTTTGAAAACAATAACCTAATGACCAAATAGATACCATTGTTGTAATTTCTACTGGTGCAAAGAAAAGTAACTTCTCATTATTGCAATTTGGGTGAGGAATTTTCACTTGCATTATTTTATATTTAATGTTCATGAAGATCTTCATGTGGTGGCTTATTATTCCTATTTTTTATTTATTTTTTAAAAGTTTCTATTTATTTATTCAACAGAGAGAGATCACAAGTAGGCAGAGAGGCAGGCAGAGAGAGAGAGGAGGAAGCAGGCTCCCCGCTGAGCAGAGAGCCCGATGTAGGGCTCGATCCCAGGACCCTGGGATCATGACTTGAGCTGAAGGCAGAGGCTTTAACCCTCTGAGCTACCCAGGCACCCCTATTATTCCTATTTTTAAATGGGGAAAAGAAGCTCCAAAAATGGAATGATTTAAAGACACACAAGCTGGAGAAGGCAGAATCTCGGGATACAACATCTAACTCCAGAGACGCTGGTCCATACAACACATTTCTATGCTTCCTTTGTGGAGCTGTCAGGATTTTAGTGGTTTCTCTTTTATCTCTGGGCTTAGAAAGGGGGGTAGAAACTGCTCTGAGTTCCTGATAAGGCTTGTAAGGCAGAATAAATATACTGAAGATAACTTTTACCATTCTCCTTTTTTTTTTTAAATTAATTTATTTATTTTATTATGTTATGTTAGGCTTTTCTAGAGCTGATGTGGAAATGGTTCTCTTTCTACCTGTAGCAGATACATTGTATCAATGATGACCTACCTGCTAGGTAGGTCAGGATCAATAAATCCTAGCAATTTAGGGGCGCCCAGGTGGCTCAGTGGGTTAAGCATCTGCCTTTGACTCTGGTCATGATCCTAGATCATGGGATCCCATGATCCCTTGCTCCTGGGATCAAACCCCACATTGGGTTCCCTGCTCAGCTCTTGCCTCTCTCTCTCCCTCTGCTGCTCTCTCTGCTTATGCTCTCTGAGTCTCACTCTGTCAAATAAATACTATCTTAAAAAAAAAAAAATCCAGTGGTTTAAAACAAAAAAGTGGCTTTACGTGTCTTAGTTCCTGATTCCCTTTGGATGTTTTCTTACGAGATGATTAAAGTAAATGTATCTGTTTCTGCAGATGTGTGTAAAGTGAATTGCTTTTATTAAGAAAATAATTAACGAAGGGGAATTATGTTCAATAAGGGGCAAAGAATGGATACCACTAGCTAAATATTAGCATCAGGTAGTTGTTGGGTTAGCAGTGAGCTTCAGTGCACACATATGCACACACCATATGTGAACATTAGGGAGATTGATTTTTTTAAAGACCCCCTTCTACTTCACATAAATATTTTTTACTGAGGGTCAGGGATGCATAGAAGAAGAAAAAAATAGACACTAACCATGGGAGAGGAAAAGATTGCATTTACTTATACTGTATATTTTATGTGTTTATTATTTTTTATTAAGTGCAGGCATGTAGATAAAAATCACTTGATTTAAAAATTAATAACCAGGATGCAAACTGTTAATACAACAAATGATTTTTTTCCCAATGTTCCTCACTTATTTTCTTCTAGCTGCTAGTATAAGGGAGAAGGAAATGAATAGAAAGAACAGGGAAGGGAGAATAGCTCAGTAGAGAAATTTTAAAAAAGATATCTAACACTCTATTAATCTGCCCACAACCTGAAGTCATGGTTATTGTTATCCCCATATTCTAGATGAAGAAACTAAGACACAGAGTGGTTAAGGAATTTGTCCAAGATACAGAAAAGATAGAAACTGTCACAAAAAGGTAAGAAACAGAAAAAGATCAGACACATACACATATACACACACAGAGGGGGTGAAGGAGAGACCAAGTCAGCATCTTGGAAGGCAAGTCCACTTATATCCTTGCATTTTTGAAATTCAGATTAGTCTGTGGCTATCGTCCCTCCATTTAGAGGCACCCTCTGTGATACAGACCCATGGAATAAATGGTTCTCCCCCACTATCCCTACTCTGTCTTTTCCCTAGAAATAGAATTATCCTTTGAGCTGTGCACTGTCACTTGGGATAAAAGGTTATACTGCTGGTTATTAGAGCTGGGGAAAACCCCAAGACTCAGTTCACTGAGCTCCAAGTAGGATGTTTCCCTAGGTCTTCAGGGTCATCTCTTTAAGGGAACAGATGCAACTGGAAGGGGCGTGGTTTGCCTTTCCACCTTTTCTCCTCTGGTCTGATAAAACTATGCAGTTATTACGTCCATCTAGGTGGAGCTTCAATGACTGTTCTGGGCTGTGAGGTAGCCCTGAAATGGCAGTAGGAAGATGGAAGGGGCTTGAGTCCCTGATGACGTGTAGGTCCCATCTGAGCCCTGGACAGCCTCTGCCTGGACTTATTTCATATGAAAAAAATGTCAGTCATGCTTAAGTTAGGTTTTTCTTTTCCAGTTATATGATGCTAAACCTAATCCTGACATCCCCTGTAAATGGGATAATTTTAGAAACACACTGGAAGGAAAATTGTTCACAAGCTGCAGCAGACAGTGAATGACCTCAAAGTTGGGTGACACTGAGCCATGGAAGCCATTAGCCTGTGGATTTGCTGGCTCTGTACAAGAATTATGTTTTGGTTCTTCTGGTTTGGAGCATCCCAGTAGAAAGTGGGACTTTATATTTTTCTATGGAACTAATTGCTTTTGTGATTTAAATATCTCACTAGCGAACAAAGCAGTGCTCTACAGCAATTTCAGTGTTTTAAGTGTTACAGATATTTTACTTGAAAATAAGAAAAGTGTGGGGAAGTTTTGCCTGATATTTGGGCAGTCTTTGTTCTATCTGCAGCAATTATGCAAGCCACATGTCATGGAAGAGTAATGGCCGTTTGAGTAAGACTTTCCATATGGTCTCCCACAGTCACTGGAAGAAAATGGGCCTGTATTTTTCTTCTTCGAGGTGATTTTCTTTCTCTTTACAAAACAACATGGAGTTCGGTATGAATTTTAATGAGCGAATAATAGTAATTCTTTGGCATTGCCAGTCGGACAAGATAAACACAGCAGCATCGTTAAAATACTTTATATAAAAGGCTGAATTTCTGTAGCATGATTTTTAGGTGATGAGCTACCAAGAAATTGTATCTGAATGCCAGCTATCATAAATATCATTTTTCTTTGGTGACACTTGGGTAGCCTTCCTAGGCCGATTTCACTCAACAAAAAGATAAATTATTTCTGCTTCCATTTTTTCTTTCACTTTTCTCCTTTTCATTTTATTCGATTGTTTGCTTTGATATGGTGGCTTCCGTTGCTTCATTACACACAATATGGATCCATCCCCAGGAGACTGAGTGTTTGTGGTCAGCTGTACAGACCTCTTTCTGCATAAGCTGCTCTACATTTTAGCATACTGAGGACATAGCCTTATATCCAGAGGATCTGGCCAGGAAATTAGTCTTAGTTTAGGGTTTAAAGAAATTAGGTGATGTCCCAAAGGAATCTGTGGGCAGCAAGAAATGTAATTTTAAAAACTGAAGAAGATAAAATAGTTTAAGCATAAAATGATTTGAGCCTGTGAAGGCTGCTTCTGCCAAATCCGTGGTCAGAGAGCTGGTAAAGCCAGGGGAGCCCAAATTTTCTTTGAATTCTTGGGTGTTTTGGAAGATCCTGAAGGTATTTTTGATACAGTTCCATTTTAAAAATCACACTGAACATGATGTGTACTTATGACATTATATCGAATTTCATCATCGCAAAATAGCCATGGCTTTTTGTTGCCTTGTTACCTGCTTCAATGTCATTCCTGCTCCTTAATGACGACTGACCGAGTCTGACTGGCGTCTGCAAAAGTAACTGTAGTTGATTTAGTTACATTAAAGGGTCCAAATTATGGCTGCATGGAGCTAAGGTCATGACAGAACCAAAGAGCTCTGGGCACAAATCTTCCTTTCACGCTTGGCTGGGTCCAATAATCCCCCCGAGGCTCGGGTCTCTGATTGCGTTTCCAGATGGTCTCCTCTGGTGTAAACACCACTTGCGCCTTGTCCAACAGTATCAGCTGCCCTGGCAGAAAGCAAAAAGGCAGGTCAGGGTAGCACTGGGAATTACCTAGTGGGTGGCACCTGTTGCCAGATTTTGACCTCCCCCACCCCTTACCTTATTTACCCACGCCATTTCCACTTACTCCTTTGCCTTTGTACTTGTAGGTCAAAATCTCTAGATTTTTAGCATGAAGCCAGCTTCACCACACCCTTCCCTTTCTGCACATGTTCTTAGAGCCAGTACCTAGATTTCCTGACAATCCTGCAGATGAATTCTGGTATCTGCTAGTGAGTCGAATTTGTTGTTTATTTATTCATTTATTCAACAAATACCTCTTGATCATCATTCACTTCTTTGACATTTATTGGATAATTTAGTAGCAGATACTGTGTTCCTCACTGGATTTAGAGTGGTGAGCAAAAAGCAACAGGGTCTCTCTGAATGTTTTGTCTTTCCTCTCCATGAATACTAGTCTGATGCTTTCCAGCAATACCTTCTTACTTTTAGGAGTGAATGGGAAACGCCACTCCTTCATTGAAAAGTTCTCTCAGTAACCCCTCTCAGCTCTGAGTGTGCTATCTTTCTAGAGTCTTCTTATCACATGCACTTGTGGCCCTATGTAGTCTTGTTCACTTGTACTTCTTGCATGTAGATATTTTGGATTTTTCATGATCTTTCCTTATGTTCTCACTCATTTGGAAACTCCTCAAGAGAGACTTCAATGTTTTGGGCAACTTTAGTTTTGCTTTTTACTTCTTCTAATACATTGCTGGACACTTAATTTGTGCTCAATAAACTTGGTGAATTCATTCATTCAACCCAAGTTTTCTCTACCTCCTATACTCTCAGGCTATAAATGAATCACATTATCATAACTGGGCATTACATAATAGTGAGGAATAGCCTTCTGACAGACCATATCTATAATATATCATGGGTAAAATTTACATTACAGTTTTAATTAAAATCTCATCCCTTGCCTTATGTCATATGACTACAACTTCATTTAAAAATTTGAATCTTCTCATAATTTTTTTGTTAACAAGGTAGGAGCAGTGTCCTATAAGACTTTATGAAGGGCATTTGGTAAGATGGGAAATGACAGTGGTCCTAGGAGCTAATACTGCTCAGTGAAAGTGGACATCACCTCCCAGCCAGTGGGACACCCCTGCAGGATACAATTCTATTCCCTGTGTGCATACCTGTATGAAGCTGCTTGCTTTCCCCTAGAAATGGCTCTTTTTGTTTCATGGAGATTGGTTAGACTGGGAGGAGACAGAGCCAGAGATGGGTTGGCCACAAGATGCATCTGGGACAGCATGAGTTGGGGCAATTGAGCCATTTTTACCATCATACTCTGGTCTACATGAATGTCTTCTGAAAAGTGTATCAAATGCTATTGCATACCCCCATTTCTCACTAGATACTCAGGAGGTGTGTTTGGGCACAGTTCAGTCCGCATCTGATAGATCCAAAGTTCTCTTTCTGGTAACTTAAATTTTGGGGAGATTTCCATTTCATATAAAAATAATATAACAGCCAGTCTTTTCCTGTCACAACCTTAAGCTGAGAAATCATTTCCGCCTTTTCCAAGGTATGGTGGTAGTTACAAAACAAAACAAAAAAGCAAAAGCAAAAACAGAAACAAAAATTTCCCAAGACAAACAAAACAAACTGATAGAGTAATTACTAAGATAGGGAAGAAAAAGATTCCTTTGGCTTGTCCCTATTTAGTCATTTTAAAAACTAAGTTTTTGAAAGAGTACATTTATTTATTTACTTACTAACTTCCTACCAATTTGGTCTTTTGAAAACAATTATTAGATGCTTGGATTAGCTGGCACATTTTCAATAGCAGCTGAAGAAAGATACCAAGGGGGCTTAACCAGTGAAGGTGATTGGATCATGAAGGCAGAGCTAATTTCTGTTGAGGCTTCCTTTGGCGGTTGCAACATTGGGCTCAGCATCTGCTTTCTCTCCATTTCCATCTAGGTCCTTGGTTTTTTTGGCTCTTATTCTCAGCATATTTTTGTCTTCATGCTCTTAAATTGGTCATTGCCATCTCATTCCTTATTCAGATCCAACAGGGAAGGACATGCTTCTTCCTCTACTCTTTGAAAATAACTTCTGGGCTTTGATATGATTAGGCCATTTGAGGTCATATGTCTGTTATCGAATTGATAACTACAGCTAGTGATGGGACTTTGCTGGTTAGTTGGAGCCCAAGCACCAGACTCCCACCCCCAACACTGCCCTCCCTTACAGCTGGAATTGGAGTCCACATCCCCTGAAACATTGTGGAGAAGTTGATGCTAAGATGACGATTTGAGTATTGAGGATTACCCAGAGAAAGGGGGACTAAATGCAAGATAGTCAAAAACTGTCAACTGTCCTCTACAAGGATTAATTTTAAAAATAGTATATAGTTTGTACATTATTCTCAGAAATTGAGATTTCTGGGGAAATTACAGAGCATATAGTTTTGTGCTATATTCAGAATGTCACAGGGCTTCAAACTGTTCTCAAGACAGATGTGGGACAATTTTAAGATTTCTGAGAGGTAATTGATTTATCATTGCAGTAGTTATAATATGTGAAACCTTGCCTGCTATTGACAAAGGAGCATCTGGGACTAGTGACAAGGTTAATTTTGGGCATTCTCTCTCTGTAGAAAGGACCAGTCCTTCTGAGATTGATGTTGGCAGTTTGGAATCTTTTCTGGGTGGGAAGGAAGACAGAATAGTAGCTGAGATCACCTCTCCTCCCATAAAAAGCTTCAGCTTTATCACAGCCCCCCGTGGAAGGTCATTTTGAGATCTGTATATAAACCCTGTGCTTCAGTAATGGGTCCGCTCAAAGGCCACCTGTACACTCACCAGTGTCATCTAGGAGTTCGCTCTGACCTGAGTGCTCTCAGGAGATAGCAGGTTACAAAGGAGGACGATGATGACCATATTTTGAGTCTGTTGTTACTCTCTTGCAAGGCATCTCTCCTCTTTCTTGCTCTTAGCATATCTCTACTCACTTGCCTCTGTTAGAACTTTAAAGACAGCCTTAATTGAGACATTCACCTTAAAACTTAAGGTCTCCTAGTCAGAAAAACAGCTTTGGATTGAGATGCATCTTCAGATGTGATATATTGAATATCCACTTGCAATTAGGGCCTAAGCATTACTTTTTAGTGAGATTTTGCTCTCAATTTAAGAGTAAGTTGTGGTAGGAGATAAACGAGCCATTCGATGCCCTCGATTTTATTCATGAAAGCAGAGAATGGCTACCATTTTATGGTTTTTATTAGTTCCTCCTTCATCCATTTCTTGCATAAAATTTGGTACCTTTTATTGAATAATGTCATCCTCCTTCTTCCCAGAGCAAAAATTAGAGTAGAGATAATAGAGATCCCTCTGAGTGGGCTCTCATTATTGCAGTGAAATCTTGGCCTTGCTCCACATGTGAGCAATTAAGTTGTAGTTCCTTATTGTTTTATAACTTTCAAAATTAAAATTGCAAACAGTCCAAATTATATAATTTCTTATGCACTTTATCTGGGAGTCAGTTTACCTTTTGTAGACGTTTCAGGGAGACTTGACTCCAAATGAGCATTCTTTAAAATGCTGGCTTTGCAAAGCTGTGGCACACCAGCATTCTCCAACAAAGGTTAAAACCACCTGAAAACCCCATTGTAACTTACCTCCCACTCTTATCTGTACAAGCAGATAGTTTCAACCATGGACGAGTGAGGAAATTGTTGGAAAGACCATTGTCATGAAAGGCACATGGTGGAGAAGGGTGGAAGATGAGAAAAGGGAGAGAGGTAGGTTTTTTTGTTTTTGTTTTTTGTTTTTTTTTTTTAATTTAAAATCTTAGCTACTTGTTTGTACACAGGCTATGCATACGTTCATATTCAACAGATAAATTTACTCTGCTCAGGTATGGCTCAGAAAAGCATTTGGCTCACTGTCCATTTTATGACCATCTCTTGTTGCAACGGATGCCCAACACTAAGGGATCCCATGGTGAAACCCTAAACCCTGGCCTTGGAGAGTTCATTGCCTGGAGTGATTATGACTTCCAAAGAGGACATCTTTGGCAAATCGGTTTTCAGGATAGGCCCACAGAACTCTGAATTCACTCAGGGAAGTATATCACCCTAATATCTGGTTCCTTCAGCACCAGTAATTGCTCAATATATTTTCACTAAAATGAAAAGGGAAAAAACCGTCATTGGTTTGGGCATGCCCCTTGTGTTTTGAGTTCTTCAATGTCTGTCCTCTGTAAAAGAAACCCTTGTGCCATCTTTTAAAAACTTTATCTTAATTCCAGTATAGTTAACATATGGTGTTACTACTTTTAGGTGTACAATATAGTAATTCAGTAAATCTATATATTACTCAGTGCTCATCAAGATGAATGTACTCTTAATCTCCTTCACCTATTTCACCTATCCTCTCACCCGTCCTCCCCTCTGGTAACCATCCATTTGTTTTATATATTTAAGAGTTTGTATTGTGTTTTGGTTTATCTCTTTTTTTTGTTGTTCGTTTGTTTTCTCTATGATTGACTTATTTCACTTAGCATTATACCCTCTAGATCCATCCATGTTGGTACGATTTCATTCTTTTTTCTGGCTGAATAATATTCTGTTGTATATATACCATATCTTTAAAAAAAATTTTTTTAAAGATTTTATTTGAGGTAGCACAAGTAGCCATAGCGGTGGGCAGAGGAAGGGAGAGAAGCAGGCTCAGCAGAGAGCCTGCTTCTCTCCCTTCCTTTTGGGGCTCGATCCCAGGACCCTGGGGTCATGACCTGAACTAAAGGCAGCCGCTTAACCAACTGAGCCATCCAGGTGCCCCTAAATTTCTTTCTTTCTTTCTTTCTTTTTTTTAGAGAGCGAAGCAGAGGGGAGGGAAAGAATCTTAAGCAGGTTCCATGCCCAGTGTAGAGCCTGACATGAGGCTTGATCTCACTACCCTGAGATTATGACCTGAGCCAAAATCAAGAGTTGGACACTTAGTCGACTAACCCAGGCACCCCATATACCACATCTTCTTTACCATCTATCAGTGAACATGGACTGCTCCCATAATATGGCTGTGGTAAACAATGCTGCAATAATCATAGGGTGCATATATCTTTTGGAATTAGAATTTTTGTATTCTTCGGGTAAATATCCAATAGTGTGATTACTGGATCATCCATTTTTAATTTTTTGAGGACCCTCCATACTGTCTTCCACAGTGGCTTTACCAGTTTGCATCCTACCAACAGTAACCTTGTGCCATTTTTAAATTTTCTTGGTTTTCTGTCTCCTAAACTGTGCTCCATGATTGTATGCGAATATATGAAATTTGATAAAACCCTATGGCTCATTCCATCGCAGGTATAAGTGGGTTAACTCTATAAGGAAATTAACTTACATTTTAGCTTCAAGGCAAAGAGTTTCCCAACAGTGGAGAATTTAGACATTTTGGCAAGTCAGTAGGGGAGATATTTTCAACCAGCATGACTCTATTTGGCTCAGGTAAAAGTAAGCCCTCCTGGGCTGGCTTGCAGGTGGGTTCTTAAAATCTGGACATATTTCAGAAACTCTTGCCCATTCTTAATAAGTGCAATGATGTGAGGTGCCATGAGCAAGCATGATTTAAACCTGTCCTAGAATAATTTTACTCATGAGCTCTTGGCAACTATGCTGTTGTCTGCCATCTCCCTCTGAAGATTGCCAGTTAGCTAAACATCAGCCAACCATATGACACCGTGTCCACAACATTAATCTGATTTGGTGGAACCATTCATTTTCATAAGGAATTGGAGAAAGAAAATCACAGGTACAAACATGCAAACACACACAGCAGTTTTATTTTTTAATGAAATGGAGCAAAACCCAGCTTTCTTGCCTGAAGCAACTAATCTGTGGAAGATACCATACATATTATATACTTATAAACCAGCAACCAAAATTGCTTAATATCCCCCATAGATACTATTGTTTCATGGTTTGAGGATTCTTTTTTTTGTCTTGCCCACACCTGTTGCCAGTGGTTATGCCAGATTTTTCCCAGGGGCATGCTATCTTCCCAGGCTTATATATCAGTATATGTTTTGCTTTTTAGCACGTGACTTTCCATCCTGCCTATAGAATCCCAGGCCTTTGAAGGTGACAGAGAGTGTGTTTTCTATCTTGTAAGTTATCTAAAGTTAACACATATTAATAGTATGCCCTTGTTGCTAATTAACATTGATGCCATAAGGATCAGATAGCCATTTTAAAAGGATAACATTTTATAGAACTTTTGAATAGTACCATTTAATGAGTACTTACTATATGCCAGTGTACTAAATCCTTACATATATTAATCTCTTTTCCCATGGATCCGTGAGGTAGAAACTTGTAACACATTTTATAACATACAACTCTGGTTACCTAACTTGACAAGTCACAGAGGTAATGGAGCGTAGAGTCACAGTTTGAACTCAGGGCTGCCTAACCCCAGAGTCCACCACTGATGGTCACTGCTTATGTAAAATAGCATGCACCCTCTTAGAATCTCCTGGTTTAGGAAAGAACACCCCTTTGGAGATTGGTTAGCATGCTAGCTGGCTTGAGAATGTATAGTTTATCTGTGTCCTCTATAAATACTTACGTTTAGCCTTATTAAATCTGGGAAGCTAAAAGTAACAGGAAATGGCTATAGTGTGGAAGGTGTTTGATATTTCAGTGCTGATAATGATGGATAATAATGTGATTTCACAGCTTGGGTTACCAGACCCAGGTGAGTGGATAAGTGGATTCAGATTCATCAAAGTCACCAGGCCTAGCTTGTGGTCTTTGTTTCACAGATCCCCTAGGCTTCACATTGCTCCTTAGGAGCGCATTTTCCCCATTACGGTTGCCCTTGATATTCATTTCAACCGCTTTATCAGCATAAAAATGTACAAGCAAGAGGGCAGATGCCCTTCCCTTCTGTGTTAACTCTTGTCATATCAAATAGTGTCATGTATGAAGTGACTGTCTCAATTCATAGAGTCTGGAACAGCACTGCCCAATAGACATTTCTGTGACGGTGGAAATGTTCTAGGTCTGCTCTGTCCAGTGTGGGAGCCACTGGCCACATGTGGTGCTCGAACCCTGGAAACATAGCTAGTGCAATGGAGCAGCAGACTTTTTTAGATTATTTAATTAGATCTCCACTTTTATCACATACCAAATTTTAATTCATATTGGAATCTATGCTTTGTCCTCTGTCCCACAAAATCTGTCTATTCTTGGGAGCACCACTTGTTTTAATTATTTTGTTTTTATGGTGTGTTTTAATATAGGACTATTTTCACTTCATTGCATTTCTTTCTCGGACTCTTCCCAACCATTCTGACTTGTTTATTTTTCCTTGTAGCATTTAGACTCAGCTCATCTATTTCCAAAACAAATGCTATTGGTATTTTTAATTAAGGTCACATTAAATTTGAAGATTGACTTAGAGACATCTAAATAGTGTTGAACCTGTCATACCTTTCCATTTGTTTAAGGATTCTTTTGGGTCCTCTGCAGTGTTTTATGGTTTTCCTCCAGTAGATCTTCCCACATTTATTGTTTAGTTTATTCCCACATTATCTTTTTTATGCCTCCAAAGTGGGGTATTTGCTTATATGTGAAAGCACTTGACTCATGTGTATGAACTTTGAACCTTGCCAAATTACCTCAGTTTTGTAATATTTTAACAATTGATCCTCTTCCTTTTTCTAAGGACCCCAGCATAAATCTGTAAATGGTGTTAATTTTATCTCTCTCACTCTTTAGTTTTTATGCATTTACTCCCTTTGTCTGGCCTAATTGCATTTAATATTTTCTCCAGGACTGTTAAAACTATAGTATAAAGTTTGGGCAGTTTTTTGGTTCCTTATTTCAGTTGAAAAAAGTTCTGACTTTTCCCTTGAAACATAATGCTGGCTTTTAGATGGAGATAGAAATATTTTATAAACATTCTTAACAAGAATCAATTTGGATTTTGCCAAATGGTGTTTCAACTTCTATGATAGTGATTTTAATGACCTCCATGGGGTCATTAATATCATAAGTTAAATAAATTATTTTAGCTTTAAAATTTAAAAGCCTTATTGTTTTTAAGTTTTATTAGTTCTCTGCTCATCCTTTGTTCACACTTCCTTCCTAGTTCTTGTCCTGTGCAAGAATCCCAGTGGCCACCGCTGTGAGTTCGTTGGTAATTACTTCTTTTCCCTGAGTCAAAGCAAATGTGTACATCAAAAGAGCAAAGTGTCAAATGATAATGGCTGGAAATTCAGCCGAAAAGGAATTTTTTTTCTCTATCGCTATTTTGTGTATATTTGTACTTCTTTTTTTGAAGGAATGGACCATTATTCCTTATTTTATGTAGCTGTTTCATTGTGGAATTCTCTAGTGATGGAAAAGGAGAATAATGTCTAACCACATAAAATTGCTAAACCTGCTGGCATGCGAGTCAAGGATATCTTTTTCTGTGCCCAAACTGGAAAGCTTTTCCCCTTCAAACTCTCTTATTTTTGAGCAAGATGTTTTATGTCACAAACTAGCCCACTCTCTCTTTTCAACTGTTTATGCCCAAATTACATTTTATACTCCAGTCAGTCATAAAAGGAAAACAGAAAATGTATTTGAGGAAAGGCAAAAATGTCAGTGTTTAAAACACAGAAATACTTAGTAAAACACTTCCAGCTTTCTCCTTAGCTCTGCTTATGGCTAGTCATTTTCACTTGTTGTGCTTAGGTCCCTCTTGTGAGGAAAGCAGGGGTGTCTGGGCATATCCTGAGAAGTTGCAGGGCTGGGATGGTGGCCCTCTGGAAAGGGGGCCAGGAAGATTAGGAACAAGATAGCTGGTTTCCAGGATGGGAGCAAATTCCCAAGGCCAATGTGAAGAATGGTCTAGAATAATAATTTTACATGGAGAAGCTCTCCTAAACCAAATGTTCTGAGTGTCTCTGCTAGCAGAGTAAATGAGCACATACTGTGTTCATGCGGAAAAGGACAAATGACTGTGCAAATGGCGTAATAAACAATTTAAGAAAATATATGTGGCCTAAATTTAGTATCAAGGTGATAGGCAAAATGACTTACTCCAATTTGTGATGGTCCTGTTGCAAATGCAATGACAAAGGCAGTCAGTAAACTTTAGTCACAAAATGCAGAAGATACATCAATGGAGATGGCCCAAGTGCAGGCTATTTAAATAAGATGAATCATCTGTGAAGAAGGAGAAGGTCAAATGTGATATTCTCTCTCTCTCTCTCTTTGTTTGAATAAAATGGAAACATTACAGTTCCTTCCAAGAAAAGACATACCAGCACGTAAAACAATACAGTCTTCTTCTTTTCCAGCCAGCTCTGAGGGCATCCCACCTGAGCCCTGCCTTGTCTCTTGTTTTCATCCAAGTACAGTTTGGCTACTTTGTAGCCAATAGGAAATCTTATTCTAACTTCCCATCCTTTAGTCATGCTTGGTACCTGATCCATTATCTTCTGCCTCAATGGCATCAAAGATTGGTTTTCCTAAATGTCAGCTAGGAAAGCATGAGTGCGCAAAACACACACGTGCGCGCACACACACAAACATACACACACAGAAATATTTTCACTGGTCCACTTTTCTTACTAGTACAGCGGTTACTTGTTTGCTGTCAGGAGGCATCCTTCAATTATTCAATATCTGTGGAGCGCCTTATAAAGTTTCTATCACTCTGCTAGGTGCTGGGAATTCAAAGGTTAGAATCACCCCCCCTTTCTTTTTTTCAATGAGCCTTTCTGGTTATTATATTTGAAAGTAAGTTTTAAAGATGCTGTAACTTGCCTGCTTCGGATGTAGTTGGATCTCAAAAGAAGGACTGCTCTATTCGGATACTAAAGAAGTGATGACTAAACTGGATTTTGAGAGATGAGTGACTTATTTGTCAGGAAGGCAGGAGCAGGAGACATTCTCTGCAGACAGAGCAGATGCTTAGAAGAGACCATAGCACTTTCAGGGGACTTCAGTAGTTGAGGGTGGGATGGGTCTTGCAAGGGCCCAGCTTGGAGAGGTAGAGGGTAGTAGATCACGGAAGGTCTTGATCAGACCTCGCACACTGTTCTAAAGAATTTGGACTTTAACCTGTACCCATTGAGAAGCCATGAAAACCATTTGTACTGCAACAAGATTTTTTCCTGGCAGAAATTCAGAAAATGGATTAGAGGGTGGAAGCAAGGAACTCAATAAGTTGGCTATTTTAGGGGTACAGTCTGTAGTTAGAAGGGAAGAACAAAACCCAGATCCAGAGAGTAGACCAGGAAAGAGTCCCAGCCTCTTATATTTGGTAACTTACAGTTTTGGTAACATTTAAGGAAAAATGGACCTTCAACAGTAGTAAACTAAGATGCTGCCACCCCATCTTTTTAATTTCATGTGTGAGAAGAATATTTTATTTTACCAAATATATCAACTCCTGATTTAAAAAAAAAAATACTAAAACCAATTGCAAATCATTCAAGGAATCATGACTTTCATTTACAAGGCTTAGAGAGTAGCCTGGAAAGCTAGATGATTATCAGAGCTTCAAAGGATTTCAGAGACCATCTCCTCAGTGATTTTTAAGGCAAACTTGCTCTCCATGTTCTGCAGCAAAAGATTCCCTGATACCTCAGGTGTGATACCAAGAGTCAGGGGTGGGGGCACCTGGGTGGCTCAGTGGGTTAAGCCTCTGCCTTTGGCTCAGGTCATGATCTCAGGGTCCTGGGATCAAGGTCCTCACTGGGCTCTCTGCTCAGTGGGGAGCCTGCTTCCCTCTCTCTCTCTGC